>NC_135843.1:6603633-7203633 GCF_029677425.1 Wolffia australiana | reverse complement strand
TCGTTATTGATCTGAATTTCATCAATGAAATTTAAAAATCAATATTCACTCAATAGTTCTTGTTAGTAAATGACTATGGGTCGTCATGCCAAATTAACATGTTAGGCTTTCTTTAGGTTCAGGAAGCCCAAGTCTAGTTCATCTGATAGACCAAATTGATGGATCACTAAAAAGTCCAAGTTTAGGGGTTTTATGTCATTGGCTAAGTTTAGACTTAACCAACAGTATTTGTATTGTTTAGTATAAAAAAATATAGGAAGGAAGATATTCAATATCAGATGTTCATCAGGCAGAAATTGAGGAAATAGATTCATCAATTAAAAATATGTTTGTATGATTTTTGGATTTTATAGAATTTATATTAGATTCGAATTGATAAGCTAGAAAATATGTGTTATATATGTCGTTATTTTGGGGTTTTTCGAAGTTAATCACTAAAATTTATATATCCCCGACAACGGCGCCAAATGATAAGCTAAAAAATACGTGTTTACCTGTCGTTATTTAGGGGTTTTTTTTAACTTAATCACTAAAATTTGTTTTCTCCTTAATGCTTGATTAAGGGGTCGAGCCCAAGGGAGGCGATAGGAAACATTCAATTTTCTTTCTAATTAGGGTTTTGAATTCCAAACCTAAATGAAATGATGTTTTAATTACTTATTTAAATGCTAATACTTGTAAATTTTAACTAACATTCTATCCTTTTGAAATTAAATGATTTTGATAATTCTCTGATATTAAATAACAGAGATTGAAAATCACTTCAATAAAATCTTTGATTGTTTTGGGTTATATAATTTTTTTTTGTTCTTTTTTTAATGAATTTCAGATCTATTTCTAAAATAGGTTTAACTCCATTTTAGTGTATTTCTTTATCGTTTTGTTTATCAGGTGCTTTACTATTTGCGAAGAATAAAAAAAACTAATACTTATGCTATTATTAAGAGCATTTTTATATATTTTTATTTTATCCCATTTAATTCTAAATTGTAGATATGTCCTAAAACAGCAAATCGTGAATACGATTCACGATTTGCTTATTCAAGAAGAACGGAATCGTGAATCGAATTCACAATTTATGCGATTCAAGCAACAGGTGGGGTTCGAATCAGGAGTTTTATATTCAATTAAGACTAAATTATTTTAAACCAAACTAAAATTCACGAGCTGAATGACAAAAATCGGAACATAAAAAAAACGACGGCGAGCATAAATGGAGTGCAAATTTCAGAAAATGAAGTATGAAATAAGGTGCAAAAATCAAACACGGATAAACCTAGAGATACCAGGTGCTATCAGGGAATCAATTTGAGCCAATCCCGAGCAACGAACGCCGAGTTTTTCCACTGATTTTGGCATGAACTCGATGAAAAACGGCGACGACGGATCTGCGAAATTCCAGCTCCAATTGGTCTCCGAATCGCTCCTGCTGATTCTTGAGTCTTGAAGGAGGCTAGGCGATCCTTCCTTCAGCTTAAACAATTAAGAACACTCAATAATTTCTCGATTTCTCCCTTTTATTACCGCAGAATCGGAAGAACAAGTTCTTCCGATTCCGTTAGAACTATAATCTTTTTTGCGTTGTACGCTAAGCGTAAAACGCGACGCGACTGGCTCGTAGAGTCTTCGTGTGTCTCCCGTTCGTGCACGACACGCACGAAATCGCTTGCGTGCGTGTCGCGCACCGAAGGCGCTAGCGGCGTTTCTTATACGCTTACGCACCGCTGCGTGCGGTGCGCTCTTTCGTGCGTTCTGCAAAGAAACTGTTAGCACTCAAACCGGCCCACTAAGGGCCGGTTCTAATTAAATATAGTTTTATTATTATTATTAAAAGAACACATAAAATAAATTGTAAAAATCATTTCTTAATGCATAAAAAACTAGTTTATTCATGTTGAAAAGACCTTCAATTTTTAGCTTCTTTTTATTTATAGAAATAGGTCAATTAAAATCATTTAAATTTTTCTAATCATCATTTTAAACCATTTAAATGTGTAAATTGACCTAAATATTGATTAAAGGTATTATTTAACTTGAAATTCAAGGAATTTATTATTTTAACCTAAAATCATAATAACATGCGCTAAAAATAAATGTTTTATGCATTAAATGCCCAAAAAATATGATGAAATTAACACTTTATCAACTCTTATTAGCATGTTATCAAGAATGAAAGAAAATAATTAAATTGTTTGTACCTGTTATCTTCAAAATGTTTAACTATGAATAATAAAGCTACATACTTTTATTTTTAAATCAATGTTCGAATAATATAAATATATTTTTAAATCAATGTTCGAATAATATTATTAAAAAAGGTATAGAGCCAAAAATACCTTGAAAAGGTAATAATGGGATTAAATTTTTATGTTTTTAATTCTTTTTTATGCGAATATCTACAAAGTTATTTTTTTAATGGTCATTGCAGTAGTTTTTGGAAGCATTGAACTATTCAAAACACTCACCTCAACCAGGTTGAACAAACAAGAACATAAAGAGCTCAGCCCTGATAGATTTTGACTCGTAGATCATATCCAAAATGAGTTAAACAAAGGGAAAAATAAGGACAACATTTAGCATAGGTGCTAATATAAAAATCCATTTTAATGTTCATTTAATTTGTATCGTTTTCACTCCAATATTTTTTTGGTGGAATTTGGATTTATAATGAATTTTGTTTGCACTTTATACGCATTAAAAGATAAGATAGATACAATAGACGGGGACCTATTATAAGGCTAACACCTCTCAAACATATTTTTTTCATAAAAAATTAATTAAAATGCGTTTGATGGAGATTTATGATTTTTCTAGATTTAATAAAATTTCTGAAGATTTCTTCAATTTTTGATTCATGATGAAATTATGTTTCAAAGGAAAAGAGTACTTATTTAGAATAACGGATGGCGTTTCTTAATTTCTGCATTTTTCCATATTTTCTCAAATTGTCCCACAACCGATTTGCAAAGGGATTCTTTTGTAATGTGGAAGGCAAGATGAGCTGGTGATAGGGGGGAGGAGAGAGAAAAGGAAGAAATCAGGTGGCCATGATTAAGATCCGACCGTGAGATTGACCTGAAAGTTTTAGGCAAGTTTTGTGTTTTCCTGATCTTTCCATTCACCAGTGCAATTTGTAAAATAATATTGGGACAGGGGGAAAATTACTTCAAACTTGCCCCCACCCTAATATGCCAGGACGCAAAACATTGAGTTAATCTAGTGAGTTTCTTCTTACCCTCTTAATAGTCTTCTTGTATGTTGCCAAAACGCCAAACATTGGCAAAATATTCATGCCCTTGGAGGAGCTATTAAGGAGAGAGCATTATCTTAATTCAACTCGTGAATTTTAAATCAACAAAATTTGAATGTTCATATATCATTGATAGGATAACATTTACCGTGAATCTATTGTTGCCTACATCCTATTCAAAACTTCTATTCACTTTCTCTTCAGGATCTTGCTTCCCCTGATGAAGAACCATGATCAACAAAGGTTGGAATTGCATTCCCTTCATTCCTTCACTTAGGTATTGACCCTTTCAGGATGAGCATGCCTTAAGCACCAGAACCCTTATCATCATTAGTTCAAGCAATCTGAAAATTCAGGGGAAGTTTCAGATTGCTTGACCCACCTTCTGTCCTTCTGAATCCTTTATCTATGTATTAGGCATCCCATTTCTTTTTTGCTTAACTTTTATTTTCTAGAACCCTAAAATAGATTTGGATTTAAGGATAGTAGCCTCCTTTGCAATGGCCTAGACTGAGCAATAGCCTCCTATGGCTTTGGAATGGCCTAGATTGAGCAAGGATTTGGATGAAAATACACTAATGATAGTTAGTAATGAAACCTAGAATGTAAGTATTTAAATTTTTATTAGTGTAGGGTTATAGATATAATGCATACAGTGATGAAAATATATTTAGCGCGCAATCCAATCATACATTACAATTATCATTGACTGTTTATTAATACCATGAAGTCCATAAATACAAGATTGGACTTACTGAATTATGACTAGAGCGTCACAGAGTGAATACTATTATTTAATCATATTTTTTAAATATTATTATACCAAGGATACTCAAGACACATATCAAAGTATCCTCATAGAATAGAACTATCTAGCCACACTTATTTGATGTATATGCCACTCCCGTGTTGATACAATAAAGGATAGACAGTGGGTGCTCTTTATTAAAGTGAGTTTTGATGCAGGACAACTAGGGAGGCTGACGAGACGGGAGTGATAATGAAAGGTTGGAGGGTCAGAACGTGTTTGGAAAGGGATAAACAGACCACAAAATCCACACGTTCGAATTCATTAACTTAAAAAAAACTGATGAAATAATGGTGGTGCAGCCCAAATACAACCACCTCGACGATGCCAAAGCACAAAATCCAATACTCGAACTCACATCCGGGGGAAATTTCTTGAAAGAAATAAAGAGCACTCTGGAAGTTCCAAGAAAGTCAAATCAAATCTGACAGCGGTGGAAGAACACTCACTGAACACTAGACGAAGAACATTCGACACCAAAGAGTTCAGGGATACCTCAGCACCGTGGTGCGTGACGAGGCTACGGGAAATTCAGGTCGTGATGAGACTCGGTGATCCGGGCATTGTGTGGCCCACTGGATGAAAATTTCTGGGCGTTCCGAGCATTGAACCGCCCTGGTATGGAAGGGTTTGAGCTAGCCAGATCGCTTGACGGTGAAGACACTTGAATGACGAGAAGAGGCCGGGGTATGGGCGAGCGTAGGTGCAGGTGACACCAATGTGCACGGGCGGCCATCAGCGGGGTGGCCAGCGCAGGTGCCTGGCGCGGGCGGCCTTGAGCGGGCGGCCTGCACTTGGCGCTGGCAGTCCTGTGGGGGCGACAGGTGCTGGGCGCGGGCGCGGGCGGCCTTGAACGGGCAGCCTACTCTAGGCATCGGCGTGGGCGGCCATGTGCAGGTGGCCAGCATTGGCGCGGCCGCGGGCAGCCTTGAGCGGGCGGCCTGCACTTGGCGCTGGCTGGCGGCCTTGTGTGGGCGGCCGGCGCTGGGGCGGGCGGCGGCGCGGCGCTGGGCGGCGCGGCGGACTTGAGCGGGCGGCCTGCGCCTAGCGCTGGCGCTGGCGGTCATGTGTGGGGGGCCGGCGCTGGGTGCGGGCGCGGGCGACCTTGATCTGTCAGCCTGCGCTTGGGAGAGGCGCTGGCGGCCCTAGACGCGCGGCCAACACTGGGCGCTGGCGCAAGCGGCCTTGGGCGGGCGGCCTGCGATCTGGCGTCGGTGCAAACGGCCCTAGGCAAAGAGGAAGGGGTATGAGAGGGAAGAGAGAGAAAGAAAGGGAAAGGGTGGTGGAAAGGAGAGGGAGAGATCGGCGTCTGGCGACGTATGGCGGCGGCGACGACAGCGATTTAAGGGTGGAAGTAAGGGAGGCTAGGGCAAGTCCTCCAACAAGAGTTTAATAAAAACTCAATTCCTGAATTATGACTTGTCTAACTATTTCTTCGAATAGGCGTTGGAGGAAAGAGAAAATACAGTTAATAAAAATAAAGATGAGCGACGTGGCTCGTGTCACGTCAGGTGGCAGTTCTTGATCTGTCTTTGGCGACGTGTCAGCACGCATGAAGGGGCGTGCGTGGGTGTAGACGTGCCTGATGCTGGTGTGTTGACTTGGTCCGGTGACGATGGCGGCATGTCCTCAGTAGTGGCATTGACTTTGGATGACGCTGGTGGCGCTTCCAGTGTCGATGTGTCGACGTATTCGCCACCAAGTTTATTGAATTGATGCATACAAATCCCTTGATAGCATTATATCAAACGATCCTAGAGGTTGAATTTTACATCATGGTTATGTCAATGGTTCTGAGATCTGAGATGCCGAAGCGATTTGTTGACAAACAGTGATACTTGGACAAACCTACGAGTACCTAATCATACAACTATAAACAGTTTTAGTCCCACTTTTTGTATTAGAAGAGATAGCTAAAGGAAGATGCTACGGTGGAGTCCTTGTTGGGTTTGGGTCCCATGGGTCATTCATAGATAACATGTTTTCTATGCAGCGGAAGCTGTAATGAATTCAGAAGCAATATTTAAAATGCCTACATCATATGTACCTTGTGGGGAACTTCTTGACCCTTGAATTGCTCACTTTGATATTATTTTGAAACCATTCATGTTTTCGGCCTCCAGAAGTATCCACAGAATCACATTGCTCTTGGATATACACTTCTTATTCTCCAACTTGTGTTAAAAAACTTGAAGATATTCTGACCCTGAAGACTTTCTCCTTAGTTGAGTAAAGAAGTGATTAGAATAGCAAACGAGCACCCAACTGTTGGTGGCATGGCTGTGTAAAATGGGTAACCATTCCTCTATCAAGATTTTACTGAAGTTTTTCTTAAAAACACATCAAGTAAAATATCTTCACTAGTGCCTTTAGGATATTATGTGTTTGACCCCCTAGGCCCATGTATCCGATATTACTTATATATTTTTATAGATACTAGAAATAATAAAGAAGTAAAAGATGGAGTAAAAGTTGTGGGTAATCTTAATAAAGATAATCGAAGGACTAAAGGAAATTAATAATCTATATAAAATAATAAGATACCATTGATAGAAGATAGAAGATTATTTATTTAATTAATCCTAAGTTATATCTTATGTATGATATTGGTATAATAGTAAATGAATAGGAAGAGTTAATTGAATCATAAAGAGTAATTTTATCCTTAGTAAGATGTAAGGAGTTACTTAATAGGAGTAGCTATTTTACAAAGAGGAAAGAAGAAGAAGAAGAAGAAGAAGAAGAAGAAGAATGGAAATAGAATTTTGAGTGATAAGGAGAGATTATTCAGTTTGATGTAGATTAGTGAGCTTGAGAGATATTTATATAGGATTTATTATATTTTTTCTGCATTATATAACATTTTAATGCCAGTAAGTTGAAAGGAATAATGGAGATTCTGTAGACACCCTGTAAGTGTTGAACAGAATGCCCAAAACAGGTTAAAAGAGGAGAAATTTGATAGGGTTTTTCCAAATATTTGCTAAAAGGAACAATTGGGATAAAATTTGTGTAACGCACCTGTGACAACACCCCAAATTTGGTATTTATTACAAGCATTTAGCACAATTTTATGCACTTAAATAGTTTAAAATCGGGTTGTTATCATATATTACATGTTATTTAATTTTCCCAATTGAATTCTGATTTTCTCCTAAGTTTCTGTTAATTTATCAATTTTATGGAATTTATTTAAGCATGGAATAATTCTTTTTATTAAAAATGACAGGTCTAAAAATTCATTTCAATATTAATTAATGTGGGAACAAATTCTTGAATTTTTAAAATTTTCTAGGATTTTTTGGGATTTATTCAAGGAAGAAATGAGTTTTTAAATGGGAAAAAGTATATTCATAAGAAAAATAAAAGTTTTTAAGCAATTTCTAAAGTTGGAGAAATTCTTCATACATTGTTTGTTGCAATTATGTCGTTAAAACAGCTCTCGGTTGTGTGCTGGCATAAAGATGGTATTATAATAGTTACAGGGTTTTATTACAATTAATCAAGATTTTATAATGATTTTCAAGAAAAAAAGGGAAGAGAGAGAAAGCCAGAAGGGGATAAACACAATTTTTTTTCGAATGGCATCTGTTTGGGTGCGCCCATTTAATTAGGGACTTTTCGGCAAAATGTCACAAAATTCTCTCTCCAAGCAATAAGTTCACCTCCCTCGTGACGCATACACAAAGCGTGCATCGTGGGTGACCTGGCGCTCTCTCATTGGATGTCAGTAGCACAAATGCACCAATACGTGCACAGCGCTGTGTATAATGTTTATTTTGTATACTTCTCTTATTTCTAGCAGGTGTACATGGCACTACAAGAATGAACCTGCCATTTTAAGTTCAAATGCATCAACCAATCAAAGAACGACACCACATTGCGTGTAGGAAAAAAATGAAATTAAATAAATGAAAATTGATCCAACGGCTTAGATTGGTCAATTTTCATTAATTAATAACTTTTGATCCTGAAGTCCGATTGAGGTGATCTTTTTATGGATTTGCCCATCTCAAACTCATCTTGTTATTAGTATTGTTGATAATTCATAACAAGCAGACAACACCCTAATTTTGGTCTTTATTTCCTACTATTAACACAATTTTATGCATTTAAAGAGCTTAAAATAGGGTTGTTATCATATATTTACAAAAGTTTAAGGTTTTCATATGATTTCTCATTTTTCCCTAATTTTCTGATAATTTTATGAATTTTCTGGGATTTATTTGAGATTGAAATAATTATTATTAAATGAAAATGGCAGGTATAAAGTTTAATTCCGAGCTTAATTATTATGGGGATGAAATACTGAATTTTCCAGGATTTTCTAGAATTTTCTGGAATTTTCTAGAAAATTTATTTAGGATTCAATTGGATTTTTTGAGATTTATTTAAGTGAGAAATTAATTTTTAAAGAGGAAAAGGATACATTTATAATGAGAAAATGACTTTTAAAGCAATTTGTACTCTTCCAGGGGCTTTGTGTAATTCCGAGTTGCAATTATATCCCTAAAAACAGCTCTCCGTCATGGTTGCAGGCATAAAGATATCATTTAACTGCTCCAAGGTTTTATTGCAATTATTTAATATTTGTTTTAATGTTTTTAGGAAAAACCAGAGGAGAGAGAGTGCAGAAGGCCACATACGCAAATATTTTTGGGCGACGTCCATTTGCAACTGTGCATTTTAAAAAGGGTTTTTAAGCAAAAGGTTCAGAAGCATTTTTCGGGTGTTGACGTGGCCTCATCTCAGCCGTCTGATGGGAATCCGACGGTGCTTGATGATGGGTGCCACTAGGAGGTAAGTTCACCACCCGCATGGCGCATACAACGTGTGTGTGTGGGCGGTGATGTGGCGACACTTAACTCGTTAAAGCGGAGATAAAACGCACACGTACGTGCATATCAAAACGTATATAAGTCGCGACTTTTGAGTTTTTTTCTGTTTTTATTTTCGGAAGTACGTGGCGCAACGAGAAGGCACTCGCACTTAGAAGTCCAAAGGGCGCCAACCAATCAGACGCCGACACTTCAGCGCGTGTTTAAAAGAAAATTTAGAAATAAATGGATTTAAATCCAATGGCTAAAATTGGTTTAAATTTATTTATTCATAACTTTTGATCCTGAAGTCCGATTGAGATGACTTTTTTATGGAATTGCTTGTCTTGATCCCCTTTTTCTATTTGTAGTAGGGCAGTCAGATCAAACCTACATTGATAGATAAAAATTGATTACTAATTAGGGGTAAAATGGTAATTTTTACCATTTAACCTAAGTATAAAAGCCAAATTTTGAGAGGAGGGGGTCATTCTTGATGGTGCTCTATCACAGCTGTAAGACAAAGAGGAGCTCCAGCTTGGATCAACCTATTTGGTACTTTTTACTTCTTTGTATTTGAACTTTTGGTGTATTTTGGATGTTGTTAGTTGAATTTCTTAATCTTTTCTTCTTGATCCCTGTCTGAACTTCTAAATCGCTTGGCTTGAGCCGAATGTACAAGCCCTGACTAGGATTTAGAGGAGAAATTGAGAGATTTCCTAGCTATTCAAAGTGAATATAAAAGAAAACTATAAAAAAACTTATAAAAGGGTTAACATTCTAGGATATTAAATTTTTCCATTTCATTATCCAATAGAGTAGTTATTACTGAATTGTCAAACCTATAGAATCAACCAAAACACTTCTAAATTTTCTTCTTAACTTCTTAATCTCTCTAATTGAATTCTTTGATCCTTTCAATTGGATCAATTAATTCAACTTAGAGCCCCTTATTTCATCTACTCCTCTCATCTCTTCTACCCCCCTTTCCAAATTTTTAATCTAATTAGGCTGATTTAATCTCTGTTGAAGATTAAATTAACCCCAATTAGGTTCAAATTATTCAAGAAGAACATCAATTGGATTCCTTACTAGCTTCCCTTGGACGACACTCGTACTTATCGCTACACATTTTAAGTAGAGTTTTTATAAATTTTATTTTATGAGCTAAAAATTGACAATGACAAGGGTTTAAAAATGGCATAAAATTCACCCTTATTTTTGGCTTATCAATTGGCGTCGTTTCCGGGAAGCAATGCTAAGGAAATTTAATTGGCTTTAATTTCTATCAATTGAGAGTGTATGAAGTATTTTTAAATCTTAAATGCGTTATTGAGTTTGGTGATTTCTGTCCTTGATTTTCAATAACTCTAAATTTCTGATAATTGTTGAAATTTAATTGAGGATATCAAAGTTTATTTTTCTTGAATGTTTTATATGTAATGATTGTGGGATTATTTATCTTTTGAGTGCCTATTTGTCCTCCTATTTATCCATCCCTTGACCATTAAATCTATATTTTTCCTAAATGGCAAATGTTCAGCCAAAAGTTAGAATGACTGTGAAAGAGCTTGCTATGCAGGCAGCAAGGGAAGGCAAAATAGAGACAAATAGTGTCTCGACATCTTCACCTCCTAGGAGCGTATTTGGATGCCCTAGTAATCAACTTCGACGAACAATAGGGGACCATTGTAGGCCCTCCCTCCCTCAGCTTGGGGATGTTATCGCGTGGAACACCTCGGCTTGCCGACTCTCCGTACATGTCGTATACTATTGAAGGAGGGCCTGCGGGAGTGGCGGATTGCGTGGAACATTCGAGGTGGGTGCGCCCAACCTCTTGCCTGATCGGACGACTTTCACAACGGCGGGATGGGCTGCGCACACTTCCACCATCGTAGCTGCTCCGCGGCCACCGCACTCTATGCCCCCACTTTCTCTCAGAGGGAGCACGGACGGGTGAGGTCGGTACGCGCGAACTTCTCCAAGCATCTGCTTTGTATCATTTATGTATCTTTTCCTTTCACGCACATTGGCGTGGATGAGTGGGATCCAAGTGTAATTGGGATATTTATGCTCTCTTCACGCCTATAAATAATGATAAACACTCCGCTTTATATATAAAATCCCCCTGGGTGGCGTCTAGGGCACGGTTGGATCGGACTACGAGCACAACCACTAGGTTGGCCGTACCCGGCATCGTGTTTTTTGCTCTTAAAAAAAAGGTAAGTATGAAATATGATTATTTAGCTAAGTGGAATATGACAAAAGAATATAGAGGAATGTATAAGGACTATGATATGAATAAGAGGTTATAATTTAATTTGATATAAATTGATGAAGGAAATAAATATATATTTGCATATATTCTACGATTCTCAGATTCAGAGAAATAGACAGAACAGACTTTTGAACTTTAGAAAAACTTAGCTGGAGTGATGAAAATAAAAGAGAGGGAGAGAGTAGAGGAGTAAGAGAGCTATGGAAGTCATTGCATTAGTAATATACATTGATAGAATATCATTTAATACCATACACAATATAGTTTATCTAGTTCATTTTTTATTTTTTTAATAAATTAAATGGAGAAAATTTATGTGAAATAACCGATGCCCAAAAGGTGTTTGTCAAAATGCATCAACCAACCTGAACTTAAAAAGAAGATTTAAAATGAATTTCAACTTTAATTTGAATCAAATTCATGTATCTAGAGAGGATAAACTCATACAAAACTACCTTATGGAGTTTTGAAGCTCACCTGAATTTCCCTAATTAGGTAAACAGAGAAGAGGGGTGTCAATCGCCGCCCCCTAGCTTTGGTGTTCATCACCTCCAACCAATCTCTATGATGGCACAAATCCAAATAGCTTTAACACTCCTAAGGAGCTGCCTTGAGAGTTCCAAGCAGTGAGAGAGGTGTTTCTCTTCTCACGTGCTCGTCTGACCACCAGATGGATCTTCCACTACCGATGTTGTATCAATCAGAAGATATGAAATTGGGGGCCTTCAAGGTCCTTTTAAGCCCTTTGGAGGGCCTCCAATGGCTGGAGATGAAGTGATCTAGTGATGGCGCGGCACCGTCCGATACCGCACACTCATCACGCGAGGAGCCAGCACCGTCATCGAGTCCGCCACCGACACGTGTCCAGCCGACACGACGAGCCGCTGCATCGACGCGCGACCTCGGGTTCAGGTACTCAGCATGATGATGCACCATCCCCATCGTCGGAGCATTTGACTTATCCGCTTTTATTTCCTTTTATTTCACTTTGTTGCTGTAGTGAGGGGAAGGCCCATATGAGGACATCTTCCCCTCCCACCCATGCCTTAGTGGGCCTTCATTTTCTTCCTTTTCCTTTTTTTCCTTTTGTTGTTATGGGGGCCCATTTTCCTCTCTCCCATATAAGGGAGGGGAGGGCGTCCCCCCCACGCACTCTTGAATATTCTATGGAAGTTACAACGTTTTTTAGAAGTTGAAGAGTCACGACGTGAGAAGAGGAAGAAGAAGAAAGAAGAAGAAGGAAGAAGAAGAAGGAAGAAGAAGAAGAAGAAGAAGAAGAAGAAGAAGAAGAAGAAGAATGAGAAGAGAGGAAGAAGAAGGAGAAGGAAGAGAGAGAGAGAGAAGGATGCACCGCCATCCACGCCGAGCTCGCCACCACCGCACCGTCCCCGTCGCCACCACGCCGATCTCGCCGCCACCGCGCCGCCCACCTGACGCCGCCGCCAGCCACCTCGTGCGCCGCTGACGTCATCTCCTGCCGCCCCACGCCATCGTCCTGCACCGCTGTCGCCGTTTTGTGCCGCCACCACCGCCTACACGCACGCCCGGCCCCTGCCCGTCGGCCATCCCCTCCACCGACCGACCTATCCGCAGCCCTCCCGTCTGCCGCTGTGCTAACTAGCTCTGCCACCGTCGAGCGACCTCCCTGTCGCCAGACCGGCATTGCAGCTGTTCATCGTGGGCTGCCGGTGGCTTGACACGCCACCACCGCCGTCGCCCGGACCCCGTCGCCACCGTTCGGTCTTCTCGTTGCCCGCCCGGTCGTGCAGCCGTCTCCCGCGGTTGTACACCGCTGGTCAAGCTGCGGCTGACCGTCGTTGTCCAGTTCGGCGGCCGCCGATCGATCCCCCCATCGCCCGATCGGCCTTGCAATCATTCCTGGCGGATTGACCGTGGGCTGACGGGCCCGCTTGCTGCCTCCTTGTGGGTTGACCGAGACCGCTGCAGCTGCAATGCGCTGGACCTCGCCATGCCATGCTGATCAGCGCTGACCGCCAGTACCGTGCGCCCCACCCGCGTGCTACTCGTGCCGCTGCTGTTCGCGTGCAGCGCTCCCCTTGCGCCACGCCCGATCTGCACACCGCGCCCCGCACGTGGCTCGCCCTCCGCCTGCACCTTCACCAACCTCTGCTCCGCACCTGTCACTCATCGGCACCATCGGCGTCACCGATCTCCTATTACCTCTGGATCTCCCTTGACCGAGATAACTGTCACCAGTGCGACGAAGGTACTCCCCACCCCTGTTCTTTACGTCTCTTACATTCTTCAGTATACTTTCTATTTGCCTCCTCCGCGCTAAGGTTAGATATAGGTGAGCGAGACAGGTTGAGAAGACGACGCAATTTTACGAGAGTCTTTCCTGCCCATACGAGTCGGGTTCCCCCGACGCGTGTGAGCATTTTAGCGGGGTATTCCCGTTCGTCGACGTACTCACCCTCGATCCTCTCGGGCGAGGTTCGGGAGGTCCGTTTGACCTAACTCATAGCGATCCCGTCAATCTCTAGAACGGCACACACCGCTCTTCGGCGCACGCACGTACGACACATAGGACCTCATACATTCACGTCATCATATATATATACCTGTCCATCAGTACTCTCGGGCGACACTGACCATCGTCGTCCGATTGGGATCTTGATTCGATACCGAGCCGTTACCCTTGGTGTCGACCGGATGACGTCTTGACGATGTCCGACATCCAATTGGTATCAGAGCCAGGCTGTGGTCACCCACAGCACGTCTCCGACTCCGCATCGCATATAGCTGCATCCCCATTCATCGTCTTTTTCGAACATTCATATAGGATTCCCAAGAATGGCCGTAGAGACGCGATCCGTACGGATGGCACAACGCGGAGGTAATGAGATTGCCCTCTCGGGACCCCAACCCGCGACCCCAGTAGCCGACCCCATCCTACCGCATGTCGAGGCTATGCGGATTACACCCGACGACACGGGTGCTCCCGGCACATCCGGCCCACCGGACTTTCCGGATGCGCCACGCGAGCCGTAGCACTCACCACGCGGCTCACCGCAATTCCTCGACGACGCCTCGCTGAGTGATTACGAGGATAGGGCTACCGTAGGTCGACGCCCCCACGGGAAGTCTCCCGTTGTCGAATACACCCCTCGAGCGACCCCCACATGGGGTCGACGATGAGGACGAGGAGGAACCTCTCGCCAATACCTGCCAAGAAAAGAACTTCGGGACGACCAAGGAGCTTACTTCCGTGCCATGGCTGCTAGGATGGAACGCATGGAGCGCATGTTCGCCGTCCAACGGGCGTCAGAGCACGGGGTCGAGGTGGGACCGGCCGCCCGAGGGCAACCTCACCACGCACCAGGGGTTGTCCGACAAGGACCCCAGGGCAGACTTATCCACGACCTTGATACTGATTACAAGGGTTTCGATCATCGATCAGACGGCGCCCCTCCGCCGGGACGCCTAGTTAGGGAACCAGCGCAAGAACCCCAGGATATCCACGCTTGGGATATGCAGCACCCGTGGGACGACTTTGCCCGAGGGTACGACGCGGACCGACCAGTCCGCCCTGACCCTTACGCTCGTCATGATGAACGAGACATGGGCCATGACTATCCGGCCCGACGATACGATCCCATCCAGCCCCGAGATCCGCGGATGGCTGACCCACCAGCACGTCGTGTTGACTATTTCAGGCCGCCTCCACCATGATACTATGGGGTTGACGACGTCCCCCTAACTCCACATCGCGTGATGCACATCGGCCGCGCACCTCGGGATGGTCCTACCCACCATTGGGACGACCGCGGCCACGAGCCGAACCTGCCCCGTCGCCACTTGGACCCGCGACGAGGAGACTACCCCGTGCCCGATCGGCACTTTGACGACGATGAACGTCGGCGCGAGGAGCACCGTGCACGCATCCAGAGAAGCGTGCGCGCCGACATTGCCGTCTTTGAGGGCTCTCGGAAGCCCAAAGAGTTCATCGACTGGGAGTCGAACATGAACTCGTACTTCAGGTGGTATCGCATGGATGACAACCTATGTGTCGAGTATGCGGAGACACGACTTGGGGGACAGGCCAAGATCTTTTGGGAGAACGAGCGAGTCACCGCCGAGCAACGAGGACAACCCATCACGTCCTGGGTGGAAATGGCACAAAAGCTAAGGAGCAAATACGTTCCCCGATAGTACCAGATGTCACTCTTTCTCTTGTGGCTCGACCTCAAGCAAGGTCGACTCCCGGTGACAGAGTACATCGAGGCCTTCGAGGAGAGCCGGATGCACAGCCGCTTCATGGAGGACCCACGGATTATCATTGGACTCTTCGCCCATGGCCTCAGGCCGGCCTTGCGCAGCAAGGTCCTCGAGTGCCAACCGGCCGAGGTCGATGAGGCATACCACTTAGTGGAGCACATGGATCCACCCGCCGACGACACCCCGGCACCTAGCGCGAACACCGCGCCCCGGACTCCACCCGTTCCGCCCGTTCCCACTCGTACCACACCACCCACGACCACACAGGTCACCCCGAGCACCGGGGGGCAAGGGACTGCCCCCGTCACCTCTGTGGGGTCACCCCACTAGCTCGGGCCGCCGCTAGAGACTTACCGGCCGGAAGCGCTGTCAGCCAAGCACACTTGACGTGCTACAAGTGCCATGGACGAGGACACCGGGCCAATCAATACCCCTCCTCAGCACTTTTGATCGACGCTGGAGATGTCGAACAGGATCATATTGATGGAGCGGACACACCGCAGGAGGACCACTACCACGGAGACGAGGAGTACGCCATCGAGTATGAGGAGTCTGATGGTCAGATCGGATATATACAGATTATCGAGGCACGAGCGACCTCCTTCGTGGCACCCCATGTGTCCACCCGGCCGTTGGCCAACATCGCCGTCGACACGCCCGGCACTAGCAGAGCTCGACCATCTCCGCGGGTTACTACGCGCGCTAGGACCCCCCTGCCGGCACCATCGCTGGCACCGTTCGTTGATGCGGCCCTCCGCACCTCGATCTTCTATATGTACGTCAAGATCAATGGCAAGGCGTGCAAGGTGATCGTAGACAGTGGCAGTTGCATCAACGCCATCTCAGACACGATGGTCAACGGACTAGGGTTGGTAGCGATAGAGCACCCCACTCCCTATAATGTCTCGTGGATCGACGCTTCTTCACTACCCGTGAAGCGTCAATGCCGCGTCCCGTTGAAGGTGAGTACTTATGCCGAGGACGTCCTCTACGACGTACTCCCCATGAAAGTGGGGAGCATCATCCTAGGTCATCCTTGGTTATATGACCACGATGTCAGCTTAGCCGGATGTGCGAACACCTGTTCGTTCATGTACCAGGGACGACGGGTTACATGGCACCCATATGCCATGAAGCCGGCGAACAAGCCGGCCGCGACCAAACCCGTAGGGTTAATGGTCATTCGAGGACCCTTGTTCACCCGTGTCGTGGGTCGCGAGGGTGACGACACGCCCTTGTGTCTCACCGTTACCCTCGATGTCCCCGCCGATCCTCCAGTTGGCCCTCGTTCACCCGAGGTCGAGGCTCCCATATCGAAGTTCGGAGATGTCTTCCCGGATGAGCTACCAGGTGGATGGCCCCCGATGCGGAACATACAGCACGCAATCGACCTAGTACCCGTCTCATCACTCCCGAACTTACCACATTATCGCATGGAGCCACCGAAGTACGAGGAGCTACTACGGCAGGTCAGGGAGCTCTTGGAGAAGGGCCTTATTCAGGAGAGCCTCAGCCCATGTGCAGTTCCGGCCCTCTTAGCTCTGAAGAAGGATGGCACGTGGCGCATGTGCTGCGATAGTCGTGCCACCAACAAGATAACGGTCATGTACCGTTTCCCATTCCCCGAGTCCATGACTTATTCGACATGATGGCAGGATCTACTATCTTCTCCAAGATAGATTTGAGGAGTGGATACCATCAGGTTTGGATTCGTCCCAGTGACGAATGGAAGGCCGCCTTTAAGATAAAGGACGGTTTATATGAGTGGAGAGTCATGCCATTCGGCCTCTCCAACGCGCCTAGTACTTTCCAGCGCCTCATTAATGAGGTACTTTGCGCGTTCAAAGGGAAGTTCATAGTCGTCTACTTCGACGACATTCTTGTCTACAACCAATCAACAGACGAGCACCTCGACCACCTCTGGCAGGTTTGCACCGTCCTGCGGCACGAGCAGCTCTACGCTCACCCAAAGAAGTGCAGCTTCCTCACCTCGGAGGTTGCTTTCCTCGGCTTTATCGTCTCTGCTCAGGGCGTTGCCGCTGACCTGGAGAAGGTCCGGGCCATCACGTCGTGGCCGACACCGGCCAATATGCACGACGTTAGGAGTTTCATAGGACTCGCGACCTTCTATAGATGATTCATACGGAACTTTAGTTTCGTCACAGCTCCCATCACCAACTGCCTCAAGGTGGAGTCGTTCTCTTGGACACTGGCAGCAGAACAAGCTTTCCAGCAGATAAAGCTCATGATGACACAGGCGCCGGTACTTCGCCTTCCCGACTTCGGGAAGGTATTCGAGGTCACATGTGATGCCTCGGGCATCAGGATTAGAGGCATCCTCAGCCAAGAGAGTCGCCCTGTCAAGTTCTTTAGCGAGAAGCTGAATGATGCCAAGCTGCGTTACTCCACATATGACAAGGAGTTCTACGTCGTCATACAGGCCTTACGGCATTGGCGACACTACCTCCTATCTTCGGAGTTCATCCTCTTTTTGGACCACGAGACACTCAAGTATCTGCACTCGCACTAGAAATTGAGCGACAGACACGCTAGGTGGGTCGAGTACCTATAGGACTACACGTTCGTCATCAAGCACAAGAAGGGTAAGGACAACGTCGTCGGCGACGCCCGTAGCCAGAGAGCCCACGTGCTGAATGTCATGAAGGTGATAGTCCTAGGGTTCGAGACCTTCCGAGATGGGTACGACAGCTGCCCTGACTTCAGCTCGATCATCGCCGAGGTCCGACGAGGCCCGTCCCACGATTATAGGGACTTCACTATCACGGATGGATATCTGTTCTATAAGAACAGATTATGTGTGCCACGCACGTCATTGCGTGACTTCCTCACTTGGGAATGTCATGCCGGAGGACTTAGCGGCCATTTTGGCCGCGACAAGACAATTGCGGCCGTAGAATACCAGTTCTACTGGCCTTCACTGAAGCGCGATGTAGGCAACATAGTTGCCCAATGCCGCATATGTGCCTTGGCCAAGCAGGTCAAGAAGAGCGTCGGACTGTATACCCCACTACAGACACCCAAGCGTCCGTGGGATGACGTGAGCATGGATTTCGTCTTGGGATTGCCTCGCACCGCGAGGCACCACGACTCCATCATGGTAGTCGCGGATAGGTTTTCGAAGATGGCCCACTTCGTGCCTTGCGCGAAGACATCGGACGCCGTGAAGGTCGCCCAGCTCTTCTTCAGGGAGATTGTGCGCCTCCACGGCCTGCCATCCTCGATCGTGTCCAATCGTGACTTGCGCTTCACAAGCTACTTTTGGAGGACCTTGTGGAGCCTTTTGGGCACAAAGCTCAAATTTTTGACTGCCTACCATCCGCAGACCGACGGTCAAACGGAGGTAGTCAATCAAAGTTTGGGCAACCTTCTTCGTTCCCTAGTTGGCGTACATCTCGCGTCGTGGGATCTTATCATACCACGCGCTGAGTTCACATACAACTGCTCGGTGAATTGTACCACCGGGTTGAGCCCATTCGAGATCGCCTACGGGCAGGCACCACGTCGACCATTAGACCTAGCTCCCATAGATCCGTATGTTAGGGTTTCTGAAGACGGTCTTGCATTTGCCCAGCATATTTCTGCATTACATCATCGCGTTCATGATAGGATCACGCAGCAAAATGCATGGTACAAACGAGCCGCCGACTTGCATCGCCGACCCAAAGAATTTGACGTGGGAGACTTAGTGATGGTTAGACTTAGGCCGGAGAGGTACTCTCCCGAGATGGCTACGAAGCTGCATGCTCTTAGTGCCGGCCCATTCCCGATCCTCTGAAGAGTGGGCGACAACACGTATGTCGTCGAGATTCCCCACACTTGGGGAATAGGCTCAACATTCAATGTGGCGGACCTAGCTCTGTATCGGGCCCATTCTCACCCCCCAGACCCAGCCTCTCTAGACCCCATCAGCGTGAGTGAGTTTACCACGACCACTCCCCCGATTGTTTCACCCGATAGGCACGAAGCAATCGATTGTGTACTACAGGAGGTAATCGACCATGCAGGTGAGGGGATTTTGAGGAGGTTCTTGGTGCGCTGGGCGGGACGGACTTGCGCGGACGACACTTGGATTTCAGAGCAAGAGCTCCAACACCTTCGGCCGAATTTACTTCCACCGCTGTCGTTCATCCACCCTAACTCGCCGGGGTCGAGTCCTTTCCACCCCGGGAGGATTGATGTTGCGACACCGTCCGATACCGCACACTCATCACGCGAGGAGCCAGCACCGTCATCGAGTCCGCCACCGACACGTGTCCAGCCGACACGACGAGCCGCTGCATCGACGCGCGACCTCGGGTTCAGGTACTCAGCATGATGATGCACCATCCCCATCGTCGGAGCATTTGACTTATCCGCTTTTATTTCCTTTTATTTCACTTTGTTGTTGTAGTGAGGGGAAGGCCCATATGAGGACATCTTCCCCTCCCACCCATGCCTTAGTGGGCCTTCATTTTCTTCCTTTTCCTTTTTTTCCTTTTGTTGTTATGGGGGCCCATTTTCCTCTCTCCCATATAAGGGAGGGGAGGGCGTCCCCCCCACGCACTCTTGAATATTCTATGGAAGTTACAACGTTTTTTAGAAGTTGAAGAGTCACGACGTGAGAAGAGGAAGAAGAAGAAAGAAGAAGAAGGAAGAAGAAGAAGGAAGAAGAAGAAGAAGAAGAAGAAGAAGAAGAAGAAGAATGAGAAGAGAGGAAGAAGAAGGAGAAGGAAGAGAGAGAGAGAGAAGGATGCACCGCCATCCACGCCGAGCTCGCCACCACCGCACCGTCCCCGTCGCCACCATACCGATCTCGCCGCCGCTGCGCCGCCCACCTGACGCCGCCGCCCGCCACCTCATGCGCCGCCGACGTCGTCTCCTGCCGCCCCACGCCGTCGTCCTGCACCGCTGTCACCATTTTTCGCCGCCACCACCACCTACACGCACGCCCGGCCCCTGCCCGTCGGCCATCCCCTCCACCGACCGACCTATCCGCAGCCCTCCCGTCTGCCGCTGTGCTAACTAGCTCTGCCACCGTCGAGCGACCTCCCTGTCGCCAGACCGGCATCGCAGCTGTTCATCGCGGGCTGCCGGTGGCTTGACACGCCACCGCCGCCGTCGCCCCGACCCCGCCGCCACCGTTCGGTCTTCTCGTTGCCCGCCCGGTCGTGCAGCCGTCTCCCGCGGTTGTACACCGCTGGTCATGCCGCGGCTGACCGTCGTTGTCCGGTTCGGCCGCCGCCGATCGATCCCCCCATCGCCCGATCGGCCTTGCAATCATTCCCGGCGAATTGACCGTGGGCTAACGGGCCCGCCTGCTGCCTCCTTGTGGGTTGACCGAGACCGCTGCAGCTGCAATGCGCTGGACCTCGCCATGCCACGCTGATCAGCGCTGACCGCCAGTACCGTGCGCCCCACCCGCGTGCTACTCGTGTCGCTGCTGTTCGCGTGCAACGCTCCCCTTGCGCCACGCCCGATCTGCACACCGCGCCCCGCACGTGGCTCGCCCTCCGCCTGCACCTTCACCAACCTCCGCTCCGCACCTGTCACTCATCGGCACCATCGGCGTCACCGATCTCCTATTACCTCCGGATCTCCCTTGACCGAGATAACTGTCGCCAGCGCGACGAAGGTACTCCCCACCCCTGTTCTTTACGTCTCTTACATTCTTCAGTATACTTTCTATTTGCCTCCTCCGCGCTCGGATTAGATATAGGTGAGCGAGACAGGTTGAGAAGATGACGCAATTTTACGAGAGTCTTTCCTGCCCGTACGAGTCGGGTTCCCCCGACGCGTGTGAGCATTTTAGCGGGGTATTCCCGTTCGTCAACATACTCACCCTCGACCCTCTCGGGCGAGGTTCGGGAGGTCCGTTTGACCTCACTCATAGCGATCCCGTCAATCTCTAGAACGGCACACACCGCTCTTCGGCACACACACGTACGACACATAGGACCTCATACATTCACGTCATCATATATATATACCTGTCCATCAGTACTCTCGGGCGACACTGACCACCGATTGGGATCTTGATTTGATACCGAACCATTACCCTCGGTGTCGACTAGACGACGTCTTGACGACGTCCGGCATCATCTAGCCATGGGGGTCCTTAGGAACTGTAGGATCATCCCAATCAGATCTGCACCTAGCAGCCATCCAATCTCCTTCATAGGGAGTCCAATGGCTGCGATTAAGTCACAATTGTGGACTCCTTTTAGTTATTGTGCACCCACGAGCCACATCAGCTGACCCCTCATCAGCCGTGTTTGGCTTTTTCTTATTCATAATTTGTGTATCGAAGGGTCGCGTTGTTGTATTCAGTCATGTCGGCCAATCAAAAGGCCTATAATAAGAAATAAGAGAATATTGGAGTCAGATATAACACAGACCACCGGATCCTCCATATGAAGATCAGACAGCTGCAATTAAAATGTCACTTATCATTCATCTCGTATGACCGAGCTTTGTGATGGGTTAGCTCAAACCCATTCATGAGTTCTTTATTCTTTTCTTAAGATCAGGGTTCATTAGGCCACCCTACATCTCATCACTTGTTGGCCCGGCCAGTGCAAATATGAAAGATCTGTTATTTCAGTAATCCCATAATGGGAAAAACCAAAAAAACTTTCGTCATATACATATCATTCACGACTGCTAATGGAATTTAACTACCTCATCCCTTTCATACATGTGTGGCCTGCACTCTTATCATTGGCCTTCGAATGATGAGCCGACTATGTGAACCTGTTATGGATCCTCTGGGAGTGGCTTTTCGTGGCCCTTCCATGTGTTTCTTATTATAACACTCACCTGTGTTGCTTATGCACTGTGATCATCCCTGAAGCATGCCTGAGCTTGCTTGTGCTTGTCACAGCTGCAGCTGCCTCACTTCAAAACCATTTGTATGCTCTCTAATTTTTTTAAAATCTCATTTTTTATTTATTTCAACTTTTGTGTGATCCTTAGAAAACATGAACTAGCGTACTGCAGAGAATAATTAACCCATTAACTCTTAAATTGTGCTAAGCATATTTTCAATGTTAATTAGTGGGCTTGTAAATAATGTATAAATTACATTAAAAAAGTGTTGCTTTAACAACACATTCTATTTAATCCATAAAATGAAAATCTAGATAGAAATGAAAAAAATATGAGTAAAATCATCCAAACGATGATAATCTGATGAAAATTTTTTCATAATTAATCATCAACTTGAATTCATCAATTTGAATTCATCATCAACCACATGTCCCCATTCGACTTATTTAATGGAAAGTAATTATTATTGATACAATTTGTTATGAATCTATGTCATTAAGCAT
The DNA here is from genome assembly GCF_029677425.1 of Wolffia australiana. Lineage (NCBI taxonomy): Eukaryota > Viridiplantae > Streptophyta > Magnoliopsida > Alismatales > Araceae > Wolffia > Wolffia australiana. The sequence goes on along the minus strand of NC_135843.1, from coordinate 7,180,913 downwards.
TGTAAATCAAGGTGACGTAATGTCTAATAACTCATGTCTCTCAATTCATGAACTCACAGGGTGATGTGAACTCAGGAAAAAAGATAAAATTAAAATTGTAATCAGTGCACTCTCAGAGCTAGAAAAAATATATTATTTTATGTGTGACTCGAAGCCAAAAAAGTTACATGAAGAGAACCTATTGGTAAATTTATAAAATCCTGTTAGTGCGGCCCACAATGATGCATTCTCACATATTTAATACTTGGCTTTTGTCCTTTGTCTTTTTTATAGAGACATGTCAGATTTTTTCAGCCATAGGTCATGTGAGGGAGGTAGTTTCACATCTCATTTTATCATCATTCTCACGTCTCAATCTTTCATTGCCACTCTACATCCTCCTCTCATTTTCTGTCAGTTGTCTCCCTATCTGATCACCATATCATATCTAATATCTGCCATATTTTTGTCATTTTTTTAATTGGCATTTAAAATTTTAGAAATCCCTCAAATCTGTTTGATATGGATATGATCCTTACTCATCCCTAGCTAGCTGCACTTTTGTGAATTTATTGGTTAACTTCAAAAGACTACAACAAAAAGGCCTAACTTTGAGTTTTTCCATCATAAGAATGCATATTTCATTTATATAGGTGATGGTAGAATATCTAAGTCAGAAGTAGATGGACCAAGTCAGACCAATTTTATGATCATTTAATCTCTTATCATCTGTATAACATTCATTTTAACTCAGCGCTGATGCAACAATGTCAAAATTATCATCATCAATCAAATCGCAAATACATACACCCTCAACCTAATTTTCAAAATATTGGCCATATGAAAATTTCAATTTAATCTAGTTTGAGCACAACACTTGCTTACCCCAATACGTCATTTGAAAATATCCCCCTAACATTATGGTCTTGTGGCTAAAAGTTTCATGTCAGCCAAGATGATGTCAACAAGGAGGCAACCTTCACAATTATATCCTCCATACCTCCATCTAAAATCTGAAAAGTGAGGCGATAATAATTGTAATGGGCTCTAATTCTACAAATTTTAATTTATAAAATAGAGCATTTCACATGATGTTCATAAGAGTGCCTACATTCAGTACAAATCTCATAAAAATACTCCTCCAGGTTCACATCTAATTAACTCATGTATCTCTCTTCCTTTTATGAATTTTATTGAATAAAATGGAGTAAATGCTTTAAGATGGATGAATCTTCTTATTCCTCATTGATGATGTTTAGACGATGAACTAATGGTGGAAAGGAAGTGCATCAGTCTAATCACATGCTGTGTGAGCGTTCTCATGACTTTAATTTTCCCATCCTAATCTTGAGTCGTAATATTTTCGCATCAATGAAACTTCCACGCTTAGGCCTCATATCATACCATTGGTTAAGAAACGTTGTTAGTGGGACCCCTTATCCACCAACCTCTCCATGAAATTCATAGACCCATTTCCATGCTTCTCCAAAAAATATGTTCCCAGTAGTTATGTTAAACTTTTGTTGATATGTGCTTCTCATTATTATTCGACCCTCCATAATAAGTGCTAGAGGAATTCTAAGATTTTATTCCACGATGTGGATCCCTACTAAGTGGTATAAACCAAGCCAACAACTAACATAAAGAATCATTTCTTTGGTGAAAACATTGATCATATTTTTAAGTATATTTGTTTTTTCAGATGAATAAACCTTCCTTAAGAAGGACATCTCGATGTGACCCTAAAATTAGAATTCATGCCCCAACATAATTAAACATATGTTGGCCCAGTCTTTAATGCAAGCGAAAGGATTCTTTTCATAAAAAATCCTATTACGCTCTTAAGAATTTTTGAGTTAGAATGATATCAGTAAACACATCAGGAAATTCCTAATGCTCCTCATGCAACACTAAGAAAATAGCTTCACCTCTGCAGCATGTGAGGGTCAATTCATTGGCGGACATTCTCTGCTATAGGTCTGTCACCCTTGTGTAATTTTGACACGTATTATATTTTATTATATGATTTATATTCACATTTTGGGCTCTAACATTGTTTACTGATTTTACAATTTTCTAATGGTTGTCTTGAGTGCTTATCTCTATATGATGTAGGCAATCATTGAATTGTCTGCTAGCATACCCTAAAACAGTTATAGTAATTGTAAAATTTAGGCTTAGCAACTAGTATTTTTTCCAGGGAAGCATGAAAATTTCAATTTTAGCAAATTTATTGCATGCAGTGGGTCGATCTACGAAGAGGTATAATTCATTTGTGTAGTTTTCTGGCACTGAAATAGAAGAAAATGATTATAAGTGACTCCTATATTATTAGGAACTTTCTATAACCTTCCTACTTTTATTTAATTTTTTAGAGTTTATTTCAACGCATAAAAGACAGAGTGTGGACAATTCTAATTGTAATTTTCAACTTATTTCATTGAAACATTACCATGCTACAAGTTCGAAACATGTAATGAACGGGACCCATTTCAACTGGGAGTGAAGGGGCATGATGTTCAGTTTACATGGCTCAGCAAATTATGCATACAGCCCACTTATTTAGCACTAAGATAAAAAAAATTAGGTCCATAAGAGAAAAGTTATGTGAATACGCAGTTACATAAGTGATACCTGGTTGGGATGCAGTAGGGTTCGCATGTCCCTATACCGGTATTGGATTACGGTATCGGGATGGATGCTGTACTGAATACCAAAAATCAAATTTTTGGTATCTGTTTGTTACGATATCTGGATATCAGATACCGATATCAGATATCGGTTGCTACAGTACCGATAATCTGATAACTGAATCCATCTAGATGTCATCATCTGCCTCCGTCTCTCGCGGAGGATGACAATATCAGATATCGGCGGGGATATCAGATTTCGTTATACAAGTTAGAGATGATATTTAAAAATTTAACTAACCCATTATTATTCAGCGGTTAGAATGGATCAACGTGGGAAAGAGGGTAATTGGGGAGCTTTTCTATTGATTAAGTGGCTTATTTAATGTATACAGCTGAATCTTTTCAATTTCTTCCATATGGGATAACACGATTCAGAGTTTAACATTAAACTCCAAATCCTTTTATACCATATGAAAGAAAATAGAAATTTTCAGCTCTATTTATTGGACGATGTGTTAATATATTGAATAAAAAACATATATGAGGCGCTGTATATATAGCGACTATAGTTTAAAATATTATTTTACCATTTAATGTATAGTCCGATTCATTCAATATATACAGAGAAACATTTCTAATTTCTTCCATGTGGGTTGACAGGATTCAGATTTTAGATTAAACTTTGAATCCTGTTATCCCATATGGAAGAAAATAAAAATCTTGCACTCTACATATTAATTAAGGTTGAAAATGCATCAAAAACTTACGACATTGCTGTACATTAGTCATTGGATGTGATGATAATATTTATTTTTTCTGTCAATACCGAATATCGAGATCCGGATACTGGTTCCGATATCCAAATATTGAAATCCGATATCCGGTATCGAACACCCATTTTGTCCTTACCCCTCCCATATCTGCCATCGATATCCGTCTTGACCTAAAGTGTTATATGTGGGGGAAAAAAATATAATTGTATTGTATCTGAAATAGATAAGGCATAGGTAAAGTATGGCACTTACAAATAGTAAAATGAGTGTTCTAGATACAGAACCTAGAAAAAATTATGGGATATAAAGATAATGAAGAAGATGGATGGAGCATAAGGTGAGTTGTGTGTTGATGATCCCCTATTGAACTCTACAGTTCTCTTCACTGACTTAAATCATTGTACTTTTCAATATTGAAGACTTGCTATTGCAAGATCAGAGCATTGGACAACCTTTAAATTTTAAGGGTAGCTTCTTTTTTAAAGAAGCTACCCTTAAAATTTTCTTCCTCTTTTTACTCATATGTTAAGTTTTATTTTGTTAAGTTGAGAGGGTGATAACTTCCAAATTAACCTTTTTAATTTCTGAATATAGCATTATATTTATGTGTTTTAATGACCATATTTGCATGTTATCATACATAAATGGAGATAAATGATATACATTTTGATGTTATTATTGTTTCTAATTTTTTAGTATTTTTTACATGGTATTTAACCTCATTGCATTGAAGAAATATTTTTTACAGGGCTTAAAATACTTGGCTAAGGTTGGTAAGTGTTTTTCTAATTTTTATCGAATTTTTCCATATTTTTTAATAATTTTCTGACCAATATTTAGCCAAGAAATGATTTTACAAATTTAAATAAAACATATTCTATTTATTTGACATTTTAAGAAAGCATTTTATAATTTATTTACATATATACCATGTGGCATCCACGTCATTCTCCCAAAATTCAGACGAATAACTGGATGCATTTTTTACTAATAGTTATAAGAGAGGACAGAGCATTATTTGCTCATTATGGCATTGCAATGCGCGATGCCATAATGAGCGAATGATTAGCTTAAAAGACAACGTATTTGGTAGGCCGCGTGCATTTATTAAATGGTGATCTACCTCGTACCGCAGTTGTTAGGCCGCGTGCATTAAATGCACGCGACTACCGACACACGTGCATTAATAAAAATTAATATTTGCGCCATATTTATTATACGCCTGCAGCCGATTTGCCAAATGCATTAAATGCATGCGGAAATCAACTGCGTATTATTAATTCCAACAAAGAGAAAATGGTATATTTTGTCATTTTATTCTTTTTTTTAATACAGGGTGACGTGGCATTTTTCTAGCTGTTTAAACACAGCAATCATTCTCCAATGATTGTGCGCTGCGGACGTGCATAATGAAGTGTTAGAACGCAATTCGAGAAGGGGGAAAATGAGAGAAAAATGCACCAACCAATCAGACAATGCCATTTTCTACCTTCTTGGAGGAGAGATAAAATTAATCCAACGGCTAGGATTAATCCTTAGTAAAATGATTATATCTTGGGATCTAGCCGTCCGATTGAGCTGAAAGTTTGAGGCATGTTTTTCTTTTCCGCCTCTACAATCCAGATGGTTGGATCTTTAAATAGAGGTCTGGAAGAAGGCGAAATTCACTTTTTGAAGCTCTGCCCAAGGACTTGGCCAGGAAGGACACAGGAGTCGCTTTGGAAGTTGACAGATCTTGATTCTGCATTGAATGTTATAAGTTTCTGATTTGTATTTTGAACTTCTTCTTCAGAGATTCTAAAATGCCTTGGCATGAGCCAAATGTACATGCCATAGAAGTTGTTTTGAATGAAATTAGTATTGCAATTTGAGCTTGATTCGAGATCTTATTTTTAATCCTTAGTTTTAAATAGATTTAGAACAATTTTACAATTTTAATTTTTTAAATTAGGGTTGGATTTCACTTTTTCCCCAAATTCTTCAATTTCTCTCTCTAGGTTAATTCATCTATTTTCTCTCTCTAGATTCTAAAATTGATTGTTTGTAAATTTAATTAAATATATAAAAACCTAAACATAAAATTTCATCCAAAAATTCATCCATCTTGAAGTTCAATTTCAAAAACCCCTTCTTGATTATTAATTCCCAATTTTAATTCATAAAAATTGTCTTAAAATTTTATAATAATTGGAAAATTAGTAATTCAAATTAATCTGATCTTATAATTAAAATTATTGTATCTTGAGTGTTTTGACCGAAAATATTTATAGTAAAAATTAAGTTTTTACTTAATTTTGATTAATTAAAAACATAATTCAGTATAATTAAGGTTTATAAATTGCAAAATTAATTCATTCTTGAATTAATTTATTAAAAATTGGATAAAAATTCTTGCTTGTTGCCTCCCCTGTGGTTCGACCCCTTGCTTTCTCTATACACTGTATTTAGTGATCAAGGGTATTTATAAATTCTATTGCATAAGTCTAAAAGCCCAATCAACGACGTATTTACACATCATTTATAGGCTTCTCAGAGAGGGGAAAATGCATTGTAAATTTTTTCAATATTAATTTGAATATAAGGACACAAATAGATTTTATTTAAGTTCTTGGATCGATCTTCAGATTTTTCTTCTTTCCTTCTTTGTAACATTCTTTTTTGTTGCAAAAATTCTAAGAAAGGGGAAAATGTGCATGCTCTGTTGGGTTCTAGAGGCCTAGATATGGATGAAAAAATCAAAAAATTCTGCCACGGAAGACTTAAAATGGAACCAAATGGCATCGATAAAACCATTAAATGACGAACCTATGCATGGATCACATCCATGATATCTTGAATTCTAGAGCAAGATGAGTCGAGCTGCTCAAGTGTGCGTCCTCTAGATATATCCACGCGGTCTTCCATACATTAGATATCCTCCTTGTTGATGAGCCTCATTCAATCTTTGTAGCCATCGTTACATCCCGATCACATTGGGAGTGGAGAGGAGTCATGAGAAGGGAGAACAAGGGGAAGGGCCCTGAAAAATTCTGGCATGGGTGAATTTCGATCAGGGCCTTCCCTTATTTATACTAAGTGGGTATTTTACATCAAAACCCCCAAAACATAAGTATATCTTCCGAGGTCCCAAAGACCATTTGTATGTGACCCTTTAGGCCAATGTATTAGTCTAGTTAACAACTCAAACGACCAAATAACCTTTATTGGCCTTCAAAATTAATTAACTATCTCATGATATAGATTAACTAACCTTAGATTGATTTAACCTAATCGATAGGTTGAGTCTCCAACACGTAGGATGCTCTAGAAGATACAAAAGTATGTGTCGACTCACACATAGAACTTGTTCATCATCAGTTACCGTATATGTATAATCTCTCATCTACTTGACGCTCCTAGGATGACTTAGGGTATGGTCAACTCTCAAACCCTAATCGGTCGTCTAAGTTAGAACTGATGCGTTTGGAAATCATCGCAGAACTCTTCTCTGATATTTCCTTACCTTGCCCAAGGACTTCATCTCATCGTCTTCCTTAAGCTTTCACCTCTTATGACGAGGGTGGAGAATCCCATCTCGGCCACTCAATCATCTTTGTGAACTTTTTGATGCCCCCGAACTAAGACAACTAGGATCCCATGATTAGAGACATGTAGGTCATAGTCAAAGTACAACTCCCCATCCCCAAGTTGTCTTTGATGTCTTAGGTCTAAGGACCACTTACACAATCGTGACGTGAATCAACCTGATTGAAAGTTCTAATACCACTCAGGAATTCATATGGATCAATTCAGTGAAATCTTTCCACTAGAACATCCACAATCTATCCTTGGAGTCTCTACACTAATGGCTACAAGACCAACCATACTCATCATATGAGTTAGGCAAGATAGTGCTATTCTAAATGGCTGGTGATCTATGTATTACGATCTCATCATAATTTACCAAGTATAATCATGTATTCATGGACTTCATAATAAGCATCACACGTGTACTATAATGAATATGTTCTATTAATGAACATGGAACGAGATGTGGAATTTGTGATTGACTTGCCAGCCACATATATTTCCATCATACTCTAGGAGGAGATCATTTAGCAAGAGAGTCACATAATTTCAAAAGTGAACACAAAATTTCTAAAAACATAGCACGGCTTACGAGGATTGATAATGCCCCTGGTCAGACTTTAAACCCTTAGGATTCACTTCTGTTTTTATCTTAAAGATCTTGATCTCCAAATTAGAAACAAGGTTAAGAAGATCTAACTCGGTCACCATTTTCTTCCTCTCTTAGTTAGATCTCTTAAGGAGGGTCAAGTTCTAGGAAGCCACTCTATTTATTATCTTCCTCATATGAAGTGAAAACTTGTGTCAGCTATGGTTTCCTACCAAAATTTGGAAGAAAACTTAAATAGAAATTCACTCTCTTTTGATCAAATATTTAATTAATTTCTAAATTGGGATGATTAAAATATATCATTTTCAGCCCAAAGAATTATGCATGAATAGAATATTTCAAAAAACAATAAATAAAATCTACTCCCCCAATTAATAATAGGCATGGTCATGATATATTAACAAAATAAATCAAAAAAATATTAAATAGGAAAACCAAGGGTCAATCTTGTTTTTCTTTATGCATATTTTATCATTGATTGGTATTTGTGGCTCCCAAGTCCAACATATGTCGCATGAGCCAAATGTCTGAAATAAAAAAAATAAACACCAAGGAAAGAAAATAAAAACATAAGAAAAAAACATTATTATTTGTATTAATAAAAGATGAAAAGGCACATCTTATATGAATAGACTAGGAATAAAGGTGTTTTCATGGGTTAATGATATAGATATCATATGGTCAATATGGATGTAAACAAACATAAATTTTAAACTTGGTTTTAGAAATATCTCAGTCCAAACTTGAGATTAGTAAGATATTTTTGAAGGCACAAGAAACATGGCATGGTTAGAGAATATATCTTTAAAGCTCGAAACTAACTCATAAGAGTATTCTCCAATGGGGTGAAGATCATAACTCAATGAAACATGAAATGTCATTAAGCTTTCATTTAATGAATCAATATATTAAGCTTTATATTTATTATTAACCGTAAAGGTGAGTCATTTCTATAAACTAGTTTGACCAACGAATAAAAATATTATTTTTAACATTATTGTTAACATGCAATACTAATCATATCTAGAAGGTATGCGTAAAATTAACAGATCATTAGTCATGACAGGGTAAAACAATAATCCTCTAAAGCAGAAAACCAACTTGAAAAAAAAACTTAATGAGGACGGTGTTGATCCTGCGATGTTATACGATCTATCTTTCATTTTTCATCAACCTGATTAATATATTCTCATAAAATTTCATTTAAATTTAAACCATCAATCATATCCATATTTTCCCTCATTCATTTAATAAAATTCTCATCATTAGTGCGCATAGTAAATTTAGGTATAAATTCATGGGATTCTAATGAAAATGTATCTTCCCCATCCTTTTAGTTATCTCCTTTGTCCAAAAATAAAATATACATGGGCTGAATAACATCATTATCCTTTTTTTTAATATCATAGGAAATTTACTACTTATTTCATCCACATCATCCCCATGATAGTATTGGAAACTATGATTTTCATATTGTTCTATGTTCTGTGCTGATAGTAGAAGATTTTCCTGTTTCAGATTTCCAAAGGGAAAATGATGGAGATTATCATCCTGAAAGTCAAAAAGCCAAGTGATCATCATTGTTTTTTATTTTCTATACATTCTCCAACCAAATAGTTATCACCAAAACAAATATAAAAAGAACCATTTTGCAAGCATGGAGTTAACTACAGACCTCTTCTTCATCTTTTTCATTTTTCAAAATTCCTTGTCAGCCTTAGAACCATCAATAATTTCTGAAATGTTATATATTCAGCATCCCTGTTTTTTGTTAAACATAGAATTCCTCAGAGTGACTCAATTCTTAAAACATCTCGTTATTAAGAAAAAACAACCTCCATACCATTTGATATTTTTGGAAAAACATTATCCTCTTGTAAATCACAATACTCAAGATATACATTTAATAAAAAATAATTCATTATATTACTAAGAAGTCATTCATACGTTACATCCCCTTGATGACTAAGAAATTAATTTCCTAATTGTCATTCACTTACAGGAATCCACAGGCTGAGAAAGTTTTTCGCACCAAAACAAAAAAATCAAATTAAGATTATAACTTTCATGAAATTCTATATAATGTTTGAGGGAATATATAAAACTCTGATGAATGAGCTGAAAATTTTGACTTCATAATAAGGCTCAAAGTTTTAATAGTAATAATAATCCGACTTAGTAATATCATCTGGAGAAAAATGAACGAAATTATAATTTCAAATGATAAGTATCAAGCCATACCCCATACAATGTATTTATTTGTGTTCTTCTGCACTCAAAATAAAACTAGACATTAGTAATGATAAATGATTAAATTAACGTAATGATATCTGCTCCTCATGATCAGCACTAGTTGATGAACATGAAATTTGTTAAAATATATCGCTTTAAGGTTCTGGTTTATGCAAAAATATTTGTAAAAGAGTTTTTACTATATGGCAATGGTCAAATTCAAATGAGTAGGTAATGAGGGAGTAAATTTTCTTTCAAATGTAGTTTTTAATATTTTTGGGTTTTTATATTTTTACATTTTTAGCTATTTTAGATGAACAAAATTCAGTAAAATTACTTAGAATTATGAATGAAATAAACAGCTACGTATATTTGTTATGAAAACATAATTCTTATGAAATAAATAAACATATTATACTACTTTATTATCAATTTAAGTAATAATTGGGATTTTTTTGGACCATAAAATTTCAATACGTTCAAATACCCATGCAAAGTATTTCAGCATCAAATATTTGAGCATTTGTACTGGCTGGGGAAGAATTTGTGGGTGCAGCATGTTTTTGAGAAGAAAAATTGACAAGGCCGTCTACTGAACAAAAAACTTATAATTTTTTTCACAATGAGAATGTTTTTAAAATGTGTTGATGCATTGCAAAGCTCGTTGTCTGGGCTATCCATTATTTATTTAATTATATAAAATATGAGAAAATTCAAATCAACATACAGGAGATCATACGAACCTCATTATCACTTCTCCCATGGGCCAAGTAATATTTTCTCTCAGAATCTTGATCAAACTTTACCCCCCTCTCGCCCACTTTTATATAACATGAATGGAAGAAATAAATCTGATGTACTAGGCCACCAAAAACAAGGTAGGACCAGAAATCCAAGATGTGATACAAAGAGAGGGGAAAGTAGTTTAAAGATAGGTACCCTAAGTCTTCCAGCCCTTGGATTTAATTCCCAAGTCTTGAAGGGCTAGGATATCATGTTATCCTACCTTGATCCACGTCCTTGATGTTTCAAATTTGAAATTTAACTTTCTAAAGCACACTTTGGGGCTCAGTTTCAAAAGCATTGCCTTTAATTGACCTAGCTCTTAAAGCACCTTAAATGGGCTCTAGAAATAGGCTTCTTGTGTGCTTGGCCATTTTTTGAGATCTGTGTCATGCCTTGAAATTTATTTTTCTCTGGTTCAGGATGTCTCTTAGGCTTCTCCTTTCTCCCATTTGCATCTACTCTTCACCATTGTATTCCCCTAAGTCTTGTATTTCAAGAAAACTTTAGGAAGAATTTACCTGACTCTACAGAGTCAAGTAGAGTTAGCCTCAGAAATTAAAGAAATATAATAAAATAAAAGGAAAGAGGAATTTTATCCTTTAACCTAAATGGTAAATAATTCAAGTACAAAGCTAAAAATAATGGTAAAATACACATGTTTATTAACTTAATTTGATGTTACTACCATTCAGAAAAGGTCATTTCATGATAGTTTACTTATTTCGTGCAGCCATCATATGTTTTCAGTTCTACTTGCTAATTCAAATAATAGGTGGGAGTATGATTCTCATTCTGATTGAGTGGGCATGAACTTGAATCGTATTGGCTCCTCTGAGGGTTATGTGTCTGATTCTGATTCAGTAGAAGTAATTTTGAATTGGTCCTCTTAGTACTTTCTAAGTATTTTTAACGGACTTGTGGTGACCGCCTACTGTGTGTCAGGTTGAGCAGTTTCCTACTGAAGCATTAGATAAGTTAGGTTGGCTATATTGAAGATTCAGTTCAAACCCGGTCAGAATTGTGATACCAATCCTCTCCCCTGATTTATTTATACAACTTGTCGTTGGCATATCATCATTTTACATCCGCTAACACAAAATACTTTAGAGTGTAAGAAAAATTCTTTTTTGGTACTGAATTTAACATTTTTCCACCAATCTTGCACCCCATACCGTTTTCTTCACTTAAGAAGGCGACTGTCCTCGCAACAATTTCTCTACTCTGATAACACCAAGCTTAAAACATAAAGAGGGGCTACAAGAACCCTACACCTGCAGCAACTCAAAACAGATTTTATGGGATTCTCCCCTTCTTTGCCATCACGTCACCGCAGCTTTGGCTTCTGGGCCAGAACTGGCTCCCAGCTAAGTCACCAACAAAATCGCTAACTTCGTTCTCGTCAATTCTGAAGATGCCCACGCTCTGGCTCCGGCTAACTTGCCCATCTCCAGCTTTTAAAGGCGTTGAAGCAGCCTTGATAAGCTCTCTGAGCTCTTCATCTCTGTCAATGGCGGGACGCGGCGGAGGGAAGTGATAACCCTTTGCACCGCCGATCCCTCTTGAGCTTGCCTTCCCTGCAATCCCTGTCATGCCGTTCACATAGGCATCTCTTGCTCGCCTTAACGCTCTCAGCGGTGCTTCTGCTATCTTCCCTATCTTAATTCCCCCGCTGCTGCCCTTCTCTCCTCCCTCTTTCTTCATTTCACCTTCCCAATAACCTGATTCTCTCTCTCTCTCTCTCTCTCTCTCTCTCTCTCTCTCTCTCTCTCTCTCTCTCTCTCTCTCTCTCTCTCTCTCTCTCTCTCTCTCTCTCTCTCTCTCTCTCTCTCTCTATGTATACTTCGCTATCTCTCTATCTCTCTGGTTGTTTCTCTCTCTCTCTGATCGTTGGGAGAAGAAAATAAAGGTATTATAAGCCTTTGAAAGGCTGACTGGCGAAGAAAACGTAGAGGTTGAAACGCGGAATGAGTGAGGAGCCACGGCGAGAAACCGTCTTCAGCTGGTTTAGAATTCCACGCGTGGGAATCGGCAGTGAAACGTGAACGACGAGAAGAGATAGGATAAGCTCTAGGACTGTCGCTTTGTTATTACTATATTCGGGGAAATCCAGCCGCCCATTTCACTCAGGATGAACGTCACCAATGTTTGATCGAGGAGCGAAGACGAGGGAAATATCTCTCTACCTCTATCTTATCTGTCTCTATCTCTACTTCTCTCTATCTCTCTCAATGTCTCTCAATCTCTCTCTATCTCTGTTTCTATCTCTCTCTATCTCTGTTTCTATCTCTACCCCATCCCTCTCTCTATCTCTATCTCTGTCTATATCTCTATCTCTCTATATCTATCTCTATCTCTATCCCTTTCTCTATCTCTACCCCTATCTCTATCTCTATCTATCTCTACTTTATCTCTACTCTATCTCTACTTTATCTCTACTCTATCTCTATCTCTATCTCTATCTCTATCTCTATCTATCTCTATTTCTATCTCTATCTCTATCTCTATCTCTACTCTATCTCTACTTTATCTCTACTCTATCTCTATCTCTATCTCTATCTATCTCTATCTATCTCTATCTCTATCTCTATCTCTACCTCTATCTCTACCTCTATCTCTACCTCTATCTCAGTCTCAATCTCTATCTCTATCTCTATCTCTATCTCTATCTCTATCTCCATCTCCATCTCTATCTCCATCTCTATCTCCATCTCTATCTCTATCTCTATCTCTATCTCTGTCTCTATCTCTATCTCTATCTCTATCTCTATCTCTATCTCTATCTCTATCTCTATCTCTATATCTATCTCTATCTCTATCTCTATCTCTATCTCTATCTCTATCTCTATCTCTATCTCTATATCTATCTCTATCTCTATCTCTATCTCTATCTCTATCTCTATCTCTATCTCTATCTCTATCTCTATCTCTATCTCTATCTCTATCTCTATCTCTATCTCTATATCTATCTCTATCTCTATCTCTATCTCTATCTCTATCTCTATCTCTATCTCTAACTCCATCTCTATCTCTATCTCTCTCTCTATCTCTATCTCTATCTCTATCTCTATCCCTATCTCTATCTCTATCTCTATCTCTATCTCTATCCCTATCTCTATCTCTATCCCTATCTCTAACTCTATCTCGATCCCTATCTCTACCTCTATCTCTCTCTCTATACAGGCCAGTATTCTGCCTGGAAGTGACCACTCAGTTTCGTCAGGATTCATTGATTGTTTGTCACAATTAAGCTTGCATGAATACTTTTTGCTTGGACGAGTTTTGTTCTTCTAAGCGTGTAGCATGTCCATACCTGGGCACGTTGGAAGAAAGCACTGCAAGTCTCCCATTCGTTTACACTAACTGCGACGAAGGTCAAAAGTTAGAAAATTTCCACGCTGAGCGACTGCTATTTCGCCACTGACTTGCAAATAGTCAATAAAGAACCTCCCTGACTATTGCTACGCTTTTAAAACGCTGGGGTAATCTACATAGAACTCCTTGACTTGGCCAGCCTCTGGTTTTACTTCGTGAACGCTCACCTCTTTCCGTCTGTTTTGAGACTGGGCTATTAGTCCAAATCTGGGAGTAGAGAAATGCATGGAATGGGGCAAGCTTATTAAATAAAATACAGAATATTGAAAGCGGGACGTTTCTTTTAGGGTCAAAGGATACTTATGCCATACCACTTGATCATCCCACCATGGAAGATTGAATGAAATCATTCTAGTTTTACAAACATAGAAAAATGACACCATCATGAAGTGAGTCAGCAGGCTCAGCATCCAGAAGAGTAGCTAGTAATAAATAGCCCTATGCTTGTAATGAGAATTAGCCGCTAGGATTCAATCTAAGCTCAAATCTAGAAGAGTATCAAAAGTAGAAGGTTAGGGTTAAGCGCAGATAGGAAACATATCAACGGCTAGGGTTAAACCTAGATGGGAGTTAATGTTCTCTCTCTCAACCTTTCTCCTTTTCCTCTCATTTCCTCTCTTCTTGTTCTTGAGTGAGAGTGACTTCCTTCAGCCATAACTCCAGATTTAGGGGGCCACTGTGATTGATATATGATAGACCCAAAATGTATCATGTAAAGTTACACATTTTAAGGTCCTTTTGGGTACGTATCATGTGTATTTATCCAATTTTATAGGATTTTGCATTTCATGCACTAAATACAGCAAATGATAAAATAATGCATTTTTAATGTCATTTTTCATACATGTTTAACATACTCAAGAATTTCTTAGCAAAAATATGTTTAAGACATTTTAATTTCTAATGCTCTATCTAGTATTTCAGTTAATATTTTTCAGCAGAGAAGAAGTCGAAGTAAAAGAAAGATTTATTAAATGAAGAAAGAAGATGAATAAAAATTAAAAAAAATTAAAAAGGGGGCTTATTGGGCCGGCTAAGGAGCCGACCAAGTGCAGGAGCCCAAGCCAGCCACAGACCAGCGAGCACAGGGCTCAAGCCAGCCCACAGCCGGCAAGGGGGAGCGCCCGTAAGCCAGAAATAGCCAGACCACAAAGAGAACAGGCCGCACGGAGAGACCCACGTCATTCAAGTCGCACGCTAGGGGAAATGTTATTTGAATTGAGTGATATTGATGTGCGGATATTTATCTAGTGTTTTGGGTTCTTAAACTTTTCCTTTTGGGATTTAGAATCCCAGAAAGTGTTTAAATATCGCAGCGGGCCAAGCCATCATGGAGTCTACTGATCGCAGCCCAACGGGCCGCGATCTTAAAGAAAACAAAGAAAAAAGATACCGGGCTTCGAGCCAACCCGGTCCGAAGCATGTGTTTTTTGGCATATTTAAAGAGACGGATAAGATCTCGGTCGTCCAATCTTCTTTAAGAAAATTGGACAGTGAGATTGAGCCATCTTATTTCATTATTTTTATTTCTATTTCAGGACTTCTAATTGGTCTGCGATGGTTGACGTGGACGCGGGACCCATTAGTGGACGAATCAGAAGAAGCGCCAATGACAGGGCAGCTGATTAGGCATGGGTTACAAGAGGTCGACATGTCGGCGACTGGGGTGGACCCTAAGAGGGGTCTACGGCTGCGATTTAATCACAGACATTGGATTTGTCAAAGGACGATTGGACAGCCAGGGGCATTTCCATCCAAATTTGTCCTTAGCCGTCGGCGCTGCTGGCCGGAGATAATTATCGGCCAGCAAGGGGGGGCCAGCGGCAATCCAATGGCCGAGGATGGCCACCACGGCAGCCCCCTC
Organism: Wolffia australiana; assembly: GCF_029677425.1. Classification (NCBI taxonomy): domain Eukaryota; kingdom Viridiplantae; phylum Streptophyta; class Magnoliopsida; order Alismatales; family Araceae; genus Wolffia; species Wolffia australiana. Next base: position 7,165,097 of record NC_135843.1, on the reverse strand, counting down.
CATCTGACGGCCAATGGGATCCCGCCCAGGGCGTTAAAAAGGGCCGAGAGCCCCTTATTTCACCATCTTTGGACCAAGATCTAGAGACGACGGAGGACCCGTCTGGTTGCGGCGAGAGCGGCAGGATGGCCGTGACAACCTCCTGCCCACTCGAGAAGCTCCGGGATGCTACATGGAAGAGTGAGGAGAGCTCAATTCTGCCCTAGAAAGGGTGGGAAGGAAGGGGCAGACCGCATACAGAAGCTAGGCAGTGACGATTGGTGCCACCAACCCTTCACTTCGATTCAGGGCAGAATCCCGTAGACTGAGTTCATCTTTGTTGAATTTCAACAGTGTTATAGTTTAATTTTATCTTAAGTTCGTTTTATCCTTGATCTAATCCACTTCGACCAAAATTAGTCACCGCGATTTCTTTTGGACATTTCATCGAACACCTCACGTGTTTGATGAATATGTCTTGATTTACCTAAGTTCTACCCCACTCAACTTTATAAAAATATAAAATCCGAGGGGCGTTCCGTCTTCTTTCGAGTATTCTGTCGAACACCCAAGGGGTGTTCAACAAAAGACAATTCTTATACTCGATTTTCTCTTATAAAATCAAGATAAAATATACCAAAAACTTTATATTAATTAAATAATACACATATCTCTCTAGTTCTCGACCTCCGATCGGGCATTTGGTCGAACACCTCTCGGGTGTTCGACTGAATCGACCCATTATTTCATTAAATCGATTACGAATATATATACGCAACATATAAGAATTGTATAATACCAAAATATATATATAGAACTCTTATTTCGACCATCTAATGGGAAATTGGTAGAACACCTCTCGGGTGTTCGACTAAATCACCCTATATTTGATTGAATCGATTATAAAAGACTATTAAAAAATATATAAATCCCTAAAATAGACATATGAAAACACCTATACTAATTCTAAGGAGTATTCTATACTTATAGGTCTTTTATATTACTATAAATACTTATTAATCTCTATTACAACCTCTTTACTCTTACTATCTCTATATACCTATCTAACCACAGTATATTATGTTAGATACTTATGTTCTTCCTATCTATCTTCTTTGTATATAAACTTTCTACTCTAACCCTTTCATTCTCTCTTAATATAGCTATCTAGCTTCTTATACTTATTCTTCACGCTTATTAAACCACTTCATCTTGTTCTTTATTATTCTTAGTATATCTAGTACATATATATAATCTTAGATATTTTCTCTTCTAAACTTATCTTATTAAACTAATATTCCCTATACTTACTAAGTATTTAATTCTTCTTATTATCTTTAGTATTATTACTATAGTTTTAATAAATAACAACTCGATTATTGAATATAAACCTAAAGGCCAGTCCCAGTGGAGACGACCTTACTCCAACATTACATTTGAGTAAGTTCTATATTTTATCAAATTTATTTTATTGTAGGCAAATTAATTTTACAACAAGATTTAAAATTAACACACAATTTGCCTCTGTCAAATTGGCGTCGTTGCCGGGGACTGGCGTCCCTTTGGTTGAGTTGATTTTTTGAGTTGTTATTTTCTTTATTATTACTAGTATTTTCTATTTTCTTGAGCCTAACATTGCAATAAAATAAATTTCATCTTATAAAAGCTAATTAGGAAAACTTTGAGGTGACACCTTTTCTCCCCTAATTAAGATTATTTTAATTAAAATACTTCTATACTTGCTTGCATTATTGCTAACCTTATTGCAGGTATAGGAAATACTTAAAATTCAGGTGAAATTTTATTTTCTAATTTCTGTTATGTCAAATTTTATTTTAATTTTGTGCTCTTCACACACCCATTTTTTCTAATGAATTTACATTTTACCCTCTTCAAATATATATTGTTGAAAATTTCTATGTACCTACCTTCTCATGATTAAACATGGAGGGAAACTATAGTTGGAAGCATGCTCATTCAGAGCATGAATACCCATCCTCACCATGGGATAGGTATGATTCAGCACTTGATTATCGGATGTCGCACTCACACTACACATGTCCAGATATCCAACAATATGACCATACCCCAAATCTTATTATTATTACGAGGACGATCAGAGCCATCTGATAAGCCTAAAATTTGTGTGTAAATACGTCGTTGTTTGAGCTTTTAGACTTATGTAATAAAATTTATAATATCCCTTAATCACTAAATACAATGAATAGAGTAAGCAAGGAGTCGAACCACAGGGATGCACTAAGAAATATTTTTTATCCACTTTAAAACTAATTAATTCAAGAATGAATTAATTTTTCATTTAATAGATTTTAATTATGTTTAATTCTGTTTATAATTAATCAACATTAAGTAGAAACTTAATTTTGATTTTAATATTTTTGGTCAAGACACTTGGACAGGATAATTTTGATTATAATATCAGATTAATTGGGATTACCAATTTCCCAATCAAAATAATTTTTATAAGTTTTATATATTTGATATTGGTAATTAATAAGCATGAAAGGGGGTTTTCAAATTGGACTTGAAGATGGACGATTTTTATATAAAATTTTAGATTTAGGTATTTAAGATGTTTAGTTGAATTTCTAAACAATCAATTTTGAAATTGAGAGAGAGAAAATAGGGGATCTAACCTAGAGAGAGAAATTAGAAGAATTCAGGGAAAAGTGAAATTCAACCCTAATCTGGAGATCTAAAAATCCAGAATGGATCCAAATCAATGTACAACTAAAGATTAAAAGTCAGATCTTGAATCAAAATCAAAATGCAATGCAAATTTCATTTCAAATTAACTTCAACAGCATGTACATTTTGCCGATACCATGGCTTTAGAATCTTTCAAGAAGAAGTTCAAAATAGAAACTTACAACTTTCAATGATGAATCAGGATCTATCGACTTCCAAAGCAACTCTTGTGTCCTTCCTGGCCAAATCCTTAGGGGGAGCCTCAAAAAGTAAATTTTTCCTTCTTCTCGACCTCTATTTAATAATCCAACCCTGAGGATTGTGGAGGGGAAAAAGACAAACATGCCCTCAAAATTTCAGCTCAATTGGACTGGTAGATCTCAAGATATCGCAGATTTACTGGCATTAGATCATGGCCGTTGGATCATTTTATCTATCTTAAAAAATGGCATTTTTCTTTTGGCTGACATTTTTTTCCTTGTTTTCTCCACCCTTGGATCGCATTCTGACACGTATTTGCGCGCTTCCACAGGCCGCAATCATTGCTCCATAATGCTGCATTTAAACGGTTAAGAAAAGGCCACGTCGCCCTCATTAGTGCCTTTTTGAATAAACAATAATAAAGAGGTAAGCTTACCACAATTTTCTAATACACGCAGTGTCAATTTCCGTGTGCATTTAATGCACACGGCGAATTGACTGCACGTGTATTAAATACAAAGCGAATCTTTTTATTTATATAAATGCACATGGTGTTGGTTAGCGCATGCATTAAATGCACGCGGCTAACTGATTCCATGTGCATTGATTCTCCGCGTATCTTAAATGCATGCCAAAGTAAATGAAACAAAAAAAAATGAAATATACCTTTTTCTCTCTCCAGCCGCGCCACGTTACTCCGTTCAAAGCAATGATTTGCTCATTATGGTATCGCACATTGCGATGCCACAATGAGCCAATAAAAATTTTAAATTAACGCATCCAATCATTCCCCAAATTTTGGATGAATGACATGGATGCCACGTGATTTATAAATAAAAAATATCATTCTAAAATACCAAATAAAAAAAATATTCTTTAAATTTTTTAAATCATTTCTTAGCTATAGAATGTCAGAAAATTATATAAAAATATGAAAAAATTCCAGAAAAATTAAGAAAACCCTTACCAACCTTTAGCCAAATATTTCAGGCCTTTTAAATATTTCTTCAATGCAATGAGGTTAAATACCAAGTGAATTAAGTACTAAAAAATTAGAAACAACAACAAAATCAAAGTGTAAGTTATTTATATCCATTTATATATGATAACATGCAAATATGGACATTAAAACACATAAATGTAATGTAATATGCATCAATTTAACATTATAATTTGCAAGTTATCACCATCACCTGGCACCTCATGGCTGTCCTCCAAATTATCGCCCAGGTTTAGATTCTAGAGAGGACTCATTCCATAACATGAGCTGTAATTATTCATTTGGGGACGACTGCTCCTACCCCCAGCAATCTCATGGCATACCTTGTGAGTATGATGGATCCCCTACACAAGATCACACATATGATCATTGGGATCAAGACACAACTTCGACAGTTAGGGCAGAACCTAATTTATATGCACTTGACCCACAACAGTCATGGAACATTTTGACTTGCGACTCTAAGAGAGTAGAACAATTCATTACATCACTTGACGAGTTGCATGTATATCTTAGTGAGTCATAGCCCATACTAAAAAGGGGTGATGTGAACGACCTATGTGTTCCAATGATGGGAATGCTTAAATTATGTAGGGACATAACCAGTACCATACCCATTGTACTTAGAAGATGCATAGTCAATGAGAGATCTAAATTGAGAAAATTGTTCAAAAATCTTGAGGGCATAATTTTTGGGGAATGTAAGGAGCTAGCCAAGAGAATCCAAGAGATCAATTATGAGGATACTGAAGATGATTTTAGGGATGATATTGAGGTTAATTTTTTTCGACTGAACCCAAAGTATCCCTAAGCATACTTTGGATGATCTCTTGGGAGAGCATGTAGGTAGAGGTAGTGATGGAACATCCCCTCCTTGAGGACAATGATGTAAAACCCATGATTTTCACTGGTGACAAAAAGGATACACATGATTCAGATGATCTTACATATATAGGAGACAACGCACATTTGGATTCTTCATGTTTTATTAGAAAACCTACCAGAGGAAGATTTAGGATGTGATTTGGTGGTCGAGCCTCCACTTTATGAGGATGTTGATAGAGCTTCCACGATCATGATAAATGAAGGGGAAATTACATTTGAGGATCATGTATGCATAGGAGAGCACACATGTTCAGACTCTCCTTACTTTGCATGTGATGAGAAGCCATATTTAGAGGAACCACTAGATGATGAAATTCTAAAAGTTGGCTTGAATTTTAAAAGTACATTGAAGATCATTTTAGAAGGGTCAAAGACGCCTTGACTTCTCACCACTATTGAAATCATACATGTCAGAAGTTGAGAGATTTTAAATTCAACCTTAAAATACAAGTATATTCACATGGGGATAGAATTTCTTTTATGAAATTGTACAAGTCTGACTGAAGACTATAAAATCTGTGCTTGTTGGGAGACAACCCAGTCCACTATCTTAGTTTCATGTTTCTAGTAAATTTTAACTTTCGAGTTAGAATTATATTTGTTTCCAATAAAATGCCAAGGAGGTGAACTAGGAATGGTGCGACCGGTGAGAATTTAGGCCGATGTGCAGTCCGGTAAGAATTTTCAAACCGCACATTGGACAGCATTATGATAAATCACACCGTACATCAGCCAAGGCCCTGTGCGGTGCGATTGAGCAATTTTCGTCTGATTTTTTATAAGGTTGTGTTGTCCACTCATGGTCACGGAGAAGGGCTCGTCTTCTTCCTCGTCCTTGCCTCCTTTACCGGTGGTGTTGTTGTCGACGCCAGATGGCAGTCATCTGCCATCTGCAGGAAAATCACCATCTTGGGTGCCCGATTAGACGACCCTGATTCATTCCTCTCGAACGTTTCAACTTTGCGACTGCCAATGTATGTGTCTTCTCCATCATCCTCTATCATTTATAAAATTCTTGATTATGGTAATATGGTTATCAGGTCGTGTATTGGAACCCCCATAAAATGAGTTTTGTTCGTGAATTTGATTGGCGTGTGGTGTGTGTGAGAATCAATTGACTTTGAGTCATATTCCTCCGGTTTTCTATGGTTTTTTGTTGTGTTTGTAAATGATTTTAAAGGCATTCATTCTATATTGGCACTCTATGAGTTGGATAACTGACTGATGATAGCGCTAAATTGAATTGGTGGAGGAAGTTAATTTTAACCTCGGTAGCTTTCATGAAGAAAACCACCATGCAGTTCTTTCATGCTTTTTCTTCTCTGAGGATGATTACTAACTAATTGAATGATGATAGAGCTGATAATATTAATTGAGGGAGAAAAACTGAACCATATTACCTTTTGATTGTCAGGGTTTTGTCGTTGTTCTTACCACCATGGATTATTGACCGATTTTATGCAATGTGCGGTCCAATTTCATCACACAAAATTGGACCGCACATCGGTCAGCACTTTTGTGCGATCGAAAAAATCGCACGCCGGCCAAAAAAGTCGGACCGGACCGCACAACCTTCTCTAAGGTGAACCCATAGAAGTCACTGATGGATATTATATGGCCATCAAGACAATCACACTACCATGTTTATTTAAGTTCATTGAATAATATATTTACATTCATTATTATTATGTGTGCTGTTTATAATGAAGTCCATGAATATGTGCAATGGCTTAGTGAATTATGATGAGATCATAATATAGTGATCACTGATCTTTAAACATGTATTCTAAATATTCCTATTCGATGGATTGTCGAGACGGACATCGAATTATCAAGAAAGAAGAGCACTAGCTGATCCTACTTATATGATAAGTATAGTTGATCATGTGGCTATTAGTGTGGAGACACTAAGGACAGATAGTAGGTGCTCTTTAGAGAAAGAGTCCACTTAATTGATCCGTATGAATCCGTGAATGGTATTGTACCTAAACGTCAATCAGGTTGATTCAAGTCACAGTTGTATAAGTGATCCACTGACTTGAGAAACCAAGGACATCTTGTGAGTGGACGACTACATTTTGACTATGACTTACGAGCCTCTAGTCATGGGATTCAAATAAGTTATAGATCGGATGTAGGAAGAAGCTTGCGCAGATGATTGAGTGGTCAAGATGGGATCATCCGCCCTCGATATAAGAGGATATTGACTCGAGGAAGATGATGCAGAAAAATCCCTAGTCAGGATAGTGAGGATATTGGAGAAGGCGTTCTCTAATGATCCACGTTACGGGTCAGTACTAATCGAATGATGGATTAGGGTTTAACGATAAACCATACCCTAAGTCGTTCGAGAGTCTCGAGCGGATGATGGATTATACATATACGCTAAAGGATGACAGTAAAGGTTTGATGAGAGAGTTCGAGACTACTCGATATCTTCTAGAGCACAACGTGTAGCTTGGCACCCCACGGGTTGGAAACTTAACATATCAATTGGGTTAAATCGATCCTTATTTAATTAATCTATATGTTGATATAGTTCATTAATAAGGTTGGTCAATAAATGTTATTGGGTCATTAAAGTTATTAACTAGAATGATACATGGGCCTAGAGGGTCACACGCACAAGGTCATAAGGGCATTGGTGGATATATTTTACTTTGGAGGTTTTTTGAGAAAAACCTTAAGTGAAATATAAAGATGGAAAGGGGTCTCATTTTAAGTACCCATGCAAGCCTGATTTGAAAGCTCCCTCCTATCTTCATTATCTACATAAATCAAGGAGAGAGTCTCCAAGGGGAGCTGAACAATAAGAGGTGGAGATCCAAGCACCAAGTGATTGCTTGGATACTTCTAGAAGCTGGATGCGTGAACGGCTTCGGAACGATCTCAAATTGAGCATGTCAAGGGTGGAATAAGTTACCCAAAAGATACACTCAATATTTTGTTTTAAAGATCGATTGTGAATCGATTGACCACGTTTCCGCATCCATGGAACGTGTTTGCCATGGACAAACCAAGGCACCGAACTCGATAGTCGTTACGTTCTATCAACCAAGCCGACCATGAAGAGTCCAAACCACTAGAGGCCAAGGAGCAGATTTATTCGGTTCTTTCTACCCCTTATATTAGTGTTTTTCATGCATATCATTGACAAGCATGAGTTATCAATGGGGGTAGTGAAACTTCACTGCATCATCTTCCTTGTGCTATCTCCTATTATACCAAGGGAAAGCAGTCCCATCTTGACCACTCAATCATCTTCATGAACTTCTTGCTACACCCAAATGAAGACTGTTTAGAATTGCATGATTAGAAACCTGTAGGTCATAGTTGAAGTACAACCATCTATCCACAATATGTCTTTGGTGTCTTAGGTCTAAGAACTACTTACACGATTGTGACGAGAATCAACTTGATTGAAAATTTGATATAATAGCATTTATGGATTTGTAAGGCTCAATTCATTGAACTCTTTCCACTAAAGAGCATCCACTATCTATCATTAGCGTACCTAGACTAATGGCTATGAAGCTAATCATACTCATCATATGAATGAGGCTAGGTAGTGCAATGTTATCTTGACACTTCAATTTCCTTGTTGAGTATTCTTTGAACAAGAATATTTATAACATATGCTTAGAATTTCATCATAATTCACTAAGTCCAATCATACATTCACAGACTTCATTATAAGTATCACACGTGCACTATACTGAATATATGTCTTAATGAACATGTAATGAGATATGGAATGTGTGACTGGCTTGCTGTCCACATACATTTCCATCAAAAAGGAAAACAATTAAACCCAAATCTATATTTTTTAATTTCTAAAATTTATTGATTAACAAATTTGGGATTTATTTTCACACCGAAAATAATAAAGGAATGCATCAGAAAATTCTAAACAAGACAAATGGTGAATAACTGAACATTGATAATGTATTAAATAAATAGTATAAAATTTAGTGGTCAAAATGAGTAAAATATAATTGAAGCTAAGCTGATACATTTTTGTGGAAAACAACTAAAAAATATCATAATTTCATCTTAAATTCAAGATTCAAAAAATATCAGAGCTAATATTTTTTAATAAGCTGTAAACTTAGAAATAAAATATTTGACTCTACCTTTTGTTCTTATTTAAGGGAGAATTTTCCACTTCAAGCTCAACAGTCATACATATGATGTCCTATGTGATTTGATTAAATGCCAAAAATGTGTATTTGTATTCACTTTTAACCAACTGTAAGAATACAAATATATTTGTCTCAATACTAGAGGCCAGATATAAATGATATCATTTCTAATATTCCTATTCAATCAGTTTCAACATATTGGTCAAAACTCAGTATATGTCATTTGAGACTAAATCTTTTACCAAATTTTAGAATATCCAAATATATCAAAAAAGATCACATATTATTAATGTCCTTTACAATATCTGATTACGTTATCAAATAGGGATTGCTGTTATGCCAATATGTTGTTACATCTAACAGACATATGATATATATATATATATATATATATATATATATATATATATATATATATATATATATATATATATATATATATATATCAGTGTTTCATATTTTATGGAGACTACACATCAGTCAACGTTATGGGTAAGTCGTTAAAACTTAAATTAGTTAAAATGTGAATATTTATTTTTTATCCATTAATACTTCAAACTTTTATGCCTTGATTGATCAATTGACAAGTTTTAGAGAAGTGTGCTCTTAAATAGACATCAGGATAATGGCACCACAATGCCTCATCTCAAGAACATCCAACTCTAGTTGAGTAATTTAGGTTTACACTTGTTAAAAAACCTAATTCATGAATGAAACAAAATTTCAATTTTTTTTCAATATCAGAGAAAAGGTCCAATATCAACTTCTTGTTGAAATAGCATGCATTTATATGATGTCATGAATATTATATATATTATTTGAAACCACACTATTTATTAATATTACATATTTTTTTAGATCAATCATATATTCATGTTATTAATAATTCCAAATTTAGTGGTTTCAAGTCGATGTTTTAGTTCAGACATGAAGAATAATATTCAGAATTATTTTCCAGTGAATAATATATAAATAATATAAGCAGAGTAAGGCGTCTATCAAAAGGAGGCAAACTTTTGGATTTAAAATTTTCTGTGCTTAAAAATGAAAGAAAGCTGTCAAAAGTCAGAAATACATATCATATATTTCATATTTGATCATTGATATGTCCTAATTTAAGGGGTTTAACATCGTCATTTTAATCCAGACTTAATCAACAATATTTTTGAAGCTTTCCACTTAAATAATCTGTAGTTAATATAGGTCAAGTAAAGGGTCGATCCATAGAGACACAGAAATTTAATTTCACAATTCTTAAGCTTGGAATGAAAGAAATGAGTTTGAAAGTGAGAAATATAATTTCTGGGATTTCTGGGATTTTTAGTTAATTTATATAATTTTCTATGAATTAAATTGAACCATAAATATTAATAAAAATGCTAATAAATATTTTATACCAATTTTCCTAATTTTAGTTACCACCAGAAATCAAAAATAATGATTTTTAGAATTTTCTGAAAATAAATTTAAACATAAAACCACTAGAAATAATAATTATGATAAATCGAGTTTTTTAGAATTCATAAAATGTTAAAATCACCAGATATTGGTTATATTAATTTAGGTATTTTTTATGATTTTTTACGATTTTTAAAGCACTTAAAAATTAAATAAAATAAAATTAGAATATTTGAACAATTTTACCGGTTCAAATCGGTTCGGGCCGAATCGGGGGCCTTTCGGAGTTAGCCAAAAATATGGCTAAGTCCTGAAGGGGGAGCCCTTCTGCCCCGTGGGCATGCCACTGGTCGAGCGTGCAACCAGCGTGCGGAAGGCACTCCCACCGCCCAAACACTGTCGTGAAGAGCACACCACCACATGGCAGCAGCAGCGGATGCAAAACAAATGGGATTTCAACTGTCAAAATTTGATTTTTTTAATCTGATCTTTTTGAGAGACAAAATGGAGAGATGATGGAAGGTCTAGAGAGAGAAAAGGACTGATTTTGAGAGAGAAATAGTCAAAATGAGGAGATAGAGAGAGAAAATGAAGAAATGGTGTATGAATTTAAAATGGAATTTGTAGGTGAAGATGGTGGATATTTTTTATGAAATTTTGGAGGAACAAATTAATCATATGGATGAAGTTCTAGAGGAAGAAAGATTCAATTCTCGAGAGAGAAATTAGGGAAAATAACTTTTTAGTGTGAGAAAGTGATGGAGTTAAATGGGAAATGCTTGGAGAATGAGGGGAAACTGGAAATCTAAGTTCCTATTGGCTCAATGTAAGTGTATTGAGCCCTCAATGCTTCCTTTCAAGTTTGGATCCTTATATTTTGCCATGATGAAGAGATTAGATTAAGAGAAAACTTCAACAAACTTACATTAAGGAGGTTGAACAACCTGGATTCTGAAAATGTCTTGTCCTACTGGCCAGCCACGTGCTACAGAACATGCAGAATGATGGAAAAGGAGGGAGAAAAAAAGTATTTATTCATAATAAGAATTACTACAATACCCCTGTGGGCATTTTTTATTCTCTTTTCTTCACATTTTGCCTCTTTTTCTCCATTAGTTTAGAGCTTTGCCTTGTGATTTTCAGCTTCTTTTCTTGTGAGGTGTTTGAAAGCCCAATAGGCAGGTCAGTTCGTGGCCCAACTCCCTTTGATTGCTCTTTTGGAGGACCACAACACCATTTGATCATTTCAAGCCCATTGGAAGAAACATTGAGCTCCCAAAGATTCTTCAACTCCTTATGAGCTGTATCTTCTCATTCCTGTGAATTCCTGCACATGTGGAACTATGAAATACTCATCAGTAATGAAACTCCTTGACTTCAAAGAAGTCAAGGATGTTAGTTAAAAATAACCATAATGTGCAGACATTGGAATTTATAGCTAATGCATGAATATTCAATTAATTGAAACAATAAAATGATAAATTCCAAATTAATAATACTAAAATCATCTAAAATATCTGTAAATAACCATTCGTTTATCATATTATCAAGCATAAAGGTCAGAAAATGCTTTAACATATTTTAGATATTACATTTTTTAGAATTTGATTCAAATAAGAAACAACTAGTAATAATAAACCATATTTTTAGATATTTTCTTAAAGTTTCTAAGGCTTAAATAGCTATCAATAGTTAATGAAATTTTTTTATTTTTCATTTAATTTTTAATATCAAAAAAATATAAATTGACATTTGGCCAATCAATGGTCGTGGATGAGGATCATGGTTGTGGCCTCAGATCAAGCAGATCCCCCGTAGTCTGATAATTTCCCTAGTGGAAAACTTACTTAACCAAAATTTGGACAATTTTATATAGCATAAGAGGACAGCATGCAACCAAAAACAGCAAAAAAATTTTAAGGGGATTTGAACGGAGAAGAAATGGGATGCAAAATTAGAAGGTTAAATGGTTGAATTTTTCATGAAATTTTAGGATTAAAAAATAGATACAATTTTAAGGTAAAATTTTGAATTTTCATGAAATTCTAGAGATAGAAGTAAATCACGTTACGAAGAAGTGAATCTAGAGATAGAAAATGGTAGAGAGAGAAATTTATCTAAATGGAGTAAAAGTAGTGGAAATGGGAGTGGATGATGGCAAAACCATAGATATAGGTTCCCAAAAATGTTGATCCTCGTGTGTTAAGGCCCTAAACCCTAATCTTAAACTGGTATCCTTAAATTTTTCAGGATCAGATATTTCCCTCGACAAGAAAAGGATGAACACTTCAACCAGGTAGAATGATCAGAATCCTAGAGAGCCCTGTCCTGCTCCTAGCCACTAATATATCACATCTAGACTAAAGACAAGAGATAGAGGAAAAGAATATTTATACATATAGTATGATAAATTTTCCTTTTATTTTTTCCTATTTTCTCTCTTTTTCATTTATTCCTCTTTTCTGATTGGCAGAATTGCAATGTATCCAGCCCAATTATTTGAAAATCACTATCCTTATTAAAAGGGAAGTTAGACAAAATTTTAGATTCCCAAAAACCTCTAACTGTTCCATTGAGGCTTGATAAGTCCAAATTTAGTGTTTTTATGTTTTTCTTTTAATTCAGACTTAACCAAAAATACTTACGGAAATTTCCATTTAAATACTCAAGAATTAATAAAGGGTAAGTAAGGGGTCGATCCACAAAGAGGCAGAAATTTAGTTTCAGAATTTTTCTTAAGCTTGAAATGAAGAAAATAGATAAAAATAAAAAATATAATTTTTGGGATTTTCTGGATTTTTTGTTAATTTATAAAATTTTATATGATTTAAATTTAATCAGGAGTAAAATGAAAAACACAAAAAATATTTTACACTAATTTTTCTAATTTTAATTAACACCAGAAATCAAAAATAAAGAAGGGTCCTTTGTCTTTCTTTGATTTCCGAACCTCATCGATGGACAAAAGAAGGGGCGACTTTAGGAGCAAAAAGGGGCAGTGAAGGCTCACGAAGTAGACTGCAAGCCCCCACCCCTACAGTATTGTGTTGCCGTAGCACACCTAACACTGCTCCCACTTGTAAACTCGCGCCTCGCTTACTTTGATTAAAGTGGGATGGAATTACAAAAGCTCCGGTGTTAACCCCCCCCCCCCACCACACCCAAGCTGTGTAGCCTTTCCCATTTACCCACAACATTGGAGCCGCCCCCATCAACCAGGTAGGCAGCCACGGTTCATAACGCACTCTTTGCCCAACAAATCCACTTTGAAGTTGACTTATTCGCTCGACCAATTGTCGGAATGTGTACGAGATACCATAAGGGCCCAATATCTCAATATATTTTTATAATTTTCTGGAATTTAATTTATTCCAAAAACCACTAGAAATATTAAAACGAGAGTTAGAGTTTTTTTAGAGCTTTTTAAGATGTTAAAATCATTGGAAATTCATTATCGGTATTTTTCTGATTTTTTTTGGAATTTTTAAATGCATAAAATAATTTTTCCCAAGTTTTCCTCATTTTTCCTAAATTTTATATAATTTCTAAATGCAGAAATGAGGAAAATACCTGCTCCAGCAATCGCCGGTGGCAGTGGCGGACGCGGAGGCGGCGGACGGTGGCAGGCAGTGGCGGTGGCGGGCGGATCCATTTGGGCCTTGGGTCGTCAGGCCTGATCCTGGTCCGTTTAAGCTGGCCTTAGTGGGTCAGCCCAGTAAGGATCAGCCCACTAAGTCAGGACTTAGCCAAATGGGTCAGCCCCATTGGGCTTTGCCCAATAGGGTCAGGACTTAGCCTATTTGGCTAGGTCTGTCACAGGGCATTCTTGTGCCCTGCAGTTGCGTAAGCTGCCCATGCTCAGACCGGCAGGCAGAGGGGTGTCCCTACCACACAAGCACCGCATGGCATTGTGCGGCAGCGCACGGCGGTGATGGGGGGAACAAGTTTTAAAAAAACTGATTTTTGAATTAGATTTTTTAAGATTTGATATGAAAATGACAGAGGATCTAGAGAGAGATATTAATGGATTTTCTAGAGATAAATAAATGAGTTTATAAATATAAAATTACTAAAATGAAGAGATAGAGAGAGAAAATAAAGAAATGGTCTAGAGAGAGTTTGAGATGGAATTTCATGGTGTAAATGAAAACGATTTTTTATGAAATTTTGAGGGGATGGACTTGGGATATGGTTGAAGTTTTATAGGGAGACAGACCTAGTTATAGAGAAAGAAATTGGGGGAATTAATGTTTAGAGTGAGAAAGTGATGATTTTAAAGGGGAAATGGATAGATAATGATGGGAAAATGAAGATCTAGGTTCCTAAAACCTCAGTGCAAGTATGGTGAGCCCTCAATGCTTCCTCTCAAGTCATAATCCATATATTTTTCCAGGATCAGGTTTTTTCAATGCAAACAAGAGACGAGATTGAATGAAAACTTCGACAAACTCACATTAAGTAGGTTGAACAACCTGGATTCTGAAAAATGCCTTGTCCTGCTAGCAAGCCACTTTCTAGACCATGTCTAGAATGAAGGGAAATGAGGGAGAAAAGTAGTATTCATATATAGGAAGAATTACTAAAATATCCCTTTGGGTATTTTCTATTCTCTTTTTTTGCCATTTGCCTCTTTTTTTTTATGGGTTGAGAGCTTCCCCTTGTAACTTCAACTTCTTTCTTTGAAAGACCTTTGAGAGCCAAATGGGCAGGTCAGGTAGTGGCCCATCTTCCTCATATTTCTCTTTTGAATGTCCACAACTCCACTTGATCCTTTAGAGCCCCGTTGTAGAATCACTAAGCTCCCAATAATTCTCCAATTCACTAAGAATTGTGAAATCTCATTCCAGTAAATTTCTGAAGATTTGGAAATATAAAATAATCTTCAGTAATCAAACTTCTTGAATTCATAGAATTCAAGGAAGTTAGTGAAAAATAACCATAATGTGCAAAAATTGAAATTTCTATCTAATGCATAAATATTTGGTTAATTCAAATAATAACATGATATATTCTGAATTAATAATGTACCAAAGTCATCTAAATTTATTTAAATATCCATGCTTTTATCATGTTAGCAAGGCCCAAAATGAAAATTGGTCCAACTTGGCCCAATAGCCCAAAGAAATATCTCTAAAAATCAAATGGAATGCCCCCACACAAATAAATAGCTCTAAAATCAATTGGAATACTCCCCCCCCAAAAGAAATAGGTTTAAAAATATATTAACATTATCTAGAAAAGTAATCATAATCCCATTTATTTCCCATAAATTCTTCTGCAAATGGGATTTTTAAAATATAAATCAGTAATAAAAATTCTTGACATAGAAGTGAAGCAGGGCTAGTAATAATGCCCCATATGGGCATTGAGTGATGTTGATATGAAACTCGGAACTTTTAAAATATTTTTTTGATAACATGATGAATTAAATATTTTAAATTCTTTAATGAATATACCATTGATTAAACTCTAGTCATATTTCTCATATTATCAGTTATTAATCATAAAATCACTAACATGTTTCCAAAGAAATATTCTAATTTTTCTGGATTTATTGGTGGTTTTATGGAATTTTCTTACATCCTACTCAGAAATAAAATTATTTTATGAGCTGAATTAAATTTCTCATAAGCGCCTTCTTTGAGAATTTCCAACTGTCCTAGCCCGATATATGCGGATCACTGCTTATCTTTGGTAGCGTTAATGATTGTCAAAAATGATGTCACCATGACACCAAATTAATGTCACGAAAAGTGTCAGACACATGGCAGCACAAAAATATGCAAAGATTTAAATCACATAAATGTGATGAAAATAGCCAACAAATGGTGAATCACGAGCCAATGGATGTGAAAATTATGCAGTTAGGCATGTCCCTTTTGGTGATTTTGAGGATGTAGTTTTCACTGCTAAGAACACAACATTTTGATATTTATGATATTGGGAAATCTTCCCAAATTCTTCTATGAACACAAGGATGTGTTTAACGCATTTATAGTATAATGTGTACATCGATGTGAGGAGAGAGAAATAATCAATCGCTTAGATAATACAACCTAGACATGTGATACTTCATGATACTTTTCAGTGATATTTTGACAGCAGCTTTGTCTCTCTTCTCTATGCCTCTATCCCTTGGACCAACACGGTATCTGGTGAATAACTGAAAATCAAGTGAAAAATGTTGTTTTGACATCCATTTTTGTTCTCCAATGGATTGATGGTTTAAGACAAAATACAAGTGAAGAAATAAATATTGATGCAGAAAAATTCCTACACCCCTGGTGGTAGAGGTTAATCTTTAATGGATAAGGATCCAATTTGAGTTTTCTTTCAGCAAAAATATCATCAATTCATGTTCACTTCACCAATCTAAATCCGTTTGATCATTTCATGCACTCTTAGTCTCCTTCATAATTTTATCATCCATCCATCTCACCGTGACATAGTCCACAAACTAATTCATATATATTTATATACATATTTATGTATCCGTACTTATTCACCCTCTCACCCCCTTCATTATTTGTATGATTTTGTCCACCTCTATATCCGTGTCTCACTATCAACCCACATTTCATAAAATAAGTTTACTCTCTATAATTATCATTATCACCTTGTCATCTCCCCATTCAACATATTTTCTTATAAAAGTCTACTCAACCCTCTAATCATTATTTAAAATATATTAAAGTCTTCATCTTTTTTCCATGAATAGATGAGCCTTTCTCATCAATCAATTCTAATTTCAGAGTAGTTTTATCAAAAAAATTTAACTCATTTTGAAATCTCTCCCTCTATTATTTGATATTTCTCCATCTCGAGTTGGAAACTATTTAATCACACTGTGTTTTGGATTACTTTTTGCTTTTCCAGCTTCTGTCCACTTCATTTTCTTCTCCCATAAAAATATGAAACTCAAATTTCATTGTTGGATGTGGTCTAGTTCAATGCTAAAAAATAGACTGAATCAATCTCTGAGAAAAAAAAAATCCAAAAATTTAGTGTGTTGCCATTCCATGAATGATTGATTGTACATCCCCTTCTTAAATTTTTTTTTTGGTTTCATGCTATTTAAATTGAAATATTTTTTATAACCAGCCATAGGGACAAACTAAATAGCATTCCCATGAAACCATTCATGGGTTTGGATAATTACTTTCTCCTGATGACTCTCAAAAAACATAATGAGCAGGTATTTTATAGACTCAGTCTACATGGACTTTGACCAAATATAGGTTTAACAAAACAAACCATTCATAGATTTAACCAAAACTAAACAAAATTTGTGGTACAGATTTAGTGTTTTTTTTTAACTGATACCAACTACTATTCTCTTGTCATGCAGATGTGGGCTGGTGCCCCTAGGTCTTACTTTGGGTGGTTGTCTTTTGGCCACACCCTGGATTGTGTGTCTGAATGTCCAAAATTACAGTCTTCTCTCTTACTCATTCTCCACAATTTATCATCTTTATTTTTGTCATCCTTGTTAATGTAATTGTTTTATCGTTTAATTCTAGTAAAAAATATGCATTCATATCTTCATACAATTGTTCATTCATATCCTTCATTTATTCCGAGCCTGAGTATCATAAACACTCATGACAAAGATTGGATTACCTTTCCTTTAACTGGTAAAGTCAAAAAAATTAAATCATTGAACCTTGCTTGGGATGCCTGGATTTCACCATAAAACTAAAAAATACAAATTTATATATTTTGGGCATGAATTAAGACAATGATGGATCGAGCAAGCCCACTCCATCAGAGACACCATCGGAGCCATCATCATTGTCATCAACGGCCCTGCCAGTTCATGACCAACCCAACCATCACGCCATGGCAAAGGTGAAAACACCCGGGTTCAAATAATCTGGGCAAAATACGTCTATGTATTCAAGTGCTTTGATTTTCATCGGCACGGGCTTGTTATGTTCGTCATTTTACCGTGTTTGTGTTCCCGTACCTATCGTGTGTCATGTCTTTTTGTTGTCATGTTTTGTGACGTCGTGCTTTGCTTTCATGACGTTGTGTTTTACGTATATGTGTGTTTTTTAAGGGACGTAGTGCGCTCACTAAGGGTATCAGACCCTTTGTAAGGCCCATCATGCCCCTATGTACGGGCAAGATGGGCACCCTAAACTCCCAGTGATGTTCATTTTGTTGAAGAACTTTAGGTCAAGAAAGAGTGTTGCTCGTCGAGAGGAAGAAGAAGAAAAGGATGAAGAAGAGGAGGAAGAGAAGGTGAAGGAAGGTGTCGTTGCACCGCCACAGTCCTTGCCTGCGTGACGTCTCTGCAACGTCTTCGTCGGCCGCTGCACGAGCCTCTTCGTTGCCACCCACGAAGCTGTGACTTTGAGTTGTTCACCGCACTACCAAGGAGGCGTGCCCCAAGCCACTCTCATCGCCAGTGCACCGACGGTTCCCCCTGCCATCCTGCACCAATTGTTCTTCTTCAAGCCTCGTGCTCTGCTCTTGTGCATCATCTGCATTGCGTGCGTAGTTTGGACGGTGCCCCGGCCGCCCATGCCAATCAGACTGCCCTGCTCCAATTGCAAGCTGCCGACTGACAGAGGTAATTCTTCCTGCCCACTAACCCACGATCGCCACCAAGATTCTTCAATACCCACTAATACCAGCGATTGAATCAACAAGTGCTGAAGATTGCATGGGGGGTTTCTCCAACGTGCAGAATGTCAAATTCAAAGATAGTTTCCATATGTACCTATAAGAAGGCAAGTAAGTTTGCGTTGTTTGCATGATGTATCTTGTTTTCTGAGTGAATCAACTGTGAAGTCTTTCTTTTCCTTCTTCTTTCTCGTTTTATTTGAGTGTTGTGTGAGTTGTGTAGAGGTGTTCATGGATAACTCCTTGAACATACTCTCATCCAAGAGGGATTTTTAATCCCAACACCGACTACGTGCGCGGCCTCGCACGACGTTGGGCTGCCCACGCCACTCCGGTCACGGACCGCCACCAGTGGCATCCCATACGCACTCCTTGTGCCACTCACGCGTCGGCGAGTCATGCATGCCACCCATACTCGACGCTTGCATCGTCTACGCCGTGTGGATGCGCCCTACTGCATGCACCTCTCGACGCACACCCCACCCGTGCCACATCTTGCGTCGCCTGTAGCCACCAATGCAACTGACCATAGCCGCCACTACAGCCACTCACGCCCATGACCGCACCGTGCCCCGTGCAGCCCAGAGCTAACGATGTTGCTGCCTGCGACCACTGCCGACATTGCTCGCACCTGCACTGTGCCATATGCAGCTCGCAACCGTCGATGCTGCTGCCAGCAGTCGTTGCTACTGACCCTTGCGCCCGCGATCGCACTGCACCCTGCGTCGCTTGCAGCCGACGCTGTCGCCAGCCGCAACCACCACTACTGCTGCTCTTGCTCACTGAGCTATGGTCATACCCCCGTGTTGCCTCGCCGCCACACCTCCCTCCTTCTCGCCCTCGTCCTCCTGCGCCGCACCCCGCTGCAAGTCTAGCGACATCTTGCTGTCTCTACCGCACCTGCCCGCACTGGCCAATTGCACCAACGAGTACTTCGACCACGGGCGACACCACCGATGAGGTATGTCATTCCCCTTGCTCGTCAGTTACATTACATACTATAGTATACTTATCGGCTACACTCCACCACGCTCGGGTTAGCATAGGTGAGAGAGAATTATATTTTGAGAACTACGACTTCAGTGAATTCTTAGGTGCGGGTCGAGCCTGTCTGTTACGTGCGAGTGCCAACGGAATTATTTCGCTCGGTGCCGTAGTCACCATCGTCGCTCAACAAGGGTCAGAAGATCAACGCAATTGTCATCGGTCACCCAACCCAGAGCTTGGAGCTCGGCAAAACCCCATGAGTCGGGGGCGTGCACGTACATCCGCCAAGGACCACTACATCACATAGTTTCATTACCGTAGGAATTTACCCTTCATACGATGTCACCGATGATGTCTGGCATCAACCAAACGATACATATTTGAAGAAAATGCATTTTGAGATGTTAATAGAATAATTAAAATTTTATATTAATTTCTTAGTTATTTGCATTAAATAAACTTGATCCCACTATAAGATTAGTTTTATGCTATATGACTGAGTTATCATCACTCTGTATGTTCTTTCCCCCCTATCTCTTTCATCTTTAATCAATATTGCATGGTTTATATTTTCAGTGAAATCAATATTAATCTATTTTATTTTGCAAACCCGTTTTCATATACCTTAATTGAAGGGCTAAAATGTTTGGTCCGGCTTTTTTTTGTCCCCTTTAATTTATTCTGTTTAAGGCCTTTCTGGCAATGTTTTGTTCAAATTTTCATTTTTTAAAAAAGTTAAATGTGCCTTTTTACAATTATTATAAAGACATTGAATTTTGTTTTCAATATTTTCTAGTTTACCAAATATTATATTTTGTTTTGGGGCTTCTTCAATGATAAAGCCTACCAAAAATCTTTATGTCACCTCTAGAACATACATGAAATTGTAAGTTATTCTTCATTTATTTCCTACTTATTAATGGGGCTGTATCAACAAATAGTAGTAGATATCTTTGTTTTAAAATTACGCTTGAATTCACAAGTGAAAAGGGTAATAAGTGGTCAACCTGATCATATTTCTCTTTTAATAAGTTAAACTTTCACGCTTTCCTTCATTACTGTTTTTTTTTTAATTTTAACTTTTAATTTTGTTGTAATCATTAATTCAATTGAATAGAAATGTCAATGTTCTTGAAATGTTTTTCCTTATAGGGTGTTCTTTACTGAAATTTTAGTTACAGCATACTCAGTATTGCAATTAAACATCAATATTAATATTCCAGAAATTCTTCCTGCATAAAAAATATTAATGTCATCTCAGAATAGGTGAAAAAAATATTCAGCTCATGTTTTTGTAATGAATAAACTAATGTCATCCATTATTTTGTAAAATTTTATTATGTTTCTATGTGAGGAATTTTATTTATTATATTACTTGTATCTATGTCCTAACTATTCCATAAATGGATTAGAAATTACCTCATATATTTCAGCTGGAATACTCTCAACAATATATTCTATATGTAGATTCCAAATATATAACAAGGCATTACTGATTTTACGTTTTTTTCTACTAAACTCCCTTATAAAATACCAAGATAAGTTGCTTCCTTGATCCGAAATGGTTTGGCTAGCTAGCTCCAGACCTTTGCTATCTTAAAAATAAATATTTTGAGATTATCAGATGTCTTATCAAAATGATTATTTCTGACTGATCTGTGAGGCCGCACTCATTGACTCAATTTTTTAAATATAGCTTATTTTATTTGGGGGAAATTATGATATCATCCTATGTACTTCGACATTTGAATGTTTCTTTAAGGTTATATGAGCCATATGTTAAAATGTAAGGAATTTGGACTTGTTCTAGCCAGACAATTGTTTTATGAAAGCATCCAAAATATCTTGAGCATCGCTTATCTTTCAAAAACCCCTATAATGCCAAAATAAATCAATAGAGTACGGCACAGATTTCCTTGACTAAAGCTGAGAAAAGAAAGTCTCGAAAGACTTCTATCATGGCACAGTGTCCTATATTTATTGCATCATGACCTCGATGATAAGTGGGAGAGCTTCCTTGGATGCCCCAAAACATGAATGCATTACAAACTCACTTTTATCTCTCTTCTCTCTTTTCTCTTTCTTTTGCTCTCCCTCGTTCTGTCTTTCTCTCTCTTTTTCTCTCTCCCTCGCTCTCTCTTTCTTTCCTCTCCCTCGTTCTTTATTTCTCTCTCTTCCTCACTCTCTCTTTCTCTCGATCTCCCTCGCTCTCTCTTTCTCTCTCTCTCCCTCTCTCTCTCTCTCTCTTTCTCCCCCTCTCTCTCTCTCTCTCTCTCTCTCTCTCTCTCTCTCTCTCTCTTTCTCTCTCTCTCTCTCTCTCTCTCTCTCTCTCTCTCTCTCTCTCTCTCTCTCTCTCTCTCTCTCTCTCTCTCTCTCTCTCTCTCTCTCTCTCTCTCTCTCTCTCTCTCTCTCTCTCCTCTCTCTCCCTCTCTCCCTCTCTCTCTCTCTCTCTCTCTCTCTCTCTCTCTCTCTCTCTCTCTCTCTCTCTCTCTCTCTCTCTCTCTCTCTCTCTCTCTCTCTCTCTCTCTCTCTCTCTCTCTCTCTCTCTCTCTCTCTCTCTCTCTCTCTCTCTCTCTCTCTCTCTCTCTCTCTCTCTCTCTCTCTCTCTCTCTCTCTCTCTCTCTCTCTCTCTCTCTCTCTCTCTCTCTCTCTCTCTCTCTCTCTCTCTCTCTCTCTCTCTCTCTCTCTCTCTCTCTCTCTCTCTCTCTCTCTCTCTCTCTCTCTCTCTCTCTCTCTCTCTCTCTCTCTCTCTCTCTCTCTCTCTCTCTCTCTCTCTCTCTCTCTCTCTCTCTCTCTCTCTCTCTCTCTCTCTCTCTCTCTCTCTCTCTCTCTCTCTCTCTCTCTCTCTCTCTCTCTCTCTCTCTCTCTCTCTCTCTCTCTCTCTCTCTCTCTCTCTCTCTCCTCTCGATCTGTCTCTCTATCTTTCTATCTCTCTTCTTTCTCTTCTTCTCTCTCTCCCACCTCTCTCTCTTTCTCTCTATCTATCTATCTATCTATCTATCTCTCTTCTTTCTCTTCCTCTCTCTCTACCACCTCTCTCTCTTTCTCTCTATCTATCTATCTCTCTTCTTTCTCTTCCTCTCTCTCTACCACTTCTTTCTCTTTCTCTCTATATATCTCTCTTCTTCCTCTCCCTCTCTCTCTCCCACCTCTCTCTCTATCTCCCTCTATCTCTCTCTCTCTTCCCCCCCCCCCCCCTCTTCACCCTCTCCATGCAGCGGTAATGACTGCCAGTATACCTCTAGAGCCAGATTTGTATCTTTCCAGTA
This sequence comes from Wolffia australiana, assembly GCF_029677425.1. Taxonomy (NCBI): domain Eukaryota; kingdom Viridiplantae; phylum Streptophyta; class Magnoliopsida; order Alismatales; family Araceae; genus Wolffia; species Wolffia australiana. Next base: position 7,141,899 of record NC_135843.1, on the reverse strand, counting down.
GGATCGTGTCTTACCTGGACTGATAACGAACTAACTCTTGAAGAATGATCCAAGCTGCCCTCCACCTTTGACCAAAGTCCATTTTTTTGGGCCAGTTAATCTATCTGGGCACCTTAATCTAATGGGTTACAGACGCCCATGTTGATTTCTCAACCCTATTCATAGTTATTTATCTTTTGATGATCTATATAGGCAATTTAATAAATTAGTGGGACCTAATCTGACAAGTATATCTTCAATTTTAGGTGATGTCATTTCCAATTCAATGAGTAATTCTTATGTTCCTAATTGATATGAAATGTTTTCTTGAGAGCTTAGATAAAGCTATGCTCTGCTTCAGATATCTATTCATATAATTGGGCGACTGAACAAAATCATAGGTCATATGTTCTTGATACATGAATGATTGATTCAAACACTGAGTTTTGCCCTAGAGTCCTAATAAGTTAAGTCGTTACATAGGATTAGCTAGAGGAATTAAGAAATTCGAATTTGCATGACTTAACCAAGTTAAACAAAATTTATTTCTCCAGTCCAATTACATATGTTGAATGGATAACTAACAATTTAACATATTACCCTAACTCAAGAGTAGGTGTACTTCCGAGAGTTCAAGTATGCATGAGTAGTGCATTAATTCTCTAAATAAAAAGAAGAAAAGTAAAAATGCTGTCCACGAACGTTTATTTTAAAATTTGTAAATAGAAATAACTTCCAGCTCAAGGTCAGTTTACAATTTAAAATAGAAAAAACTTCCAATTCAATTAACAAATAATAATCAATTTAATTTTAAACCCTAATTCAAACTTCCAAGAATAAACTTATGCATGTGTGTCGCACTGATTCTCTAAAATAGAAAGAAGAAAAAGTAAAAAATGATGTCCACCAACGTTGATTTCAACAATTTAAAATAGAAAAAACTTACAATTCAATTGACCTAATAAATAACAATTTAACGAATGATAACCCTAATTGAAGGTTCGGTGTATTGCACTGATTCTCTAACATAGAAAGAAGAAAAAATAAAAAATACTGTCCACCAACGTAGATTTCAACTATTTAAAATAGAAAAAACTTACAATTCAATTGACCTAAAAAATAACAATTTGAGGAATAATTACCCTAATTGAAGGTTGGGTGTATTGCACTGGTTCTATAAAATAGAAAGAAGAAAAAAAAATGGCGTCCACCATCGTTGATTTTAAACGTAGTCCAAAGAGTCGGCGATGAAGATGTTGACTCGTATGAACTGAGTCCACAGAAATTACGAGTAAAATTCTAGAGAGAGAGAGTGAGAGAGCCGTCAATTACGACCACCGACTTGCACAGCGCATTATAAAATCCGTTCGTCGTCAAGAACGCCAACCTGCTGCGCCTCTTCTCACCCTATTCCTCTCTTGCTCTCGCCGCTCTTGAACTCGGCGTCCCCACTCGAAATTCTCTCTCTCTCTCTCTCTCTCTCTCTCTCTCTCTCTCTCTCTCTCTCTCTCTCTCTTTCTCTCTCTCTTCCACTCTGTTTCTCTCTCTCTCTTTCTTTCATTCTCTCTCTCTCGCTCTCTCTCTCTCTCTTTCTCTCTCTCTCTCTCTCTCTCTCTCTCTCTCTCTCTCTCTCTCTCTCTCTCTCTCTCTCTCTCTCTCTCTCTCTCTCTCTCTCTCTCTCTCTCTCTCTCTCTCTCTCTCTCTCTCTCTCACTCTCTCTCTCTCTCTCTCTCTTTCTCTTCCTGTATCTCTCTCTCTCTTTCTCTCTCTCTCTCTCTCTCTCTCTCTCTCTCTCTCTCTCTCTCTCTCTCTTTGTGTTTTTGCGCGTGTTTCTCTCTCGCTGTTTCTGTGTGTCTGTCTCTCTCTCTGCTTCTCTGTACGTGTCTCTCTTTCTCTCTCTTTCTCTTCATTCTCTCTCACACTATCTGTATTGCTCTCTCTGTTCTCTCTATCTCTCTCTTTCCTCCCTTCTATCTCTCACCTCTATCCACTGTTTCTCTCTCTCAGACTTTCTCTCTCTCTCCCCTCTCTCTCTCTCTCTCTCTCTCTCTCTCTCTCTCTCTCTCTCCCTCTCTCTCTCTCTCTCTCTCTCTCTCTCTCTCTCTCTCTCTCTCTCTCTCGCTCTCTCTCTCACTCTCTCTCTCTCTCTCCCTCTCTCTCTCTCTCTCTCTCTCTCTCTCTCTCTCTCTCTCTCTCTCTCTCTCTCTCTCTCTCTCTCTCTCTCTCTCTCTCTCTCCTTATCTCTCTATCTAGCTATCTATCTATCCATCCATCTTTCTCTCTATCTCTCTTTCTCTTTCTGTATCAATCTCTCTCTCTCTATCTCTCAACCAATCTATCTCTCTTTCTCTATCAACTATCTCTCTCTGTCTATCTCTCGACCAATCTATCTCTCGTTCTCTGTCAATCTATCTCTCTACCAATCTATCTCTCATTCTCTATCAATCTATCTCTCGTTCTCTATCAATCTATCTCTATACCAATCTATTTCTCGTTCTCCATCAATCTATCTCTATACCGATCTATCTCTGGTTCTCTATCAGTCGATCTCTCTACCGATCTATCTCTCTTTCTATTTATCTATCTATCTCTTTGTCTATCTATCCATCATTCTCTCTATCTCTCTCTCTAGAGCCATGCAAGAGTACAACGAGAGATACGAGGGGGGAGCCGGGCAAGGGTCGACGGCTAACGCGCTGCACGCGGTGAAGAAGCCGCCGCCGAAGCCATGGCGGAGGCCGGCCGCGCCGCAAGCGCCGCCCAAAGTCTACCGCGTCGAGCCGCGCGGCTTCCGCCAGCTCGTCCAAAGCCTGACCGCGGCGCCGCCCGCCCGCCGCCTGCAAGACGCCGCCCCGCCGCCGCTCACTCTGCGCGCCGCCGCCGCCGCTCCGCCGCTGCCGCCGGCGCCGGCGGAGCAGTCGCCGACTTCTCCTTACCAGGGCTTCTTCAGCCTCCCTCTCCTTAGCCCCGGCTCTATTGCCTTCCTTGACGACACCAAAGTCAGCTAGTTTGCCAGAAATATTGTTCAGTAGTATGTTTTTCCCTTCTGTAATAAACCCTGGAATTATTCTCTGTTTTTTATGACACTCTTGATGTATTATCATAATCAATACATAATCGAGATAGGGAGCTAGGAGGGTTTTCTCCTTACCAAGGATTCTTCAGCCTCCCTCTACTTAGCCCCGGCTCCATTGCCTTCCTTGACGACACCAAAGTCAGCTAGTTTGCCAGAAATTTTGTTCAGTAGTAGTAGTTTTTTTTCCCCTTCTTCTGTAATAAACCCTGGAATTATTCTCTGTTTTTTATGACAATCTTGATGTATTATGATAATCAATACATAATCGAGATAGGGAGCTAGGAGGGTTTTCTCCTTACCAAGGCTTCTTCAGCCTCCCTCTCCTTAGCCCCGGCTCCATTGCCTTCCTTGACGACACCAAAGTCAGCTAGTTTGGCAGAAATATTGTTCAGTAGTAGTTATTTTCTTCTTCTGTATTAAACCCATGAATTATTCTCCTTGTGTCTCTCTTTTCTTCAGACCATGTTGATGTATTTGATTAACAGCTTGATAAGATCGTATATCCTTATAGGAGCATTTTTTAGTCTGTCTGAAGTTTAGGTTAGACTTCTTCGTTACTTTATGATTTGGTGTAGCCGTCCGTTTAGAAGTGTAGTTAAGAATCAAGCTAAGATCGGCCTCTTAGCTCACTATCTCGATCCTCCCAATAGATACTGTTCAATGGTACTGTTTTTTTCTTCTGCAATAATCCCAGGAGTTATTATCCTTGTGTCTATCTTTTTTTTCGAACAATGTTGATGTATTTGATTTAGATATGATCCTCACTCTGCACGCGACCGCCGCCGGCGGAGCAGTCGCCACCTTCTCCTTACTAGGGCTTCTTCAGCCTCCCTCTCCTTAGCCCCGGTTCCATTGCCTTCCTTGATGACACCAAAGTCAGCTAGTTTACCAGAAATATTGTTCAGTGGTAGTTGTTTTTTCTTTTCCCTTCTTCTGTAATAAACCCTGGAATTATTCTCTGTTTTTATGACAATCTTGATGTATGTGATTAAGATCGTGATACGATCCTATATTCCGTTTGTGGCACTTTTGAGTCATTTGATGTTTGGGTTAGTCTGCTTTGTTTCTTTATGATTTGGCAGTCAAGAATCAAGGTAAGATCGGGCTCTTAGCTCACTATCTCGATTCTCCCAATAAATATTGTTCAATGGTCGTTGCTTTTTCTTGTGTAACAAACTCAGGAGTTATTATCCTTGTGTCTATCTTTTTTTCTGACCATGTTGATGTATTTGATTTAGATTAGTGTGCTTGATTAGCAACATGATACGATCCTGTATTCCCGAGGGCAGTCATTTTCTCCCATAGTGGCACCTTTTTGTCATCTGATGTTTAGGTTACTCTGATTCATTTCTCTACGAATAGGTGTAGCTCTCTGTCTAGGAGGGCAGTAAAAAATTAATGTAAGATCGGCCTCTTAGCTCACTATCTCGATCCTCCCTGTCTCGGTCCCATCCCCTTCACTGGCCAGTGATCCTCCACTATCGTGATTGTCCATCAGATCTATTTGATATATTTGATTTAGAGTGATGTGCTTGATACCCCAAATGGCAGGCATTTTTGCCCATTTGGGTTGCTTCAGTCGTTTGATGTTTAGGTTAGACTGATTCCCTTCACTATAAGTAGGTGTACCTCTACCTTTAGGAGGGCACTCAAGAATTAAGGTGAGATCTGCCTCCGAGTCTTGGTCCCCTCCCCTTGATGGTCCTGCGATTCTCTACCCTAGTGATCATTTCACCAGATCTTCAGCCAACTCCCCTCCAACTTAATCCCTACCTCTAATGATCAGTTCTCTTCTGATATCCAATTATCCCCGTCCCTGCAATCGTCAACCCCTCACCGCATCTTCACGCAGCTCTGATCATTCCAATTCTACTCTCTAACCCCTGGAACATCTATATTTCTCGTCTGGCCCACCTCCCCATACAAGCCTACATCAAGGACCTTATCCAGTGTAGTTCTTTTTCTTCTGTAATAAACTGGGGAATTATTATCCTGATGTCAATATACTTTTTGATTTATCTTTTTTCAGAAAATTTTGATATCTTTGATTTGGATTGATGTGTTTGAATTACAGCTTAGTTGTTTTCCTCTGTCATAAACCCATGAATTATTCTCATTGTGCTAGTATATATTTTGTTTTGTATTTTTCTGAAAATCCTGATATCTTTTATTTAGATTGATGTGTTTGATTTAACATCATAGTTTCTTTTCTTCTGTAATAAACCCAGGAATTATTCTCATGGTGGTAGTTTATATTGTGTTCTATAATTTTCCGAAAATGCTGATATCTTTGATTTCGATTGCTGTTTTTTATTAGCATCATATAAGGTCTAAAGTCTCAGAATTTTTGCATTGGTTGATGAAGGTTGAGAGGGAGGAGACCCATAATATAATAAAAATTTGTACCTTTGGGGAAGCTTCATAGCATGTCTATAAGTCACCTCAAAAGCAGTTGAAGTAAGCAGTTTTGGTAAATAAGAGTGGTTAAGAGGATTTTAATCTTGCTTGGTTTGTTCATCTGTGACCAAATTAAGAAGTAGTTTTATTTTCTTAAAATGTTTTCATCAGTGTTTATAAAAAAATGGAAGGTATTCTATGTATAGTTTTCATAGTTTGTGGACTTGGGCAGTTAGAGGAACCCTCCATGATCAGGCTAGGTGATGTGACAAAGATTCATGCACATGCTTCCCATTGTATAGTACCATAAACCCAATAAGTATCAAAGTAAGATCGTTTTCTATGGTGTACAAAGATATAATTTTTTATATGACTTTTTCATATTAAGATACATTTTCTTCATGTGTGCAGTTTCTTCAAGGTTTCTAATTATAAAATTATTATCCTAATCAATACATACTGGGAGGGATAAGGAAACATAGTATGTTTAGCAAGATGTTGCTGATGGGAAATAGAGGCAAAGATGGATTGAAGATGAGACAGAATTATCAAAAGGCATCATTTACAAAGACTAGGTGTCATTAGAACCTGACATCTTCCAAGTCATTGTTGTGTTTTCTAGTTATCTTTGGGACAATTAATTGTTGTTATTTTTCATTTTATAGTGATAATTTTATTGGAGGATTTGGTTAGAATGATAAAATATACCTTCTAAGAAAATAAAAAGCACTAGAATAATTTAAGAACATTTTGGGTCCATTCTTATAGAAATATGGTCATAATATTTGATTAAATAATATATGACCCCACTATTTGATTAGATAGGTGCTTGAGTTTAGATATATTTGAATAATATTCATCTTCAGAGATTTAGTGTAAGATTCAGAAGTACGTAGGAGAATAAATATTAGTATCTATCTACTATGTTGAAATGATTCAATTCATATAAGATGAGGTAAATCATTTTAACCAATTAGATAAGTTTAATTAGTTTAAATTATTAGATGTGTTGGAAAAAGATGCAATATTTTGGGGTCATTTAATAAACTCTTTAAAAACAGGTGGATTCAGTCAGCGATTATTTGTTAAATTATTGCATTGGAATTCTAAGGTGAAGAATTCAAACATGAATGATCTAAGTGAATTGATGAATAGAGAGAATTGAGATATTGATGAGATGACTAACTTGATTAAGTCAAGTTCAATTTGACTTTAATTTCAAAGTATGCATCCTGATAAGTGAAGTATTATTTACCTTGAATTTTTATAGATTATAGGGACAGGTATATCTGTTTGTGTGTGTATTTTTATTAGCTGAACAGATATCCAAGGTAATAAGGTTGAAATAAATTGTGAAATCTACTATGATTTAGCATGTAAGAAGTGTTTGGTTCTGTATATGATTGATGAGTTGAATCTGATTTTTGGAGCAGAATACAACAAAACAAAAATGGATCTCAAAAAATGATCAATGAAGCACATGAATGACCAATTCATACTACTCAAAATCAGATTTGTAATCAACCCATAGTGTTAGACAACCTTTAGACGTATATATGGGGCCCTCGATATGTCAGATCTCCTCATCGTCTTCAGGAAAATGTAACCGTAGAAATTTGAAGATATTTCAATCACTTAGAGAACAAGAGTGAACTCAAGACAAAGAATAGAAGGGTGGGTGTCCTTTGGAAATTCTCTAGAGAGGATTCTGAAAAAGGGCTTTTGTCTTTTATCCTAAAACAGTTTTTGTCTTCTCCATTTCTAAGTATATCATGTAATGTCCAAAAACATTATGATTGTGATCCTAAAGGTCCGTATAAATGTCTAGTTAAAAACTATATAAACCCAATTACTCTTTATTGACTAATGTAATTAATTACAATATCAAACATTTATATTAATTGATCAAGGATTAATTTCACATAATAGGTAAGATAGATATGTCAAGTTGCCAACTATGAGGTGAAACCACGTTATTTAAAAGATATGGAGTTATTGAACTCTTTCATGGAACTTTCTTGTCATCAATTATGGTATATGTAAAGTTATTTATCCGCATGACACTCCTAAGATGAAAGAGGGCATGTTCAATTGTCAAATTCTAACCAGTCATTCTATGCATTGTTTTCTTTGAGCTTGCATCCTATTATCTTATATTCATTCCCCAATCATCTTCATAGACTTTTGTTGCATCAGAGCCAAGATCATTAGGAATCTAGAGATCATAGGCTCGTACATCATAGTCAAAATAAACCCATTTATCCAAAAGATGCTCCTGGTGTCTCAGGTCAAATGATCACTTGCACAACTATGATGTTAATCAATGTAGCTGATAACTTGGTAAAAAAACTATATAAAGATTCATACGTATGAATTTAGCTAAATATTTTCATAAAAAGCATTCACTTCTGTCCTTGGAGTCCACACAATTTTTTACAAGATCAACATCCTCATCGTATGCATAGGAGATAGAGATATTAAATTCAGATAATGTAATGTACCTGAAAGTGAAAAATAAGTGTGGGGTGAATTGAAGTTCCGACAGAATGAGCATAATGAACTTTGGAGATGGAATCTCCTCCTGAAGCCTTGGTGGTGCAAGCAAAGAAGAAGAAGAGGAGCTCAACACAAAACTTTGGCTACCTATACGTCCAAGATTTAGGAGTAGAACATACAGAACCATAGATATCAAAACTAGGATCTTGGTTCTTATTATTCGTTGTGCCTAATTCAAAAAGTTGTTGCCTTGATAGCCCTGAATGTTAATAGGGCCAAAAATTGCGAGGATACAACGAAAAGAGTACCAAGGGAAATGTAAGGGACTACCCTGAAGCTGTATAAAATCATGAGGCTCATCCTTCCTCAGTTCACATATTATACAGATAAAAGGCTTACAGAATAATTGAAAAAAAATCTAATTTAAATCGTGCTCTACGCCTGAAACCCTTTCTAAACTCATCTACTTGAGTTTGATTCAGATGTAGAGTAGAAAACAGAGGACGGGATAATCGTACACGAGATAACAAACCACTCATTTATCTAAAGGTTTAACATTTGGTATGATATCGCAAGCATGTCTAGAATGCTATGTTCTAGTCTCATCCCTCAAGGATTATCATTCAGCTCTTTTTAAAGACTAAAAGATTCCAAATAAGCAAAAATGGCAAAAAATATAGCCTAAATATATACATGATTGGAGAGGCCATGAGTCCTAATAATTCTCCCAATAGTTTCTAAGCTGGGACATGTGGAGGAGGAGGTTATCCCCTCCAAATCCAGTCACACTGCTGGTCATGATCCAAGGAGGGGGTACCTGGTAGTGCTTTCTGACCAGATCTAGAAAGTTCTTGATGTTGTCGTCCGGGAGATTTCCTTTTTTGCCTTTTCTCTTGTCGCACTTGGTGAACACAAATGTCATCGGAACCTGAAAAAAAAATAACCCAAATGAAAGTAAAGAAAAACCCAAAGTCTAACAGAATAAGGATAAAAAAAATTGAATGTAAAAAATGGATAGGAAATATATTACCCATGGTAGGTAAAAGATAATGGATGGAAAATAACAATATATTCAATAAAGGGATGGAAAAAAAATGTATGATGGGTCTGATAATTATTAATTGAAAAGGGCTAAAGTATGTACATTGTTACGGCCAAGCCAATTTGCACAGTCCAGATCAATTTTCTGAGGAGGAGTGCTGGCATCGACAAGGAGCAAGACAGCGACGAGGGTTTTCCTGTTTAGGAAAAAACCCTTGGTGAAGACTGACCAGTCCATTCGAACCGAATCAGGAGCATTGGCAAACCTGCACAGTTAAAAATTTTCATTAAAAAAATCCATATTTGACGAAAAATTGGAATTGGAATATACAGAACTGAGCCATGGACAAATGAAGAGAAATGAGAAAGAGGATTGCAACTTTAACTCTTATTGCTAAAGGTAATCCTAAACATGTTGGGCGATGTATTAAAAAAAAGCCAAGAACAAAGCAGATGTTGGCAAGAATTTTTCAAAAAAGAGTATTTTTTGAAGAATATCCATATATCTGGCATCTGTATTACCACTTATTCAAAAATATGAATGCTAACGCCGTCAAAGAGATCAAGAAATAACGAATCAATGAGTTTATATACCTCCTGCAGATAAAATCGGTCAGGAAGCTAATAAGTGAAAGTGCATAGTTACAAAGAGGAAGAACTCCACATTGTTGAGCTCTTAAAATCAATAATTACTAGATTCTGAATTTTTTTAACCTCCAATTGGATAAACAGAAAAACAGATAATTAGACACATAGACAAATAGGTTGTAGATAAACAGATGGATAGAATATATATATATAAATAGATAGTTGCTGACAGGAAGGAAGAAGCAAGAAGAAAAATAGTCGCTAATAGGACGAACTCCATGTGGGTGGGCTTTAAAAATGAATACTACAAATGATAAATGAAAATTTTTTAATCCAACGCAATGAATTCACCATAGTCACCAATTTACAATAAATAAATCGACTACTATCCAAGGTATTGACTAACTCATAACCAGTATAAGGGCCATTGACCAGAATGCAAACACTCAAAAATGTAGTATTAAAAGATTAAGGCCAACGATATGAAGACAGTATAACTTTAATATTGCAGAACATTGATGATTCATTAAAATCAAAAGGTCGTTATGCCTAATAAAAATTGAATTGTTAATACCAATGCCCAGCCAGTTTCCAAACAGGACAGCTTCCTACAGGAAGAGTACGCTACAAAGTTCACAGAGTAGAAGGAAAATTGCATGCGCCATGCTTTTAGAGAAGTCAACAATCAAGAGACTGTATTCCGCCCGTTTGGAATGCATTTATAATAAGATAAATTAAAAATATAATAATCAGTCCTTCTAAACTATATGATATTGGGTTAACAACTTCCAATTTTCAATGGTGAGCACCTGATAAGCCATCAAAGATTCTGAGTCCAGGAAGAATGGATGTCCAGGATATTGGAAATTACATCGTAGAGAGTGATCGAAACCCATCATGACAATTCTTAAAGTTCAAAAGCTATCATAACATTGGTAAGTAGATAGATATGTAGGTACCGATAATTTTTTCATAGACATAGACATATGGATAAAGAGATCGATGGATAAATTGGTAGACAAAAACAAAGAAAGAAAAATCGATAGAGAGAGGTCAATAGATATGCAGATGGAAAGATAGGTATTTCTTGGTACAAACGCCAAAAATTCTGAACATTTCACCAGTTTGCAAAATATTTGAGGAAAAAAGGAAGAAAAACTTACCCATAACCAGGAAGATCCACAAGATACCAGCTTTTATTAACCAAGAAATGGTTAATCGCTTGAGTCTTTCCTGCAATGAACAGGCATTTCATCAAACAGATAGCCCGCATAAACTCTCATCAAATTTCACAAAGCAAAAAAAATTCAACGATGATGAATCCCAAAAGAAACCTGGTTTCTTTGAAGTAAGCGCAATCTCCTTCTTCCGAGCAAGCACATTGATGAGGGACGACTTCCCCACGTTGGATCGACCAACGATGGCGAACTCGGGGCGATCATCTTTAGGGCAATCCTTCACCTTCGGACTGCTCTTCACGAATTCCACCTCCGTGATCTTTGCATCACCCGCGTACGGTCCCACTACAATGTTCGACCCCGGCAAGATCATCTCCGGCGTGACATCAACGATGTCCACTCCCGGCGGAATAAACAGATTCTCCCGAGCAAAATTGAAATTCTTAGAAGAAGAATTAGACTCCGATTGCCCGGCCGAAGATTCAACCGCAGCAGAAACTGCGCCTGATTGAGTCGCCCGCAGTAAGTTTCCTCTTCTGATCGATGAACAAGGAGACGGAGAGGTGCGATTGGGGACGGCGGATGCGAAGCTCCGGAGATTGAACAGATGCGATCTGAGAAGCATCTTCGGCGGGAAGAATCAAGGACGAAGAAGATGAAGATGAAGATGAAGAGTGAAGAACAAGAACAAAGAACAGAAGCTGAAATTCTAAACGCTCAGTTACCTACGGCTAACATGATATGGTTACGGAACGGATGACGATTCGTCAACCGTCTCGTCTCTTCCCGGCATCGTCCTTGGAGCGGCATCTTCGTTAAAACGCCTATGGACACGGATGGGACGGTTTTTTTCGTCCGACTGGACGAAAATATCGTCACGTCCACGAGGTTGGACGAAAACTGGGATGGAAATTCATCCCGGGATGAACCTGGTGGACGGGACGGTTTTTTCGTATGAGTGGACAAAAAAAGGTCTGCGAGGTTGGACGAATACCAGGACGGAAATTTGTCCCGGAACGAACGGACAGGACAGTTATCGTCCAGTCGGACGAAAAAACCGTCCCGTCCGAAGGTCTCGGACGATGGACGATAAGAGATGGACAAAAATCTGTCGGATTTGCTTCCGGCGGTTGAGATCTTGCCACGTGGCATCGCTATATCAATTCCTTCACATTTTGCATCAAAGTCCCTGAACTGATGCCGTCCAAAAGTAACTGTACATATGTCCCTCCCCTTTCTCTCTCATCCATATTTCCCTAAAAACTTAGAAAAATCTGTATTAATTCAATCAGACCTTGGAACTACTTTTATTGGATATTTTATCCGGGACAAGGGACGAGACAGTTTTTCCCCAGATGAGACGAAACTGGCAAAGTCAGGATGCGAACGGGACGATTTTTTGTCCTGGGATGAAAAACCGTCCCGTCCACATCCCTGCACTGAGTTTAGTTGTCAGAAGGGATGATCTTCGTCCGGTCCCATCCATCGTCCACATCCTGGACGATCCGGAAATATAACGCCACTACAGTCTACCTTGTTGTTCCATTCCATACATTCTACTATGCTCTTCGTAATTTGTGCCCGAAACTTATACATCTTTAATATGTTTTGCTTAAATTATGGACTGAAAATTTTAAGACAAATGATTTGTTGTTAATTTATGTTATAAATTGCGTGATAGACGGATGATGTATTATACATATGATAAAACATTATGTGACAACGAGTGTGGTGTGTCATCCATGATGCCAGGTAGGGATGGATGATGGATGACAAATGACAGTTACAAATGGATGGGACATGACTGAATGGCTGTCCATTCAGTGAGTTGAGAGGATTTTTGGTCGTCCTTCCATGTTTTGTCTTCCTTGCCCTCTTGTCATCTGTCTTGTTCAGTCATTCTTCTCTCAAAAATGTAACAAATGATATGATAAAATGAAATTTTAGTACATTCGTCCTTCGTCCTTGGCATTGGGAATGGAAAACGGTAGACATTCCTATTCACCAAATTTTTAAAAATAAAAAATAATCATAAAATGAAATTTTAGTACATTTGTCAAGCACCCTAAAACGAAAAAAATCATCCCATCATTTAGGCAGATTAGTTTCCGTCCCGTCCAAAGTCCGAGGCTCTGGACAGGGTGATTTTTTGTCCCCAGAACAAAAAACCGTCCTGTTTGCGTCCATATCGCTCGCCCTCTCCTTCCCTCTAACTCTCTCCCTCTCCCAATTCTCTCGTCTCTCTTTCCATCAGGTCGGGCCGACGATGGCTAATGACAGAAATGACTTCGTTCAGTCATCCGTCCACTGCTGTGACGAATGACGATAAGGGATGCGACACGGATGGTGATCACAACATAACAGGGATTGTAGTGCAAGATCGTCCAGGACGGAACGATCTTCGTCCTGTCCTACGTCCCAATTTTTAGACGTTCATCAGAATCGTGCCATCCAGTGTTCGTCCCGTCCCAAATATTTTCGTCCACGTCCCATCCCGTCCAAAACATTCTCGTCCCGTCCCACGTCCAGGACAAGGCAGTACATTACGCCTCTCGGAATTTGACACGTGGCACAGTGAGGAGATTTTTTAGTAAAATTGAAAAGAAAAGGGGATATTAGGATACTCTTACTCTCACTCTACTTGAGAAAACCATTGCACTAATTCCGGATCGTATCTCTCAGTGCGTGCTGCTACGTACGGGGAGTCATCCGTCGTTCAGACTGTCGTTCCCATACTACGTGAACGGATAATAGAGGAGAGCAATGGTACAAACTGAAATGCACGGGACCGGTACGCCAGCCACGTCATCGTCCTCCACTTACATCTATCTCTTTTAAACGATCTATATAAGAACAGATGAGAGAGAGAGAGAGGAGAGGAAGGAAAGAAGATGTCATGGCTTGCGAAATCCTTCGCAAATCTGATCGCAGCGAACGATGATGAAGACGACGACGAGCAATCGGAGGAATTCAATCGATCGTCGATTGCAGAAGTGGAGGTATCGTCTTCTCCGACGGAATCCGATCTAGAAGAGGGAAATCTTGGCAAAGGCGTGAAAGAGGACATCTCAGAGCTTTCCAAAGCCCTAACTCGCCAGATCTGGGGCGTAGCGTCGTTCCTGGCTCCTCCTCCGACGAGTTCTACCGATGATTCGCAGTCTGATTCCGTAGATCGCGAGGTAGTTGATCAGTCGCCGAGTATTGGTGGGATTCGAAGCGATTTCGCCGAAATTGGGGGAAGGTTTCGTAGTGGAATCTCAATTTTGTCTGGTACTAAAGCTGTCTCGGAGATTTCCAAGATTGCGTCTAGTTTTCTTCAGCTTGGAGCTGAGGCGGAGGATGATTTGGAAAATGAGCAGGAATTGGAGAGTAGGAGTGATAGTGGCGGGATTGGAGCTATTGGAGTTACCGAGGAGGTTTTGACGTTTGCAAGGAATATTTCTTTGCATCCGGAAACCTGGTTGGATTTCCCTTTGTTCTCGGATGAGGAATTGCCGGATGGTACGTGAACAATTACTTTTGCTGAGTTTACTCGAAGATTTCAATTATCTAATCATCTGGTATTACCAAGGTCAGGGAGAAAATTCTTCCTTGCGCTTAGCTACTTTTAGATATCAGGACGAAGGCCTAGCCATTGAAGGATGTAGTTGCATTTGAATGGAAATTGTATGATCTTAATTAACAATCTTGTGATTAAATTGGATCGTGCATTTTCTAATCGACAAGTATATGTGGGAATGAAGACCATATACTTGTGAATTTTTCGCTATTTCCTTGTGTCTTTGGACATGGTTGCCATGTATAATTGTCTTACCGTCATGTATTTTCAAGATGACCATACGGAAATAACTTCATCATTTATGTATTTTAGTGAATGATGCATCTTCAATCCCATTTGAGACGAGAATCAAATCATCTTTCGAAATTGGAAAACCTTCATTGCCTTGTCAATTATTTTCAGATTGGCTTATGGTGTTTGCTTCCCTAGATAATTTTCCTCTAGAAAACCTTCTGCCATATAACGATAAAATAGTGAAATATCCATTCGCAGGTTATTGCTCGGAAAAACGCCATTTTATTTATTTATTTATTTGTTAGTTATTTGCGTTATAATGTTAAAAAACTCCAATCGCTCTACAAAGATCAAGAGAAAAAGATGCTATAAGTTCGAAGTGTCATCCTTTTTTGGGAATGAGTTAAGTACAGAAGTATGACCTAGTGAATCGTCCACGATTTCCCAGAGAATTTGGATTGGATATTTCAAGCATGTGGATTATCAAAACATTCTTGGGTTCACTGGTGGCGTTAGATCTGTACAAGAACCTCTTATTTGGATCTTGGATTTGTCGCAAACTGCTTTCTCTGAACACCCCTAATCCAGGCCTCAAGCAATTCTTTCATGAGGAAGAGAATGAATCCCTTGGTGAATTGGGAGAAAATGGAGAGAGAATAAATACGAGAGTCCCTTTCCACTTCACATGATGTTTACAGTCTACAAGCTAGGATTGGTGGACGGTAGACATGGTTGTTCTGTTCTCTTTGTGCGAATTTGTGCGAATTGTTTGTTCTGTTCATTTATCCGAACAGAACAAAAACGAATTTGCAGAGAACATCACAAAGACCCGTGTGCGGTTCGGATTGGGCAAATTGTGCGAATTTTAAACACTATGTGAATTTTGTTCGAATTGTGCGAATTTTGTTCGAATTGTACGAATTTTACAATGTGTGCGAATTTTGTGCGAATTCGTGCGAATTTACAACATCTGAAAATTTGTGCGAATTTTGTTCGGATTGTGCAAATTGTTCGAACATCTGTTCTAATTTTCGCACAAAAAAAGAACAGAACAACGAAACAGACCCTGTGCGGTTCTTTTGTGCGAATTTTTTTTTCGTTTTAAACGAACAGAACAGAACGACCATGTCTAGTGGACGGTGACAGGTTCGTTATCTTCAATCATCATTACTATATTTCATCATCGACATCATTGGATGATGAGTGGGCAATAACACGATCGCCATCTTCATCGTCATCGCCGGTGCATCATCATCATCTTTTAGTCGACGTGTGAGTTCTACTCTGTTAATTCTCCCCTGTTTTGTCGATGGACGACAACTTTATCGTCATCATAGCTGTTGTTATCATCATCACATCTGCTTGACTCGACCAACTGACGATGATGATGAAGATGAAGAGTTCATTATCATACACACCTTGTCGTCGCCGTAGACCCCGAACCCTACTATACCCTTCTTCATGGAATATGTATTCTGGGTGGCCTTTCTTGGAATGCATTCTGGGTAGTGTCATAACAGTGTCCTTGTTGGGATGTGCCAGTGACTCAAAGGATTGAAACCAATGATACCTGTAATTCGATAGAAACCTTGATGTGTGTTCCTATGAAGAGGAAAGTACCCCTACCAGGTGAAAGTAATGTTGTGCTGTAATTCTTCTCAGTGATTCATCTACCCTTGTTTTTGCTCTGAGAACGAGAGAGAGGGAGAGAGTGAGAGAGAGGTTTTACTTTCAATTTCATTCCGCTGACTTTTGCTTTTATTAAAGTTCGCCTTTTCTATCTTCGGTTGAGGCTTTCTTCTGCAACTCCATTTGAAAATCTTCAATCATGAGCATGGAAATTTTCTCTACAATATCTGACTTGAGATTTTTCTCCATGGTATGGAAACTTTCCGCATCAATTTCTTTTAGAATTTCTCTTAAATAAATTATTATGATGGAACTGATGGTTAGGGAACTTAAGTGGTAACAGATCAAAGGTGTATGAGATTGGAAGGACAATTTAGGTCTACTCAAAGAATTGTGTGTTGTATTATTTTCAAAGTTACCAAACTACCGTTTCCCAGAATTCTATAAACTAGTATGAGATCTAGTAACTATATTTTTTTCTCGAAAAATTATGAATGCATGGAATCGATTGGCGGATGAAGACTCACCAGGCCCGTCGATTTCTTGATTGTTGCAGCAGATTTTGACATGTCTGATGCGCAACAAGAACACGCGCTTGCCGTTGAGCGACTGGTTCCAAGATTGGCGGCCCTTCGGATCGAGCTGTGCCCTGGGCATATTAGCGAGGGAACCTTCTGGAAGATCTACTTTGTTCTCCTCCACCCCAGGCTCAATAAGCAAGATGCAGAGCTTCTCTCCACGCCCCAGGCGAGTTCACTTCCGAATCATCATCTTTCCTCTTTCCACTTTCTCCCCTGAAATTTTCTAGGTTTTTATCAGATCAAGAATTGAAAATCCTGCTTGCTCCTGGTAATTGGTAGCTTCACGAGTCGTTAATCCTTCCGATCTCGACTTTCTCTCAGAAATTCGAAGTTTCAGATTGACATTAGGATCGTAATTTAGATATCGGCAGCTTCTCTGCTGATAATCCCTGTAATCTCAACCTGCTCCCTGAAATATCCGAATTTCTGATCGAAATCCTTTCTATATTTGGAAATGGGTAGCTTCTCCATTGTTCATCCTTTTCATCAGAAACTTTTCCCTAAAATTAATACTTTTTTTTATCAAAAGCCTTT
Source organism: Wolffia australiana (assembly GCF_029677425.1). Lineage (NCBI taxonomy): Eukaryota > Viridiplantae > Streptophyta > Magnoliopsida > Alismatales > Araceae > Wolffia > Wolffia australiana. The sequence continues at coordinate 7,124,607 of NC_135843.1, read as the reverse complement.
CCAAATTTGGTACTGGGCGGCTTCTCCGTTGTTAGTCCTTTTCATTTCGACCTTCTCCTGAATGAAATCCTTTCCAGATTCGGAAATGGGCAGCTTCTCCACTGTTAGTTTTTTTATCTCAACTTTCTCTGAAATTTAAAAGTTCCTGATCCAAAATCTTTACCATATTATTTCTGTAAAAAAAAATCTTTATTATATCTGGAAATCGACAGCTCTCCGCCGATAATCCTAATGATCTCAACCGTCTCACTGAAATCGGCAGCTTCTCCGCTGGTTACCTTTATGATCTCAAACTCATACGTGAAATTTCAAAGTTTCTGATAAATCATTTCCGTATTTGGGTATCTCACATCTAATCATCATTATGATCTCAACCTTCTCCTTGAAATTCCAAAGTTTATGATCAAAATTTTTTCCTTCTCATAATTAAAAACCAGGAACTTCTCCGTTGATTCTTCCCAAAATCTTGATCTAATCATTTCCATTTCGGATCAAACATCCTGATCGCCTCTGGAAAATTGGCCAACAACTAACAAACGCCGGATCTGGTGAAAGAATCTTCTTCGGCCTCGTCATCTTCAATTCTCCACCTTTCAGATCGTCGAAGCGAGGGCGTTACTGCTTCAAGACTTGCAGACTCGAACAAAATCCTCCCCTCGTGACTGGCCATCGGCAGCACCGGCAAAGGAGACGGAGACGGAGTCCGAGGAAGAAGATGAATCAGGGGGGGATGTCGAGACGGACAAGTATCCAGTGGCGACGGCAGAGGTGAGAATCATCGACAAGGCCGTCATTGACGAGGACATTGTTCACGTGAAGGCTGAGAAAGTCGAAGAGGTGACAATCTCTGCCGCCGCCGCCGCCGTCGTCGCTGTCATTGCCGAAGACGAGGATGTGTCCTTCAGCGATCTGGAGGACGATGACGAGCTCCGGCCGGGAGTGCCGCCGACGAGCGCCTCTCCCGCTAAGTCAACGCCAGAGGTCAACGAGTGGTCTGACCTTGATGACTTGGACGTGGCCTGAGGAAGAAGACTTGGACGTGGCCTTCGCTTCCTTCCGTAAGTCTTCTCCTCTGTATATATTATAATAAGACAACTGAAACCTCTTTCTTCCGGTATTTATTTTTATTGGGCCGAAATTAAAAAAAAATTATAGCTTTTTAGCCTACTAGGTGAGTTAACTGATATCCTCAATTTGATATATTTGTCAACATTAAAATTGAATGCAGCTCTGTTTGGATTATTTTTCGCGCAGAACTTAATTTATATATTTTTCATGCTTGCTATATTTATTCAGGATCCCTCTTTCTTCCGGTATTTATTTTTGTTGGGCCTAAATTAAAAAAAAATTATAGCTTTTTAGCCTACTTTGTGAGTTAACCGATATCCTCGATTTGATATATATGTCAGAATTAAAATTGAGTGCAGCTCTGTTTGGATTATTTTTCGTGCTGAATTTTATTTTTGTATTTTTCATGCTTGCTATGTCTATTCAGGATAAATTAAAAGTTTTGTAGGCTGGGAGAAAAAAAATTAAGGTTAGAGATAAATTAAGTCTTTTGCTAAGGCTTTTCTCCCTCTTCTCTTACTCTCTTCATCTTCTCCTTTTTTAATATGTCTATCTACTTTTCTTCATAACTTTCAACTTCTCGGCCTCTTTCCATTGTCTTTTTGTTCTCGTTTTTCATTAACTTCTCTTCTCCTTTTCATCCTCCTTTCTTCCTCTTTTTTTCTACTTTCCTTCTTTCTTCTTTTCTTTCTTTTTCATCATTTTTTCTTCCTCCTTTATCGTTTCTTTATTTTTCATCGTTGTGTCTTCCTCTTTTCTTCTTTTCTCTCCCATTCGTCATCTTTTCTTCCTCTTTTATTCCTCTTTTCTTCTTTTCTCTCCCATTCTTCATCTTTTCTTCCTCTTTTATTCCTCCTTTCTTCTTTTCTCTCCTTTTCATCATCTTTTCTTCCTCCTCTCTTCCTTTGCCTCCTTTTCATCATCTTTTCTTCATCATTTCTTCTTTTCTCTCCTTTTCTTCCTCTTTTACTCCTCTTTTCTTCCTCCTTTCTTCTTTTTTCTCATTTTCATCATCTTTTCTCCCCTTTTTATGTTTTTTTTCCTCCTTTTTTCTTCTTTTCTCTCCTTTTCAACATCTTTTCTCCCCCTTTATGCTTTTTTTCTTCCCCTTTTCTTCATTTCTGTCTTTTTCATCATATTTTATTCCTCTTTCACTCCTCCCTTCTTCTTTTCTGTCATTTTCATCATATTTTATTCCTTTTTTCTTCCTCCATTCTTATTTTCTTCTTCTTTTCCTCCTCTTTTATTACTCTTCTCTTCCTCTTTTATTCTTCACCTTTGGGAGGGTGTGCGGCGCATAGGGATGGGAAAAAAAGTTTCGTTCGTTCGCCAACATGCCAATGAACACAAACAGGGAAAATCTGAGATGCACATGATCACGAATGGTTCGCGAACAGGTGGGATTCCCAAGGATTTTTTTACAATATAATAATAATAATAACATTTATCTCTCTCATCCACCTTGTCCCTCTCCTCTCAGAGAGAGTGTGATCTAAGATCTCTCTCCCCCCTCACGTGCCTCTCTCTCTCTCTCTCTCTCTCTCTCTCTCTCTCTCTCTCTCTTCCCCCTCTTCCCTGCCCCCCCCCCTCTCTCTCTCTCTCCCCACCCCCTCTCTGGTGACACCCTCCCCCTCTCTCCCTCTCTTCTCTCTCTCTCTCTCTCTGATAATACGGTTTTATACCGTTTTTCAAACCCCGTCTTGTTCGCAAACTAACCCGAACCAACCGAACACAAACATGAACAAGGAATTTTCCCTGTTCACTTATCGACGAACAGCGTTTGTTTGTCGACAAACAGCATTCATTCAACGCGAGCAGGGAATTTCCCATCCCTAGATGTGCAGACTTCCCCCCAAAAACTGCACCATGCACCGCACAGGGAGTCGAGTGCACAGCCGAAAATTTGCACACGTAGTACCGTTTTTGCACTGCACTGCACGACAATCTCTAATATTTAAGCCTATATTTTTTTACCACCAATTCCGATTTTCTATCCATATAAATATGAAAAATTGTAACAAAAAATCTCACCAATCGACGTCATCTTTTACAACGACAAAATCTCTACTTAAAAAAAAATAAAATTGGGTGTTAAATACTTCAAATTTAACTCTAAATATGGCGACATCATCAACATTAATCCACTCAAAATTTGACACTCGACGCATCAGTTGCATCTGCCAGCTGGAGCTCTCAGGCTCCTACTTGACTCCCACTGGATGCAGAAACCATCAGCCAGAACACAAGAATGTCTAGGATGGGACGATTTTCGGATGAGACGGGACATAGACAAAAATCTTTGGAACCGGACGAACTCTGGGGGATGATTCGAATGAACCTCCAAAAAATGGGACGTATGATGGGACAATCTTTGTCCCATCCGGTGCTTCGTCCGCCGTTCAAAACCCCAGACAGTACGGTTATTCCATCGATGGACGAAGAAACCATCCCGTCCAGAGACCTGACGACGATTCTATGTCCCTTCAAAATAACCCTCCCATCCACGTCCATGCACTATACAACTTCCTCACATCTAAAAAATGTCCAGGTTTCAGACGGAACGGAACGTAGACGAAAATATTTGGGACCAAACGAACTCTGGATGGGATGATTCGGACGAACCTCTAAAAAATGGGACAATTCATTTGCCGTTCAAGACCCCAAACAGTATGGTTATTCCATCGAGGGATGAAAAAACCATGCCGTCTGGAGAACGGCCAATGACTATACGTCCTGTCAAAATAACCCTCCCATCGGCGTCCATGCACTATACAACTTCCTCACATCTAAAAAATGTCCCGTTTTCAGACGGAACGGGACGTAGAAGAAAATATTTGGGACCAAACGAACTCCGGATGGGACGATTCGGACTAACCTCAAAAAAATGGGACGATTCATCCGCCATTCAAGACCCCAGACGGTACGATTGTTCCATCGAGGGACGAAAAAACCATCTGGTACAAAGACTGGCCAAAGATTCGAGTTCCATCAAAATAACAGTCCCATCTGTGTCTGCACACTATTTAACTTCCTCACATCTAAAAAATGTCCCATTTTCAGACGTAATGTGTCGCAGACGAAAATATTTGGGACTTGACGAACTCTGGATGGGACGATTCAGACGAACCTCTAAAAAATGGGACGATTCGTACGCCGTTCAAGACCGCGGACGATATGGTTATTCCATCGAAGGACGAAAAACCTTCCTGTCCAGAGACCGGCCAAAGATTCGATGTCCTGTCAAAATAACCGTCCCATCTATGTCTGCGCACTATATAACTTCATCACATCTAAAAAATGTCCTGTTTTAAGACAGAACGGGTCGAAGACGAAAATATTTGGGACCAGACGAACCCTGGACGGGACGATTCTGATGAACCTCTATAAAATGGGACGATTCGTCTACCGTTCAAGACCCCAGAAGGTACGGTTATTCCATCGAGGGATGAAAAAACCATCCCGTCCAGAGACCCGCCGAAGATTCAACGTCCAGTCAAAATAATCGTCCCATTTGCGTCCATGCACTATATAACTTCCTCACATCTAATAAATGTCCGGTTTTCAAACGGAACGGGTCGAAGACGAAAATATTTGGGACCAGACAAACCCTGGACGGGACAATTCGGATGAACCTCTATAAAATGGGACGATTCGTCCGCCGTTCAAGACCCCAGACGGTACGGTTGTTCCATCGATGGACGAAAAAACTATCCCATCCAGAGACCGTCCGACGATTCTATATAACCGTCCCGTTCGCGTCCATGCACTGTATAACTTCCCCACATCTACTTCACTTTTATTAATTTGAAATAAATAAAAACCGTTTCGCGCCAAAAAAACGGCGCAGATCGTCGTGTTCCTCATCCTCTGTCGTCACCGACTGAATTCTCCTCCGAAGATCGCGATGAAGATCTCCACGCCACCGCAATTCCCTACAATTTCCACTCCTGCAGGTTCAAATCTCCCCAATTTCTTCCCAATTTCTTCTTCAGATTCGGTTTCTGGCTCAGATCTGTCCCCCGATCCGCCATGGAGCTTCTCCGTAGCAGCCGGCGATGGAGATTTTTACTGTTCGCCGTCGCCGGCAGCGCCGCCGGCGTCTTCGTTTACCGCCGATCGATCGGGAAGCTTCTCCGCGCTTTCAATTCCATGGCGGAAACCGCCAACATCGTCTCCGACGATCTCAGCAGCTTCCTTCGCGGTGATTCCGACGAGATCCCTCCCTCGCTGAAGCAGATTCTGAAGATGATCTCCTCGGTTGAAATCTCTGAGGATCTGACCGCGGGGATCGTCAGAGGACTCGTTAGATCGGAGGAGAACGGGAGTTCGATCGAGCGGGAGGAGTTCCGGCGGAATTTCAGCCGTTTGATCGAGATTTTCGCCGGCGCTGCGGTCTCTGTCTACCTCGAGAAGACTGCGCATCTCAATCCCTTTGATCAGATCTTCTCCGCCGTCGCCATGAACGATTGCGAAAACAAGATCAGAGATTTCTTGATCGAAATTTGTAGCGAAGCGGTGGCGACTCTGGTCAGGACGTCGCAGCTTGTGGGGAGCGACCGTCATGGCTGGGCTGAGAAGCTCTCTTCGGCGATGGATGTACCGAGGAATAAGAGGCTGGTGCTTGATTTGACGGGGCGAGTGGCATCGGAAACGGTGAGATCTTCCCTCGATTTCTTCCTCGGCAAGTTGATGCAAGCTGCCGATCATGGCGTGAAGATCGTTCGAGAAGAGATCGTCGACAAGGGAATTCTCGCGCTGAGGTACACGGCTGCTAGATTCTTCGTGTTCTTCGCTCTCTGTCTCGCTGTTTTTCTTCACCTCATCTCTCTCTCCAGAGAGATGGGATCGAGATAAAGATATTGATATAGAGACGGATTACGGTAGAAAGATCAACGTGTTGAATCATTTTGTGAATAGTTATAAAGATTGGAGATTGTTTAAATCTTTGCAATCCGTAGTGAATTTGTTGAATCATTCCTTGATTTCTATAAAATTCATACTTCCCATCACAGAATGTTATGGGAGAGATCCTGATGTCGATAGACATATGGATGACTGTAGAAAGATCAAACGTGTTGGTTTTTTGAATAGATAGAAAGATTGGAGATTGAGTAAATCTTTTCAATCCTTAGTGAATTTGTTGAATCATTCCTTGATTTCCATATAATCCATATTTCCCATCACAGAATGTTATGGGAGAGATATAGATAATACCTGATGTCGATAGACATATGGATGACTGTAGAAAGATCGACGTGTTGGTTTTGTGAATAATTAGAAAGATTGGATCTTGAATCCTTCCTTGATTTCCATAAAATTGGTATTCCTCCTCTTTCTATCTCTCTCTCTAGAGAGAGAGAGAGATAGAGATAATATCTGATCTTGCGAGAGAGATAGATCCGAAGAGAAAGATCGAAGTGTTGGTTTTGTGAATAGATAGAAAGATTAGATATCGAGTAAATCTTTTCAATCCGTTGAAAATTAGTTGAATCATTCATTGAGTTGAATAAAATCCGTATTTGCCGCCACATCTCTCTCTCCAGAGCGAGAGATAGAGATAACACCTGGTGTTGATAGAGATATAGATTACAGTAGAAGGATTGACGTGTTGGTTTTGTGAATAGATATTCAGTAAAATCATGTTTATTCGTAGTAACTTAGTTGAACCATTTTTAGATTTGGATAAAATCTATACATGTTCCCCTCATCTCTCTTCTAGAGGGAGAGATAGAGATAATGCCTGATGTTGATAGAGAGATAGATCATACTAGAAAGATCGGCGTGTTGGTTTTGTGATCATATAGAAAGACTGGAAATTAACAAATATTTTTAATTAGTACTAAATTATTTGAATCTTTTTCTGATTTGAGTAAGATCCGTGTTTCACCACCTCATGTCTCTCTCTAAAGAGAGATGAAAAGATAATACCTGATATTGATAGAGATAGAGATATATATTACAGTTGAATGATTGACGTGTTGGTTTTTGTGAATAGATAGAAAGATTGGATATTGAGTAAATTAATTGAATAATTGGTTGATTTGAATAAAATTTTACAGACATTTTAAATTATTGAGATCAGCTTCGGATGACGCACGCTAACGTCATCCAATATTTCATCTGTGTCATCTGCCTAGTGAATCTTGCGCCGTCCAATGCAGGGTGCGGCGATCATGATCGTGATTAAACGTGATCATCCCACGATCATGAGTGGTAATAAAAAGAATAACTCTCCGATTATCTCTATCTCTTTCTACATCTCTCTCTCTCTCGTACTGTTTCTCTTTCTATGTATATCTCTCTCTCACCATGTTTCTCTTTCTATCTCTCTCTCTCTCACCCACGGACACACACATCGTGTCTCCCTTTCAATATCAATATCTCTCTCTCATCATGTCTCTCTCTCTTACCGTGTCTCCCTTTCAATATCAATATCTCTCTCTCATCATGTCTCTCTCTCTTACCGTGTCTCCCTTTCAATATCAATATCTCTCTCTCTTACCGTGTCTCCCTTTCAATATCAATATATCTCTCTCATCATGTCTCTCTCTCTTACCGTGTCTCTCTTTCAATATCTCTCTCTCACAGTGTCTCTCTTTCAATATCTCTCTCTAACCTTGTCTCTCTTTCTATTACTCTTAGATTTATCATTCCTTCTATCTATCTCTACTACTCTATATGTCTCCCTCTCTCTCTCAACATGTTTCTCTTTCTATTATATACATATGGCTGTCTCTCTCTTTCTCTCTCTCTATTATATCTCTCTCTCATTCTCTCTCTAACTTTATTTTTTCTCTCTATTATAATATATATGCATATATATCTTGTTATACCTCTCACTTGATAATTTTTTTATTGTCTCTCTGAGTAGTGTCCAAGAAGTGGGTGTGACTTTCACTGATAATCAACATCTTTTCCAAAGTAAATAAACCTTCAAAATCAGATTAGACTGACACATGATCCCCTATAGAACATGAGTCATATAGATCGATGATCCAAACGGTAAAACACCATGATCGTCAATCAATCATGATCATCCCGCAGATCGGTTTGCAGAGCCTCTATTGGTTCCTCGATCAAACCGCGATCATTTTTTTAAAAGAGGAAAGGTCACCCAGGAACAGCGATCAAACCACGATCATGCATTGACAATCAATCTAGATTCTTAATCAGGGAATTTGCAGTTAGAGATTCCCCTGATTGATTGAATCGGATGGGATTGGATTTGATCGCCACACCCAACTATTATTTCATGGAGGATGACAGAAATATTTTGATGGGGCGGCTAGGGGTAATATTCCTCCACCTGATCTCTACCTTGTGACATGTAATTAGGGTTGATGGATGGATGATGTGACATTATCCAAGCTGATAGTTTAAGCAGACTAATTATGTGGTGCCTGACAGCTGTAAGCTATATATATATATATATATATAGGGCCAGGTATAAACATTCATTTAGGTGTGGTGGTCACAAGTGCACTGCCTTATGTCTAGTCCTGGATAGATTAGAACAGACGTTTGTGTATGTCGGTTACAGTTCGTATGTTTTTCTTAAGCCTTGAGCCTATGACCCATCCATCAACATATTCGTATGTCGGTTACCATAGCCGACATATTCGTCAAGGAAATAGTAAAGCTACATGGAATTCCTAACTCTATCATCTCTGATAGGGGCAGCATATTCACCAGCCATTTTTGGAAAGAAATACATAGACTACAGGGTACAGAACTCAAGTTTAGCTCGTCTTACCACCCAGAAATGGATGGCCAGACAGAGGTCACCAACAGGGGCTTGGAGTGTTATCTGAGATGCTTTGCAGCTGAAAATCCCAGAAAGTGGAAGGACTATTTGCATTGGGCTGAATATAATTATAACACTTCATTTCATTCTGCAATACAAATGACCCCATTTAAAGCAGTTTATGGGCGTGACCCACCTTTGCTAACAAGATATGGATCAACACCTTCGCCATATGATTCAATTGACCAACTATTGATTGAAAGAGATCACATTTTAGTCAATTTAAGGCCTCAATTAGCGAAGGCACAGTCCAGAATGAAGAATCAAGCTGATAAACATAGAAGAGATGAAGAATACCAAGAGGGTGACATGGTTTACCTCAAGATAAGACCCTGTAGGATGAAGTCTTTGGCTAAGAAGAGTAATGAAAAACTTAGTCCAAAATTCTTTGGCCCTTATAAATTTTTAAAGAAAATAGGACCTGTTGCTTACAGATTGGATTTACCAGAAAATACTACATTGCATCCAGTCTTCCATGCATCGTTACTTAAAAAAGCATTTGGCACACTAAATCCCAATAGCCAGCCGTTACCGTCTTGTTTAACGGATGACTAGGAATGGCAGGTCTACCCGGAGAATATTCTCAAAGTGAGAAGCACACCTTATGGAGACGAGGTCTTGGTGAAATGGGTAAACCTACCGGCATCTGATGCCTCATGGGAACAAACTAGACGTCTTAGCAGGACTTTCCCAGAATTCCAGCTTGGGGACAAGCTGAGTCTCCAAGGGACGAGTGTTGATAAATACTATTCCCGGAAATATCAGAGATGGGGGAAGATGAGATCTGGTCAACCGGGCGTTGACCGAGATCAGTAATGCGGGAGGGAGAGGGATCTCTCTTCCCGATAAATAAAGACCCGCAAGGGAGGGACAGGTATGTCCATTTTGTCTTTCAATTCTTGAAGAAGGTCCCGAATCGTTTGAATCGGGAAGTCTAAGAAGTGGCGGGAGATCTCGTTGCTTCTTGGGAGGAGGGGCTCGCCATCCACCGGAGCGCCTAAGGGGGAAACTCGACCGTCGGAGCCGGAACCATCACTGTCGAGGAGGAGGAGCTCCGGTTGGAGTCGTCTCGTCGAGGAGGGGGAGCGCCACCGGAGGATCAAGAGTTCTTGTACCTGCAATAATCCAACTATCCCTATATTTCGGAACATATTTTGAATTACAAGGAGAATAATTCATCCGATTGGAATCGCATAGATCCTTACTCTATCAGTCTAATCCTCTCTATATGTAGAAACTATGTAATAAAATAAAGATGCTCTTGTTTTTGGTATTTTTTAGGATGCAACTCCAAGATGGTGGAGTCGTTGTGAGGAGCTTCCTATATCCAACAAACATATGTGTTGTAAAGAGAAAGAAGAAGGAAAGCCAGTCATATTATTAAAACTATTGATAAGAGGATCTTTCCAGTAAAAATTGAAGACTTTCTTCATTGCGGAATTATTTCAAAAATGTGAATGATACATGGGTATGGGAGTAGCCTTTTGTGCAACATCGAAAGGGTCTTGATTTAGTCTGGAAGCTAATCCACCATGTTTACTTTATTACCAAAGTCACCTGTGGGGAAAGTTAACGAGCGGATTATATAATTCTTAGTATTCTTCTTGCATACCATAAGAGGTTTCTTAGTTAGAATTTCAAGGCATTTCAGTTATTAAAAATAACTTAGTCCGTAATGGAACACAAGGCATTTTCTCGATCTCTCTCTCTAAATCTCTTTGGCAATCTCTTCCAGTCTCTGTTGCACCCTATATTAATATCTCAGATAGCGTTCACCTTTTGATATATGTCCCAGTATACAATGTCGGGCAGTCTGATACTTGATATCTGATATCTGGGAAAAGAAAGATGCGTTCAATTGACGGTATCATATATCGTACGGATATCGGATACTTGCTTAGTATCGGATATTGGGACTGATATAAATGGGTGTGAACAGTGAGGGATGATGGTACCAGATATCGGATCAAATATATGTACTCACACACAAAATTTGGATATCAATATTTGGGTGTCAGATGTGAATATCTGAGTATCATTTTTCTAATTTAGAAACATTGTCCCTAATGGATAAAATTAAAAAAAACTGGTCTAAATAGTATTTGGTGTGAATCCCTTAATGTCTTGGAAGCCCTTGCATGATTTACCTCATGTAAGGAATTTGGTGAATAGCAACTTGTACAATGCAAGCTTACATGATTACACTATTGTGTTCCAGTCTGATGGCTTTGATAATGGAAATACTCGCCTCGGTTTTTGTGGTTATTACTTTCATGTTCTGAAGTACTCGAAATGATTTTTTTTAACCTGTCTGTAAATCCATTTATGTCATTATTTGAAATGCTCTCTCCTTGGTTATCATTTTGGGAAAAAAATTAAATTTTCTCTCTCCTATTCACTTATTTTTAATGATTATTTTGAACCAAAATTCCTTTTTTAAATTAACATAAAAGGAAAGTGGGTAACATTTGATTAGATGAATCATCATGAGAAGTAAAATGAATTAGCTCGAGTATAGCACATCATGAAAAGAAGAAGGAGATGATGAAGAAGAAGATGTAAGAAGAATATAAGAAAGAGAGTGATACATCAATTGTCACTCCTCTGCAAGTCACTTGCTGCCTTGCCCACCCAGCTTTGTTGTGTGTTCTGTCCCTCCCCACTCACTGCCATCATTCACTGCTGACTGGTTGATGTCCTTCACTCACTGCTCGCTGCGCGTTGTGTGTCCATTGCGTGGTTGATAATCACAATATGATGCCATTTTTAATTCTAGTTTCATATAGTTTCATTTATATTTTAATTGAAATGAAAAAAATGCAATTTATTTACGGTTAACCAAATTTATCATACTTTAAAGTTAAATTCTTATTTCCTATAATTTATATTTTTATGGAATTTTTTTTACATTAAGTTCCTATGGTAAATACTTTATGAGTCAGAATTTATGTTTTGGATTTATTTAAATATTTTAAGGGTTAATTATGTTTTATAATAATATTTCAAGTTTCCCATATTTTAGGATACTTTTATGGAACTTTATGCTAATTATATAAAGATAATAATTTAATTAAGTCAATTTATTTTTTTTTCATTTAAGAATTTTTAAGAATAAAACAAATCTTTATTTGATGTAATGTACTGTACCAGTTTTTGCCCTCCGATGTGTAGGAGACGGGTCAATTATTGGCATTGATTAATTGCAGCTGCAGTGAATGATTGTCGTTAGCTAATAATTGCTGGGAAATGACTATGACATGTCATTCCACATATTAATTTATTAAAAATGTTTGCAAGGAGAATCAGGCATGAAATAAAAGAAGTAGACTAAAACTTTTTCTAAAAAATGCTGATTAAAGTGCACGGCATGTGGTGTCACTTGATTTAACGATTGAAAAAGATGCGATGATTGCACCAATATCCCTTTTTCTATTTACCTTTTACAGGTACCTGTGGCACGGTGAGATTTGAAGAACATAGTTTCAAGCCATTCATTGGAGGCTTTTTGGAGTTTTCAAGAAGATATGTCCATACTTGATTAAACTCAAGATTTTTTGTGTCAGCTATTTGCAGAAGTTTGTTGAAAAAGAGGGCCATAATGATTATATTTCAAACAAGGATTTGACTTGGAATCTTTGGCAAATCCAAGGATTTCATGTCACGCTAGTGATTCATGACAAGGATGGAAATTAATTGCATAGCATACTCCAACTTCAAAATGTCTAATCTTAAGATCCAGAGAGGATTTTGCATTTAAATTTTAAAAGTAGTTTTGTCTTTATCTTGTCTATCTATCCATGGTCTCTGATTATAAACAAACCCTCACCTTTGTAAAAAGACACCCTTGGGTTTTGTTCCTAATTACAATTACCAGAGTGAGTTGTCCATTCAAAATTTAATTTTGGTCAACTCTTGAATTTCAAGAACAAAGAATTGAATGATCAACAATCTTGTCAAGACTCATTATGAGAAACTACTACGCAACCAGTTGGGCATGTATGACGAGGTTACTGTATGCTTCATTTTTTCCAACTCACATCTTTGTTATTTTTTGTGAATGATGGCCTATGTTTCCCCCATCATGCATGCCACCATCAATTCTGCTGCCTACTAAAGCATATTGGCCGCCACATTAGCTGCTTTCAGCAGCAAGAAGACAATATCAGTATCCCTCTTGTTGGTGCATATCGGCCATCATCTCCATCGTAATGAACAGTGATAATTTCTTAATCTGCTTCACTCCAGGCATGCCCGCAGAAATCAATTGTCACCTTATGCTGTTGAAGCATGGGCTGAGGTATTTCAGTTACAATTAACTAGTATTCTTACCATAACCTTCCATTTGAATTTCTTAAATTATTCGAAAGAATTGGATATATTAGATTAGATATGAAAACTAGTTTCTTATTGTGTTAGAGTTATTTTGAATCTATTTGAAATGTTTTGTTGCAGTAAACTAGATTTAATTCCTGAAAATATAATTTTTTTTCAGGAATAGAGATTAACTTAAAATTTAATTTTACAATACTTGCTCCTTGGGGAATAGACCTTTACTCCATTGTGCTTGTAAGTAAATTTGGAACATTGTTTCAAAAATCAGAAGCATTTAATGGCATAATTAACCATAATGTCTGGTTCATAGCCGACTCTTCTGTTGTTCGTTATTTGTCGTGCGTCACTGGCTGCCTGTCAAAGAATCACCATCTCACGCCATCATATGATAGCGCAATGTTTGAACACGATAAGTAGTTGCATCGTCGAGAGAGATTCACAAGTATAACTAATTAACGAAATACTATTATTCAATATTTATATTGAATAATATTATAAAATTACATACTTTACTTCTTATTTATTTTATTCAACCGTGGAATGAGAACAAGGTTAATAACTTATTTCAATATTTATATTTTTCCTAGTAATACAAAAAAACAATTGAAATATATTTTCAAATAAACGTCAGATATCAGGGAAACCAAAATCCGTGACCCATATCCGATATCATCATCCAACCCTAGAGACAGAAGGGGATGCCAATATCTAGACCAACATTAATATCAAATTTCAGTATTACCACAATCGCTATCCAATTGCATCGTCTGTTATCCAGATATTGTCAAAGGCGCATGCCATTCGCCCTTCCCACTTATCATCATCCATTTCAGCTCCCATTCCAGTATCAGCATAGGAGACGCGGTGGCAGCCCTGGCCGGCATCCAAGGCAAGTTTCGCTTCGGGATGAACCACCTGCATCTGCCGTCCTTCGTCCATAGGAGACGTCGGATGACGCGTCTCGTCCGGGATGCCACACCCTACTGGTGGGCCTAACCTAACCAGGTGATGTTCATTGAATCAACCCTCTGTCTACAATCAACAGTCTGGAATCTTCATCTGACATTTGGGTATTATTCTGGATCGTAGGGTCCTACGTCCCAATTTTTAGACTTTTGTCTAAATCGTCCCGTCCCCTTTTTTTTCGTCCACGTCCTATCCCGTCCGTGACCGTCCTGTCCAAGAAATTCTTGTCCTGCCGACGTCCCGGGACAAAACAGGGCGTGCGTCAGCATTAGGCCACTCAGAAATTGACACGTGGCGCAATTTTTCCCGCAGGCATATACTATACTCCCGCAGGACGCAGAAACCGTCCGGTCCCCCGTTCCCCAGACGGGACGGTTATTTCGCCCATGGATGAAGCAAGCGTCCCGTCCGGGGACGGGCGAATGACTCTTCGTCCCGTCAATCGTCCGAAGTCCTGGACGGGACGATTGACGAGATTACCGTCCCGTCTGCGTCCCCGCACTATACCTTTTGGATCCACCAGGAGAGTCATTAAGAGTTCATATTAAATTCCCAGGCTTTTTTAATCTAGTGAAAACCAGGCCCGGGCCCACTAACGGCCCAATTTACTTAAATAGGGGGAGAAGGGGGGGTTAAATAAGGAAGGTAAAATGGGCGGGAGAAGGTGAAAAGGGAGCAAAAACCCTATAAAAACCCTAGAAAAACCGTTGCGCGGCGGCGGATCGACCGAAGAACTTCTACGGCGGGAGCTTCGATCGCTTGGAATCCTCGTCTTGATCTCGGATCTCTCGTCGATTCCGAGTTTTTTGATACTTTTTTTTGATAATGGTTCTCTGATTTGAATCGTCGTCCTTGCTGCAAATTCTTCGCCGTTTTGGAATTCGAGTTGTTGGATCGACCTCGGATCGTCGTCTTTGTTAGTAATCCTACGCCAAGAGCATTTGGATCGAGCTTAGAATCACCGAGAATACTTCTCTAGGTCGGTTTTATGGAATTTTTAAGCACATTTTGTGTAATTTTTTGTGCACGAATCATCAAATGTCGTCTTTGTTGTTTCCAGGTTTTGTCGGAAGGAGCTATGGAATCGTCTCCTTCTCCTCCGTCTCCGCCTGAGACATCGCCTTCTGCGAATCCGCCGAAAGGGAAGCTGTTCGTCGGCGGGATTCCGTGGGACGCGACGGATGACGATCTGCGGGAGTATTTTGGCAAGTACGGTGACGTTGTGGAGGCGGTCATCATGAAGGAACGAGGAACGGGCAACGCGAGGGGATTTGGATTCGTCTCATTTTTGGATGCTTCGTCTGCCGACAAGATCATCCTTGATGCGTCGGCGAAGCACGTCATCCACGGCAGGCCGGTGAGTGAAATTTTCATCGTGAATTCTCCATTATTCGTGAATTTTTAAGAGTTTGTTTATCTTGATTGTTTTGTTTCCGACCAACTTGGGCGTCTCTCCTGAGTTTGATGTTATATTTTTGGATGATTTCTTATCGCCTCTTCTTCGTTCAAATCAAGATTCTATAAGTTATGCCGATCTTGAACAATCTTCTTAGTTTCGCTCATTTTCATCCTGATAAAGTAGAATCTGATTGATATTGATGAACGATTCGGATTTCTTTCTGCCTCTTCCTTGTTCATCGACTTACCAGAAAATATGAAACATCTAATCCCCGATTCGCCAAGATCAAGAGCAGGCAGTGATTATTTCTCTGTAAAATATTAGTTCTCTTTTGTGTAAAAAATCAAATCTTGGTTTCCTGTTCGGTTTGATATAATTTTTTCCATGATATTAATCTGCTCAGTCGCAACAATGGTTCGACTAAATCCATCTAGGTTTGTCCATTTCTGTTAATATGTCCAATCGCCTCGCCGAGTGAAAGTTCCAATTCAATCTGACAACCCTATTTGTCTTGGTTAAGATTCATAAGTTAATTTGTTCAATCGCCACATATAGTGAATATTCCAATCCGATCTGACTTTTTGATCCCATAGACGATTAACTGTTCCAACACAATACGAACCCATGAAATATATATACTTTTCTTGACGAAATATCACCTATTTAATCATCTCAACGACTGAATATTCTAAATCTGTTAAAGGAATCTACTTTTCCACGAAAAAAATTGAAAATTTCAATTGTGGGTTGATTACTGATCTCGGGTAGACATGGTTGTTCTGTTCTGTTCTGTTTGTTTTAAACGAACAAAAAATTCACACAGAAGAACCGCACAGGGCCTTGTTCTTTGTTCTGTTCCTTTTTTTTTTTCAAAAAACAACAAAATTCACACATTCGCACAAAGCTAGAAAAAAATTTGCACGAAGCGAACAAAAGAACCGCACACGGGTCTGTGCGATGTTCTGTTCGAATTTGTTTTTGTTCTGTTCGGAAAACTGAACAGAACGAACAATTCGCACAAAAAGAACAGAACGAGACCATGTCTAATCTCGGATTGATCTTCATTATTCCAGGTGGAGGTGAAGAGGGCGATTCCGCGGGGGGATCAGCACCACCCACTGGGCAAGCCGTCTCCCCGATTCAACGGCGGTGCAAGGACGAAGAAGATCTTCGTCGGGGGTCTGTCGGCGGGGCTGACGCAGGACGAGTTCCGAGGTTACTTTGAGCAATTTGGCAAGATAACTGACGTGGTGGTGATGCACGACAGCGCCACGCACCGCCCCCGTGGCTTCGGCTTCGTCACCTTCGAGTCCGAGGCGGCTGCCGACGGCGCCGTCCGCGCCGCCTTCCACACCCTGAACGGCAAGACCGTGGAGGTCAAGAAGGCCGTTCCACGGCCCTACCATGGCCTCCTTTGCCGCCCCCCGCACGTGCCGGCCTTCGCCCCTGCTCGCACGTACCCCTTCCCGGCCTTCGCGTATGCCGGCGGCGCCGTGCGTTACGGAGCTCCCGGTCTTTGCCCGGGCTACTTTCCTCCCTTCCGCGGCGGGCTTTTCCTCAGCGGCGGCGGGGCCAGGCCTGCCACCGGGCTGCATTTCGGACCCTCTCATCGTCCGAATTTGTTTATCCGTTGAGGTCAGCTCTTCTCTGCAATTAAATTTTCTTTAAATTGTGTTTTTTCTAAGTTTATAATCAGCATTGTTATAGTTTGCGAGTTCTTCGGAGAATAGCTGGAGAGGATTTGGAATGCTTCCCAAGAGTGTGATTTCTACAATCAAGCATTTGGCTGAGCCAAATAGCTCACAGATTTGCACATAATTTCAACCAAATAAAATCTCAAGGATAGTAAGAAATAATCACTGAATGTATTTTAATACTTTGAGTACTCTTTCAAGTATTATTGGATGGCTTAATTCTCCTCTTCCCTTCTTATTATCTCAATGTCCTCCTGTTTGTTAATATTGATATTATATTTTTCAGTGACAATTTCAAAACCAGTTTAATATGTGTGGCAATAGGGACGGGAATTTGGTTGTTTGACATTGAAAAAACTACTAAAAATAATGTTTGTGTTTATTTGTCAATGTTCAATGATTTGTAATGAAATTACATTCCTATGTTATATGAGAATAAAGTGCTTTAAATAATTTAATCAGTACTAAAACTGGCGACAACAATAAAAAAAGTGGAGCCATTGATGATGGCAATAGATGGCGTCAATTTAAAATGTGTATCTATCTACAACTCACTCAAATATGTATAGTGGTGTGTGAGGTTGTCTCCAGAGGGATGACCTTTAAAGATATATTTAATGCTTGAGTTAAGATATCTAAGAATAAGGGATAATTCAGATAATAAGAGAAATGAGTCATATAGTATAATAAAAAAGTTATGAAGTGATAAAAGACAAGGTTGTGAAAGATGAGAATTTAGGTAATAATTAGAATTGGTAAAAAGAGTTTGGTAGAAATTAGGGTGATATATAATTAAAGGATGATATATAGAAAGAGTTCGGGAGAACAACAAAAAGGTAAAGGTAAGATATCTATAAGAAAAGCTAATCTTTATATTATTATTAGGATCAATATTTTTATAGATACCAGAGGTAGTGAATGAGTGGGATAATGAAGTATGTTAATAGTATTATATTAAAGGGATATAATAAAATAGGAAGTAGAAGAGTTATTTTGTTTTTTTAAATATAAAAGAACAATAATGTGGAGAGATATTAGTTAAGATAATAATATTAGTAGAATATATCTTTAGTTTGGATATTTATTTATTTGATGGTTAGATTATATATAAGATATGATGCATAGATATAGTAATTTAATATTTAATGAGATTGTGAATACGAATATTTTATTTTTAATAAAATATAAGAGGAAGGATGGAGAGGAAAGGGGATAAGAATAAGATACATAAGAGATAGAGATTACTTACTTATATATGTATTAATGAAATGAAGGAAGATTATCTATATGATAGAAGTTAAAGATCTATATAGATAAGGACAAAATGTATTTTAATTTTTAGTAGTATTTATGAGACTAGACACAGAGAGAGAATAATAAAAATAACAGGGAATAACAGGAGGGGTTAAGTGTTACTTGTACATATTAATTGAGAGTTTGAGAGGTAGATTGCTTAATGGAAGAAGAGATTAATTTATTTATATTTAATAAGTGAGTTTTGGTATTTGTTGTGATAGGACATTAGAAAAATGAGATAAAATAGGATAAATGATGGTGCCTGGCATACATTCAATATAGTCCCTCAAAGAGTACAGTCTACAAATTTTAATTCACAATCAAACTCCAGCTTTGAATGGACATGAATCCAAGAATATATGAGTGGTAAAAATATAAATATCTACCAGATGGAGTCACAAATTTCACCATTTCTGTTCTGAGTACTAGAGCATGGAGGGTATCCAGTGAACTCCTATGAGGTATCTAATGAGCATGGAGGGTATCCATGGAGCTTATTATTTATATTTAATAACATTCTATGAGGTTGTCACAAGGCTGGGACACTAAGATCTACCTTTGAAAGGGTATCCACTGTCTTATTTTCTTGAAATAAGAGATGCTGAAAATCAAGGACAAAACATAGATTCGAAGGGTCCAGAGAGACCTCTCTCGACCCTAGATCTTATGGACTCTGATCCAATGGTTCTCCCTAGGGCCGTTGGATCAAAATATGGCCTCCCGTTGCTGGCCTCCACCGGCCAACCAAAGGGGACGACAACTGTAACCAGAGTTTGTTGCCCAGTTGAAAGGTGACTTTCAAAGTTTAATACATGCAAAACATTTTCAAGATTAAGATGCTAATGATACATGGAAAGGGATGAGGAGCCAAATATGAGATCTGCATACCTGATCTATCCCCAATGTAGAGCTTGTCCAGTCCTTGATATAGAGTGGGTTGATCAAGATGTTGTGCATCTGGTATAACATGGTGTATTACACCACTATATGAATTCCAAGTTGGCGAAGATATTGATTTTCTAAATGCAGCCGTTATAATGATAGTATGAAGAGACAGATTAAGTACATATACTACAGATTACTGGGCTTTTGGCTCCTAGTCAACGTTTCCTATCAGCTGTCTTGTAAACATTTGGCTTCCTTATTCATCCATCAAGGGGCACCATCATTCTCATCAGTGTCCCCCTACTAATCAGCAGCCTACAAGAAAAAATATAAATAAGAGGGGTTATATATTGCTCGACCGTCCAATCTTTTTTTAGAAAATGGGATGTTCTGGATTATATTATCCTTTATAAGCCTGTCCATTACGATGTGGGCTTCAGGGCAGGTTGACTCGAAGCTTAGCCAATCTTCTCTATCTTTCTTTCTTAAAGTTGTAGCATGCTCGGCCAAAATCCATTTTTTATCTTATTTGGCCCAAATGTGTCTTCCATGCATGCACGCATGGGTTTAAGGATAAATTTGTCAATATCATACCATAAATAAAGAAGGATAAATGGTACATAAATGTTGACCTCAAATTTATATTGAATTAAAATAGTCTCTTCCATGCATGCACGCATGGGTTGTTCACCATCTGCTACTTGGCCTACTATGGGATTCATTTACCTGGGATGTTGCAAGGTATCGCACTACAATGGGGTTTTCTGTGATTTTTGTGGCTATGTGCTGACATTTTCTGGCCTGGCTGGCTTGAGCACTCTATGCTTGCTAGCCTATCTGGCTCGGCTGCTGGGCGCTGCAGCCATAAGCCAAATTTTCTCTCTTTTCAGTAAATTAAATTTTAACCATGAAAAATATAAAAAACATTCATTAGAGAGAAGAACTAATCTAAAAACCTGTTCCACCTCTTAAAATCAAATTCCAAATTATCGGGCTTTGCAAATCATGTAAAATTCATAAGAAAAAGTATACTTTTAACACAATGGCCCATCAAATGTAATTTCTGTGTAAAATGGACATAATGACCTCAAAGTAGCTGTAAAATGTAGTTGTCATAATGAATGCATGAATCAAATTAGAGTCGTTAGGAAACAATGAAGAAGTCCAATTGATTCATAAAAAGAAGCTTGATGCCCGGAGATTGAAAAATTAGAAAGAAAGAATAGATGCTAGATTTGCAGCTTCCCATTGCGACTGTGTTCTAGTCTTCACTAAAAGTCAGTACAGTTTAAAACAGTAGATATTCATCCAACGCCATTTTAAAATATTTTCTAGATGAAAAATATAATGTATTTATTTATTACAATTTCGAAGAATTCTTTGACCTAATTTATTGGAGTTTTTCTTGATAAAAGAAATAATGTATATTATCAACATCAACTGTATCAAAGTTTTTCCTCGAATATAAGATTATTTTAATTTGTGATGGCAATAGTGATGAGAAAGATAATAGTAATAGGATTAATATTTTTCTCCAAGTTTCACTTGTTTGAGCAAGAAAGTAGGAATTTTATTGAGTTTTCGTTAGGAAATTTCAGTCATGGGATTTTTTCCTTTAATATTGAATGGTAATTTGCTTGAGAAATTTTATTTTAGATTATATCTATTTTTGGGCTTTACAAATCACTGGAAACTTTTTTTTTCAGAAAATTCCAAGATTGGAAGAAGTGGACTCTGAATTAAGATAAGATGGGTTCATCTCCAATTTAGCCTATGCCATGGATTTTGGGTATGCACTAGACCATGCTATCCCCACTTTAAATCATGTTGTGATGGGATGTAAAGTGTTCTAGGAGAGTACTAAAATTAATTAGGCACGACTGGAAACTAAAAAACCATGCTCAGCAATTAAGCACCAAGTCAAATGGTTGATAAGTCAAATCTGATGACCAAAAAGGGGCATGGATCAATGCCCTTGTATCTTGCTTGCTAAAATCAGTGAAATTCTGCTATTTCTCGAACTTCAGGTCGAAAAAATATTATTAGTTATTGAATTACATTGATTCGGATTGAAGCATCTTTTGAATCAAATTCATGAAGCTGGCCTCATTGAGGCATTTCATCAAAACCCTACCATTATTTTGGAATTCTGAGATTTATTTATTTATTTTCTTAAATTTATATCACAAAACATACCATAAATAAGTTCTTGAACTTATCCGCATATCTACATCTTATTATACTAAGATATTCCACCCCGCGCTCTTCCTTAACTGCATAATTAAGCACTAAACATCATATTATTATCTCTCTAACTACCCTTTCTTCTCTACTCTTATTTACTTATTTTATATATGATTTTAAAAAATTTATAATATCTATTTAAATCCCTATCTATCTTATAGCACCACTATAATTATTTCTTTGTTTAGCGCTTATCATCTTCTCTTATCTTTTAGATATCATATTCTCTATAGATCTTTATCATCACCTTCTCACTCACCATTTATTTCTTCTCTCTATCTCTTATTTTATTGGTATCCTTTGTCACCCCCCTAATCATCATTTATAGATTTCCTAATTCCTTGTCACTGTTTGCCATAGAGATGATCCTTATGCATCATTAACTAGACTCATTCCAGCGAGTGAAGCATTATGAATATTATGAATAAACTCATATTAAAAAAAACCACAAGTATAACCTAAATTCGAGTTTATTATCATCCTCCTCTCCATGCTAGTGTTATAGGGATGACCTGGTGAGAAGACCCTAACACATCATTGTTTCAGAAGCAGATGATGATGTTTATGTGTTGAGAACTTCTGGAATGCCTGTACAGGCTAGACATTTGAAAAACTCAAAGACACTCAATCAACGAATTTTGATTATGGATTTCCCCAGGAATGATAATTAGGTGATCCAATGGTTTTTAATTTTAATGTCTATTTTAATTTATTTCAATTTTCTCCACATGAATTTTTTGTATCATCAATCAGATCACTCGAACCTAACAGTGGTATCGCACCCATGTTATGCTGTCATTTCTGTAAAAAATGATGATCTATTTTTCTTGATTAATGTAAAAAAATTAGGGTTTTTTTCTAAACTTTGGATCCTATGTCAGACCTAATTAAAGAACAGTCACAAAATCTGTTCTGGTTGCATCCATAAATGGCACAGGAACCATCATCAAATCAGTGGATGTCAATGCTAATGCTATCTAATTACTTATGTTATTTCCATATATATTATACATTATTTATGATTTAAAGTAGACAAAACATTAACTATCTATTGAGTCATAATTTTAAATATATTGGTTTTTGAGACACCCAACTTGAATTTCTTGAATTGATTTGACTATTCTTACTATTTTCATGGAGTTTTATTGAAACTAAGTATTTAGGTAATAAATATATTAATTTTTTATTCCGACAAAAGATGAGGAGATGCATAAGCTATGACTTATGAATATTAATATTTGAATAGTAGACCCAATCTTCAAAGAGGGAAGACCCAATTTTAGCCCTGTTTAGAGACCATGTCAAAGGGGGCATGATTTGTGGATTTAACTTTGTCAATCAGAACTGGGAAGCTGCTTTCATATTAGAGGGTAAAATTAAAAAAAGGCAATTTTATTCTGGATTTAAAGATATTAAAGCCTCTTAATTCCCCAAATTAGATCGAAAGGTTGAGAAGAATTTCAAAAAACATTCAAAAAATGTGATCTAATGTATTAATAATGAAATATGTATTTAACTCATTTTCTAACATTTTTAAAGTAGATTTTTTCGTTTTTATTCAAATTCATTTAAAATCATAAAAATACAAAATAAGACAGAAATAGATTCAATGAAATAAAAAATATGTATTTTAACTGAAAACTTATTTTTCAATACAGGATATCTATGGATTTGAGTCGTAATCTATGCTTAATAGGGAAATTATAAATTTGGTTGCATAATTGAGAATTTGAAATATAGCCTTTTAACCTTATTTTCTTGATTATCAGTGTGAACCACAGTCAATGTAGACTGACATAGATTTGATAAGACCCATTCTATAATTGTTAGTGGTCCTCCAATAGTTAAAATTAAGATAATAGAAGTTTGCATTTATAAATTATTTTTTTATTTTAAGGTTTCCACATGCGTTATTGCCGATCTAATTTTGTTAATCTAATTTAATTTCTAAGGTTTGCATTTTGTACTTTATTGATGCTTGAGACTTAAACGACTCAATTCTAAGTAGTCAAGTGGATTTTTCCCATGTTTGCTTGCAGTTTTAATTAAGTTTTTACGACTCAGGAAAATCATACGAGGATTTCTCAATGAAAATGGGAGAAAAAGAGAAACCTAAGCCACGTTTGGACCACAAAAATGAGTGGTCCAATTTATAATAATTTTATTAATCAAGCCCATTTGAGCCTTTTTTAAGAGCAAAATCAAATAAGTGCATGGATTGTGAAAATGACATACTATTTGAATTAAAAAGGATTACTTATAAATCTGGAAAAGGAGGTATATCTAGGCTGGAAATTAAGTAATCCTAGTGCTCCAAACCCTTGCAAATAAATCCGGTTGGGAGAGGCAGGAGCTTGTATTTAAAATCTTTACAACTATCTTTGTATCTAATCTTGGATTTGTACTCTTTGCTTTTTTTGGTTGCCTCATGCATCAGATCTATTTGATCCATTCTTGTTCTATAATTGTACTGGTCTGACAGGTAATGTTTGATCAAGATTTTTGGAGAAATGATTTGATTATTTATTTAGAAATTACATTTTTTATTAAATCAAAATAATTATTGATGTGTGTTGTGAAGGTTTAAATGATGAAATCTATTTTCATAGTGACACTTTGATTGATTTTATTTAATGATATTTTTAAGTATTTTACAATAATATATTCTTAATGAAATTAATATTCTGATTCTGAATGTATTTTTTAAGAAATTTTGATATTATATTCATGGAGACTCTCAGTCCCACACAATTGTAGAACAATGGAGGAGGCAACCAAAAAATGTATTTTTACAATGATAAGTATAGGTAATGACTATGAAAATGTGTCATTTGGTAGAAAAGTAGAAAAGGGGGTGATATTATACATAACAACGTGTTCCCATATCACGGTGATTAAATAACATAAATAACTTTTTTTCTGTATTGTTCCTTTTGCGTGAAGACACAAGGGGCTTCAGGAGAAGTCCATCAGGGAAGACGAGATGAGTTGCCTATCATTAAATGAATGACTATCAAATATTTTAACCACCCAGAAAGTGAGGAAGTGACATCACCAAAAACAAGGAGAGAGAAAAATGGACAGTACAGGCTTCTCCAACTTCAAAGCTTGATATTTGAAGAACCAGAAGGTTGATTAGACTAAAATTTTGAGGACTGCTTAGTCTTCGCCCCCTCTTTCTGTCCATTTATACCTTTGAAAGCTGAACCATAAATAGAGTTGGTGCCTCTCATTTATAAATAGAAGCATGGATACTCTTGAAAATCATCATTTACTCTCCTTCCTATTCCTATGGGCTGATTTAAAGCTAGTCGGTTTCTGAGATCCATCAAGCTTGCTCTTGGTGTTATGTTATGTGAGAAGAGTCAAAAAAGAAGAGGACGAGCTTACATGCACTCTCAAATCACCGCAATCTTGGCAGAACAGAAGGATCTATAGTAAATATCATTTTCTTACGTTGGTTCTTCTCAGGATCATCATTAGATTACAATGCTTTCAGCATCCTGTTCCACCATTGCATTAGATGTTTATTCACTCCGATAACATCTGACCACTTTCACATTGTCGTATCTTCATCATCTCACCCCTCATCCCCCTTAAAGGACTCATTCTTTTCATCATGTTGCTCCCATTTTTTTATAGTTATTGCCACCCTATTCTTGGTCTCACTGATTCTTCTAAAATTATGATTTTAAGTATCTACTGCAATCATATTAATTTGATTACCACTTATCAATCTCTCGTCTAAAATTTTCTCATCTCTCGACCCCATATTTTATACATATATCCTCTCATCTCATCACACTAATCACTATTTAAAGAATAGTATGTCCTCAATCGTCATTTACTATGGAGACGATTTCTACTCATGACTAGTTAGATTTACTTAAGTGAATCCAAGTTATATATTACGGAATAAATTAAGAAGCACAAAAATAAAGCCCTAATTTTTTAGATTATCAAAGTGATAATGTGACTGGGGAAGAGTAACTACGAAGGCTTTCTGTTTATTTATTTGGTTATTTCATCATCCATACTAATCATGTTCTGAGAGTGCCACTCAAACCATAATACATACAATGAGAAGGTAAAGTTCTAATTTTTTTGCCACGTGTATAATAATTGGTAAAAGATCAATTAAGAAATAACAAAATGAAGACATACTTGAGAGATGGGAGGCTTCAAATAATAGGGAAGATCATTCTGAACATTATATTATAAACAAAAATGAAATTAATAGATGGCAAAGATTAAATGAATATCTTGCTCCCCTAGGGTTTGAAACACTTACTAAAATTAATGCTACTACAGATGAGGTATCAAAAGTATGAATTGCTAATCATGTGATTGAATTTCTCCCTAACTTCTATGTTTTATCTCTAGAGGATTTATACCAAGATTTGGAAAAATTTACTCTTATTTGTCATGATTTTCACTCCCATAATGTATGAATGAGGTTATAAAAATGTAACTATTTCCCTTTAGTTTTAGTATAAAACTAGAAGTTGGTTTGCATCATTACTTGTCAACTTTGATTCTTGGATGGAAATGGAAATCACCTTTGTTTAAAAATGTTATGTTTGAAAAATGAATGCATATAGAAGGGTGATAAAAGATTTTTTTATGGATTGTATGAGTCCATAGGTGAAGCATGGTTAGCCCAAAAAATCTGTACCATGGTATAGAATATTGAGAAATTATTCACAATTTTTATGCAGGATTAAGAGATCAAGACAGAACGATAATCGATGTGGCAAATGAAGGTACTTTTATGCATGAATGCACTCAGAAGTTTATAAACTTTAGCAGAAATGGTGCTTATATGCCACTCTTAACTGTAATGGAAGAAATGAAAATTCTAAGAGAGGTGGGACAATCAATGTTACGATCTTGAACCTGATTTATGAATCTAAAAATTAGTCAAATGTGTTCCTGATTTAACTACATGTGTCGATAGTTTAAAAGCATTTGATTCATCTCATCCTTCTCAAATAGATATTTTGCTTTGCGGTCATTATTCTAGCACTGATCATGTGGAAGTAGACTACAAATAGCACATACAAGTTATGGCCATCAATAGGTACAAGATGACTAAACTCGTAGCAAAAAATACATGGAATCTTAGAGATAGTGGGTACCATAGAAATTTAATGTCAAGAATAGCATATCAAAATCTTCCCCTTTTCATCAGCAAGAACAAAGAAAATTCTACCCACGGGTTACTAATTCATCATATGATGCATTCTACAGGAATGTGCAGGAAAAATAGGATAAAAGGGAGAAAATGCAAGCTCAAATGATTAGAATTCTCCAAGAATTCAAGAAGGAAATGGTGCAGATGAGAGAAGAAAAAAATGCAAGGGTGGACCCCAAAAAATATATAAATTGGACAATAATGGATTCCCTATCCAAGAAACAGGTCTACTCCTAACTCAGCCACAAATTAATCCTAACAATTTAAAATTTGGTTGGAAGTCAAATTTTATCTGAAAATTATGCATGTGGTTTCTAAACTAAGAAAAGGAAAAGTCTCATCTGATATTTCTAAAGTTCAGAGAGAAGAAAAAGTAGAAGTACCTCAGGAGGAATTAAATGAATCTATCAAGATAGTGATGGAAATATATGTAGTCGGCAAGCCAATCACACATCCCACATCTCGTTCCATGTTCATTAATAGAACATATTCATTATAGTGCATGTGTGATGCTTATAATGAAGTCCATGCATACATGATCGGACTTAGTGAATTATGATGAGATCGTAACATGGATATCACTAGTCTTTAAGCATGTGTTCTAAATATTCCTATTCGAAGGATACACGAGAAGGACATCGAAGTATCCAGATAGAATAGGACTATCTAGCGTCACTAATATGATGAGTATGGCTGGTCCTGTAGCCATTAGTGTGAAGACACTAAGGATAGACAGTGGGTGCTCTTTAGTGGAAAGAGTTAACTGAATTGATCCGTATGAATCCCTGAATGGTATTATACCGACGTGTCAATCAGGTTGATTAATGACACAGTTGTGTAAGTGGTCCTTAGACCTGAGACACCAAAGATGTCTTGTGGACGGACGGTTGTACTTTGACTATGGCCAATGACTATAATAACTGTATTCTAAACGGTCTTAGTTTGGGTAGATCAAGAAGTTCACGAAGACGATTGAGTGGTCAAGATGGGATCGTCCACCCTCGGTAAAAGAGGTGACAACTCAATGAAGATGAAGCAATGAAGTTCTTGGCCAAGGTAGTGAAATATCAGAGAAGAATTCTCTAATGATTTCTGAATACATCAGTACTAACTCGGATGACCGATTAGGGTTTGATAGTTGACCATACCCTAAGTCATCTAAGGAGCTTCAAGTGGATGAGGGATTATATATACACGATAATCGATGACAAACAAGTTCCATAAGTGAGTCGATACACACTCATTTGTATCTTCTAGAACACAAGGTGTAGCTTGGCACCCACGTGTTGGAGACTCAACCTATCGATTGGGTTAAATAGAACCAATATTAATTAATCTATATGTTGATTAAGTTAATTAATTTGGAAGGCCAATAAAGTTTTTTGGGTCGTTGGAGTCATTAACTAGACTAATACATGGGCCTAGAGGTCACATGCAAATGCCCTTTTGGACGTTGGAAGATATACTTAAGTTTTGGGAGTTTTTAGAAAAACACCCACTTAGTATAAATAGAGGAAAGCCTTGAACGAAATTCACCTAGGCAAGAATTGTTTAAGGGCCTTTCCCCTTCTTCTTGCTTCTCCCTACAACCCCTCTCCACTCCCGATGCGATCGGGACCACGTAATAACGACGATGGATATTGAACGGGGCTCATTAACGAGAAGGAGGAGACTCGACATGCCAAGGATCGTGTGGACACGTTTAGAGGCTGCTCACTTGAGCAACTCAACTCATCTCACTGTGGGATAAAAAAATCACGGATGTTATTTGTAGAAAGGTACATTGTTTCATTGTTTTCCCGATGTCGTTTGATTCTGTTACATCTTCCACAGCGTGGAATCGTCGTCTTCATCCAGATCTAGGCCTATAGAACCCAACACTAAGAATGCATAACTCTGCCATTTCAGGGTCTATCTCTAAGGTCAAGGATTGGTTAGATTATTTTAATAGTGCAATAATTTTTCTTAGAAACTACAGATCATTGTGGGTCTGAAATTTTTTTAGCTGATCACTTATCAAGGCTGAATATTAGTATTAAAATTCCCACTGATGAAACCTTTCACGATGAGCATATCTTTAGGGTTAGCACTCGAAGAATCTCTTGGTTTTTATACAATCTATTTTTTAACTGGAAAAAAACTTCAGATGATTTGATTAAGAAAGGAAGAATTTTATGAGAGAGGTCCAACATTATTTTTGGGAGGATCTAGAACTATGTTATTTTGGGGCTGATCAAAATTTTAAGAGATGTGTCCCAGAACATGAACATACAAACATCTTTTTCGTGGTTCCCAGAAGAGTTATGTCATACATCTTTTCGTGGTGGACATTGTGGTTCGCAAATAACTGCTTCAAAGTTATTCAATGCAGGTTCTTTTGACCTAACTTTTTTGAGACTCCTATTATTTTTTAAAATGTTAACCAATGGTAAAAGTAATGATGGTATGCCCTTAGAACCAGTCATAGAATTAAAAATTTTGATTGATGGGCCATAGTTTTTATGGAGCCTTTTCCACAATTTTATTGATCTAATATACCCTAATTGATGTGGATACTGTGTTCATGTGGGTTGAAGCAATCCCAACTCAGAAATTTATTTTACTGAAAATTTTGATCCAGAATATAATCTCTAGATTTGGATTTCCACGAGCGATAATTGGTGATGGTGGATTGCACTTTAACAGCTCTGATTTCATGTCTTTACTATAAAAGTATTGGGTGCATTATAAGATGACTACTCCTTACCATCCTCAAGACAATGGATAAATTGAAGTAGGCGACAGAGAGGACAAGAAGATTCTAAAAAGATAATATGGCTGGATGGCAAAGATTGGAGTGAAAGATTACCTGATATGTTGTGGGCATACAGAATAACCTATAAGGGATCCAGGGAGATGTCCACTTACAGGATGATCTTTAGAAAAACATGTTATCTTCCTGTTGAGATTGATTATTGAGCTTATTGAGAAAATATGAAGTTTGAATCTCACCTTGGAAGATGCATGGGAAAATTCATATATTGCAGCTTCAAGAGGGTCAAGAAATGAAAATTGAAGCATTGGAGAATTGGGTGATCTATGAAGCAAAAATCAAGGCCTTTCATGTTATCAACTTGAATAGAAAAATATTCTACGATAATCAAAATTTTGGCTTTATAATTCTCATTTGAAATTGTTTCGAGGGAATAGAAGCAGGTGGTATGGAACATTTACTGTCAATGAACCATTTGCTGATGTGTCTACTTTGGTTTGAAGTCCAAAGACATTTCGATAGTTTAAATTATATGGTCAAACATTGAAGTCGTACCTGGAACTAGAGCCTCAACTTATGGAAACTGCAATAGACCTTTGTAATCAGCCATAAATTTTATATTTCATTATTAAATTAATTCTAATTATTATATTTGCTACTCTAGATGTTTTGTTTATGTTTAAACTTTAAAAATTCTTTTGTTTTTTCAACTCAATAAATGGATATTATATACAGCTGATATGATCTCAGCAATGATGTTTCTTGGTGTTTTGTTTTATCAGGGTGTAAATAAGGAGAAAATAGGCTTAATGTGCTCTCAAGGATGGAACACTAACACAACATTAAATGAACATGAAAAGTTACAGTTTATCATTTCTTATCATCAAGTTTTTGTTGCATTAGGGACAATGTAGATATTAAGTTGCGGGTGAGAAAATATCATTTAAGGATATCCAATTTTAGTATCTATGCTTCAATTCAAGTTGGGGTGTAATCTTCTATCTATAATTCATAAACTGAATCAAAATCCACCTTGGAAAGTTCATTTTCTCTAAGACATACAAGCATGGTATAGAAGTTAGGATCTTGAGCGGATCGAGCACATCTCTTGATGGTATGAGCCATCTAGACTGGTGCATCCTCCTAAGTGGCTAGGATATCTGGAAGGGTACGGAACAGACATGAAAATCAAAGGGTTGAAGTACTTTTTTCCTAAGTCGAGTGCTGAGTGAACTACCCATCATGCCCGCTTCCACTGTTTGACTCTATTTAGTTGGTATAGTTCTCCATTAATTGGAATCTTGTTTTAGAGGTGATCATTTCTTCAATTCTTAAAGTACATAAAAACTTTTTCTTGAGACACCAAGAGGTATCTTTCAAAATCTAGATATGTATCAGTTGCACTTTTTTCTCCTAGCCAACCTGACCCCATTTCACCCATTATTGATTATCTCAATAGGAACATATCTATACCCCATTATCCCTAATTACTTATAGTACACTTTACTCTCATGTATTTATCTTCATTCCCATAGTGATATCATTCTTCAATAATATATTTTCTTTGCTTTCCTTCCCTTTGTTTTCGTCTACATTTTTGCATTCTATTACAACATTTTCTTACTTGCATGAGATGAATTGTTTATGAAAAATTATTATTTGATCAATATCTCTGTACATTTAAAGCTTCTATTTTTATTTCAACCCTTGTTCAGAGAGAGAGAGAGATAGAGAGAGAGAAGAAAAAGTTATGGGGTTTCTCATTTGGGAAGCATACATGGTTGTTGTTTTTAGTATTTATTTTATCATTGCATTTACATGCCTATATAGTCCACCATTTTAAAAATGACTCTGTATGCTTATTTTATCTACACCCTTGTGGTGTATTCTGGCCATTTGTCTATTATTGGGAGTAAGCTATCTATGTATTGCATATCCAGCCATTATTTCTTACATACCCTTACCCATTCTTTTTAGCCATCCACCATTCTTTTTGTTCTTTACCCACAGTTAAATAGAAGATTCACCACCCATATTTTATTGGCACATGGTTGATATTATGTACTTGAACAAGAGGAAATCAATGCTTTCAAGTAGGAGGAAGGTTAGTGGGGAATTCCTAAGGCCAAGGAACCATCACATGTGATAGATTGATATAGATATGAAGGAATGGGAGAGCATCACCTGGATTATAATATCATATCTAGCAAGAAGTAAGCTTTCCTCCTCTTGACCACCAGCACTTTCTGAAATCATGAGGGAGTTTCTCATTTTTGCTCTACCATTGCATGGATATAATCATTTAGAAGTCTATTTTATATATTTAGTGCTTCATAGTCATGTTTCTAGGATCACAAGGTGCATGCAATCTAAGGAAAATTTAGGCCATTGCTAAGGGACTAGAAATGAATTAAGTTGGGGGGTCTGATAAGACGCAAACTGTTGGGTTATTTCTATGGAATTAAATTTTTTGCATTGAAAATAATTATTTATGCCTGTTATGAAACTTAAAATGATTAAATAATATTTTTAGAATGATATTATGATATTTTTTTATTTAAATTTATTTTAAAGGAAAATTTCGACATTATATTCTTAATAGAATTGCTTTCCTCACTTAAAATATATTTTTCCTGAATTTTTTGACATTTCATTAATGAAAATATTGATTTTCTCATACATAATTTAGGCCACTTCTGATTAAATTTTTGTATTCAATTTTTTTGTTCACTTCTGATTTATTTTATAAATACTAATTAATATATTAGGCACATAAAATTTGGCCTGCCACATGTCACCATTAGATTCAATCGAATGGCAATCAATCACGAGTTTTGGAAATTAATAACAATGCCATTAATTCCCAATCATTGATTGATAGCACTTCTTATTTTTAAATTCTCAGGTGAGGTGGAATAGTAAACAAAGTAATGAATTTAAATCAAAATAAATGCGATGCAATGATTGAGAGAGTAAAGAATAAAACATATTAATTTCTTTATAGCTTAAAAGTCGACAATTGTGGCGTCACATGCAATGCCCATGTGTAATGCTACCATTGGTTAAAAGACATAAGTGATACTGGCATTGTGTGCAGAAATTCGTGGCCACGTCATGCAGTCATTGAATTTCTTTTGTCTTTTCTGCCGTGAACATAAAGAATGAGTCATGCAAGGGGGATGATGGGTGAGATGACTAAGATAAGAGGATGATGATCGGAGGGAATAAAGACGAAATGCAATGGTAGAATGGGATGGTGAAAGCGTTGTAAGCTAATGTGATCCCGAGAAGAACCAATGTAAGTCAATGATACTTATCATAGATCCTTACATTTCGTCAGGATTAGGGTGATTTGTTAGTGAAACTAAGCTCCCCTCTTCTTTGTTGACTCTTCCCACACAACAAGACACCAAGAACAAGGTTGATGGATCTCAAAAACCCACTAGTATGAAATCAGCCCACATGTATAGGAAGGAAGTTAAATGATGATTTTCAAGAGGATCCACACCTCTTTTGAGGTAAGAGGGGATGGATGAAAAGAGGATGTCTTGTTAAATTCCATAGACATCACCATGATGTGTGATCATCACCAAGAAGTACAAGTTATATATTATTCATTAAACTTAAAACACCAAAAAAATTAAATCCTTAATTTTTTAGGTTATCAGAGATTAAGAGCTTGTCACCTCTAAATGCACCAATCCTTTTAGTTATGTCAACTGAGATGGAGCCCACCCCACCGAGGCTATGTACAAGGTAGTGACAGATATGTTCTTGGATGGAGGTTTCTGCCAACCAGTGGTTGGCTTCCTCATGAATATAAATGTCAGGATAGGTTGATTTCTGGTGATTATTCTCTCACTCTGAATTGTTCGGAGTGGGTGGATGGAGTGTGTTATGATCTCATCAGTAATTCATTTGGCGTGATTCCATGGTGTGTTAGTCACCACCTTATCCGGAGGGTTTTGATTTTAGTTCTTGAGAAGCTCGGAGCTATACGAGAGCTTATGTTTTTGATGGATAATAGTCATATATGTAGAAAACACGTCATGGCACTTTTGGAAATATGTATTTTGAAATAGTTTTATTTCGTATTTTTTGTAAACTTAATGTCATATTTACTGATGATATATGAATTCACTCATTTGGTGGACTTGCAAGAACAGGGATTTGTATGCTATTTGACATTTGGAAGTGTTTGCTCCAATACATGGTGTATAACCTTGAACTAGACTCTGAGCAAAGAATTTTTGGGAAAAAATTACAAATGTCTTTATTAGAGACATTTGTAATTAATATGCTAAAATATTTTAATTCTGCTTTATGCGGGTAATATTGAATGACATGAATATGAAACATGACTTTTATTCTTAATTAATTATGAACGACTTACTCTGTTAAACATTATGATCAGAATCAATCATGATCATATTAGATTCGTATTGATGTAGGTCAATTATTATGCATGGTTTTTCTGATCCTTGGAGTAGACCTAATGGGGGGGTAAACTAGTCGACAGCAATGACCACTGAAAAATATGAAACCGACAACAATTCAGGCCGCATGGAGGAAACTGCTGAAATTTGTGAAAGGGTATGAGACCTCGGACGGGGATGTAGACATAGAAGGGAAACTTGCAGAAACATGAACATTCAATGAACCTTAGAAAGAAAACATCAAGAGTGGGAATCAGAGAAATGTGTTCTTTTGAAGAGTTCAGAATCAACCATTACAGATGTAGTATGTGCTTGGAGGAAAACCCTCTAATAAGTGCTGCAATTGATAGGAATTGATGATGGGATGACAGCTACATTTTTGAGGCACTTGAAAAAGAGCCATAAAGAGCTTTGCAACCATTTCAAAGGCAAACAATCCCAAGAGACTAAGGATGAACCGAGTTATGGTGGTGAATGATCTATTGTTGAAATGTTAGTTCCATTGGTAGGGATGAATAATTCCTACTCAGTATCACATTTTATAGAAAGAAGGAGATGTAGATAAACTTTATCTGTCTTACAGACCAATCGTGGACAGTCATTGATCTCAATAGTTTCAGAAAAGTGTACACAACATTAGATGATAATATTATGTTTGAGGGCCATACATGAAAATGCTATAGTATTCTTTGTTAGAGAGAAGAAAAAAATGATAGAGTTTCTCTGAAATCTTAGAAGTGTATGTCGTACTGCTGATACATGGACAAGGGATAACATCATTTCCTTGTCAGGATCATTGTGAATTAGGTTACTGATAGCTGGCGACTTCAAGAACATGTATTGGGGATAAAGAAAACTAATGGATACATAGCAGGTGCTATCTCGCGGAGCTGCTAATAGAGGTCTTGGTGGACATCTGCTGGGGAAAAAATATTGAGATTTGGTTACAAGGGTGTGACAAATTTTTACAGCCATTCGTGCATTAGACGATAGGCAGAGCTATCTCTAATGGTTCACATGAGTGAAGATTGCTGTTGGATGTTAAGAGTCGATAGAACTCCATAGATGAAATGCTGCAGGTAGCATATCAAAAGAGGAAAGTGTTGTATAAGGTGGCCCATTTTGAGTTGGGCAGCATTTTGAAAGAAACTATGTGATTAATTGAAATGAATGGCGGATGGTGGAGCATTTTGGTCAAATTCTTAAGTCATCAAGTGAAGTTTGAGATGTTGTTTGCTGTTCGAGATGGCCGATGAAAAAATTAGCTTTATTATTGATCAAGATAACTGGTCAAAAACTTTTTGAACATATTGATGGCAAGGAAGCCTTTTTACCTATGGTCTTTTTCTCTTTGTGGATCAATGAGTGGCCATCTTGATTAGTTATAGATCCATGAGAGCAAAGCTTGTTCCAAGTACAATTCTCATGTTTGGGGAAATACTGCATTTTCAGTTGCTTGATTTTTAGATCCAGAAAATAAATTGAACTCCATTGCAACTGGATTGTGACCCCTTTGGCATATTTTCCCCCAAGACTTCCTTCTCATTTGTGTGTCTAGTGCATCAGCTGAAAGAGTCTTCTTCACTAGCTCAGGATTTGATACATACAAATGGTCTTGGCTTTTGGCAAATAACATATCCATCCTGATGATACTAAATTTTTTGATTGAGGGAACAACATCTAGACGAAACATGGTGGAGTCTTTGCCAGAAATTGAGGAGGTCAAATTGGTGGAAGGAGACTTTGACGATGAATCTCCATACCAAGAGTGGTAAGCAAAGAGGTATTAGAAAACCTTTCTCTATATCTCCCCCTCATGGGAACATGTTTTTTTTGGTCTCTAGATGGTCAACAGTTGTCTTTGTCGTGGAGAAAAAGGGACACCAACGGGCATAAAGATTTATAGTTGTAAGTTTTTGCTCTCTATTATGAATTATTCTCATTTTTAACTAAAATTTTGGGTTCGTGAAATGAATTGAAGTGTATCACACACTCTCTCCCTTTATATTTCCTTTTCTTTCTCTAAAATGGTAGTTAGCTTGTTGTGCATGACATCCTCTGGTGGGGTGGGAGGGTTAACTGGGTCAAAGATGGCGAATTCGGTACTGTTTCTCGTACATCACTTCCTAGAATATCTCCTTGAAGGGATCTGCCTCCAAGTATCCCTCTCAAAATAATATATCAATGAAGAAGAAACAGATATGGAGCGAGTTTGAGGGCTATTATTTTGATGTACACTAATTTTTTTGGAACTCAAATGCCCTACCCCCCCCCCCCCATCCCCTCATTCATGTAGTTGGCTCCATCATTTATTTCATCCTTTTTAGGTGGTATTGAGATTATCCCTAAATTTCTCTCACAAATCATTGCCTATTGAACTTCATATTACAAAATAGCCATCGATTGAAGAATTGTGCTTGGGGTGGATAATGTCTCTGGTCGAATGAATGATTTGACATCTTCCACAAAAGTCTCACGTGTTCCACATGTTTCCCTCTGTGTAATGATGAATCTCAAGTAGAAGAGCTCAGGCGCTGAGGGAGAGCATCTTAAAGAAACAACATGAGGGAGAGCTTAGGTGCACATTCCATATGGAGATTTCAACATAACATTTCTTCTTCATGTAGCTTTCTTTTTTAAAATATAGGTTATTCTTGAACTTTTGATGATTGTTTGTTATCACTTGAGATGGATGATTAGTAGACTCGATAAAATGCTCGTGACTTTGTTAAGTAACAACTTCAACGCTTCTTTTTATTTTCTAGAACACTCCATTTTTTCATCAATCTTGGGCCGTGAATAGATTTCTGAAGACTATAACGTTTCAAGTTTTGGCTCCTTTATAGGAGAATTATTATTGCCTCATTTAATGTGAATAAATTATCATCAATAACATTCTTATCTCATTTTTGGAAAATTTTAGCAAAATTTCCAAAAAATCTTGGGAAACTGTGGTTTGTTTGCAAATGTTCATGAATGAACGTGACCGAACCGAACACAAATATGAACATCAATTTTTTATTTTTTATTCGTGGACAAACTGTAAGGATATCATCATAATATAAAGTTAAAATGGATCTTAATACTGAAAAATATAAATGATCATATCACTTGACGTGAAACAACTTTTGTAAGGGATTGAATGAGTTTCTTCAAGCTGTTCAGATACCCAACCTCTAGATATATCCATATTATTTTCAGAGCGCTAGATCTCCTCTTCAATCCCATGAACTGAGCTGCCAGAAATATGAGAGGATTTTATCACCATCTAGTCTCACTAGAAGCAACAATCAAGAAGTAAGAGTAAGAGAAGAAAATGAGACACTCAACAATGAATTGCATGGGTAATCAAATGAGGGTGCCCCCTTCTATCTATATTGTCTGGGGAAAAAAATAATAAAAATCATTAAGGAAATTTTCATAAATTTCCTTATCCTCCATAACTATTAATAAACCCCCGAACTTAAAGTACATGTACTAATGTTCAGAAACCTGAGGCGTGTGAGCCTCAAGGCCCATGTATTAGTTAAGTTAATAACTCCAATGAGACAGTAAAATTTATTTGGCTGATATTATTACTTAACTATATCACATACATATTAATTAATCAAGGATCGATTAAAACCAATCAATTGGTTAAGTCGATGACTGATGGGATGCCCAGTTACACCTCTTGCCCTTGAAGGTACAAACAAGTAAGATAACTCTCATTGAACCATTCTGTTATCAGTAACCTTATATGTATAATTCGTCATACACTTGACACTCCTAAGATGACTTAGGGTATGGTCACTTAATCATTCATTTCAGTTAGTACTAATGCGTTTGGGAAATCATCATATACTACTTTGATATTTTACTACCTTGGCCAAGGACTTCACCGCATAATCTTCCTTGAGGTGTCTCCTCACATCAAGGGCAGATGATCCCACCTTGACTACTCAATCATCTTAGTAAACATCTTGTTGCACCTTAGCTAAGACAATTGGGAATTCCATGAATAGGAACTCGTAAGTCATAGACAGAGTAATTGCTGAGATGTATGAGGTAGGAAACTCTCAAATACAGTTCTAAGGAAAGGAATTGATTTACCTATTCCAACCGTGGAGAACAGTTTGGTGTCTCAAGTCTATGGACCCCTTACACTACCGTGACATAAATTTACATGATTGACAGTTAGGTATAATAACATTTAGGGATTCAAGTGCATCAATCCAATGAACTATTTCCCTAAAGAGTACCCAATATCTATTGATGATGTCTTCATAGTAATGGCTATGTGATCGGCCGTAGTCATCATATGAGTGAGATTAGACAATACTATTCTATCCAGATATTTCGATGTCATCTCGAGTATCCTTTGAATATACCTATTATGAAGTCATGTTTAAAGAACAATGATCTCTACATTATGATCTGATCATAATTTATTTGGTTGTTGCATGTATTCTAGGACTTCATCATAAACATCACATAAGAATAATAATGAATAAATACTAATTCAATGAACATAAACGAAATATGGTACTGTGGTTGGCTTGCAGGGCACATAATATCCATCACAAACATCATTCATTCGGCAATTTAACCCCTACCTTCCCATCAACCATCTTGAGTTCTCCATCAGCAGTCCCACTTTTGTTCATCGTCTCATTTTTGCCAACAGTTCAATTATCTTCAATGTTCTCGTCTCCGTTAGCAGTTCCCTTTCCCTCGATCGTACAGTTTTCGCGAACCATGATGTTTCCATCAGACAAAAAGTTTTCGTCAACTATGTAGTGTTCATCAACCTGGCAGTTTTCTTCAAATGTACACTACTCGTCAACCGTGCAATTTCCATCAGCCATACTGTTCCCATCAACTGCATGGTTTTCGTCAACCGTACACTTTCCATCAGCATACTGTTTTTGTCAACCATATAGTTCTTGTCAACTATATAGTTTTCGTCAATGGTAAAGTTTTCGTCAATGGTAAAGTTTTCGTCAACCGTCAAATTTAAATCAACCATCCAGTTTTTGTGGTCCCGTCTCAATTAGCAGTCTCATTCCCGTCAAGCTTGCAATTTTCGTCAACCATCTCATTTCCGTCAACCATATAGTTTTCGCCAACGGTCTTGTCTCAGTCAACAGTCTCATTCAGGTAAACCGTGCGATTCATGTCAAGCGTCTAATTTCCGTCAACCATCTAGTATTCGTCAACGGTCCCGTCTCAGTTAGCAAACTCATTCTCGTCAACCGTGCAATTTTCGTCAACCATCCAGAATTCGTCAACGATCCCATCTCAGTTAGCAGTCTCATTCTCGTCAACCGTGCAATTTTCGTCAACCTTCTAGTATTCGTCAACCATGGCGTCTCAGTTAGCAGTCTCATTCTCGTCAACCATGCAATTTTCGTTAACCCTCATTTTCGTCAACCATCCAGAATTCGTCAACGGTCCCATCTGAGTTAGCAGTCTCATTCTCGTCAACCATGCAATTTTCGTCAACCATCTCACTTTCGTCAACCATCCAGAATTCGTCAACGATCCCATCTCAGTTAGCAGTCTCATTCCCGTCAGCCGTGCAATTTTCGTCAACCGTGCAATTTTCATCAAGCGTCTCATTTCCGTCAACCATCTAGTATTCGTCAACCATGGCGTCTCAGTTAGCAGTCTCATTCTCGTCAACCGTGCAATTTTTGTCAACCGTCTCATTTTCATCAACCATCCAGAATTCGTAAACAATCCCGTCTCAGTTAGCAGTCTCATTCCCATCAACCGTGCAATTTTCGTCAACCATCTCATTTCCGTCAACCATCCAGTATTCGTCAAAGGTCCCGTCTCAGTTAGCAGTCTCATTCCCGTCAACCGTGCAATTTTCGTCAACCGTCTCATTTCCGTCAACCATGCAGTTTTCGTGTACGGTCCGTCTCAGTTAGTCTCATTCTCGTCAACCGTGCAGTTTTCGTCAACCGTCTAGTCCTCTTACGGCAGCTTCAAACGGTGACCGTTATTAGAGGTTTAGGGTTTAAGCAAGCTAGTCGTTTCATGTCCACTCCAATTTCCTCTCTGTTCTTCAACCCCAGCTTCTCCGCGAAGTAGCGGAATTAAACCCTCTACAGCGCTTTCGTTTTGCGGATAATCTCCTGAAGAACAGCGATATAGACTTTCTCTAGCGGAAGAGAGCTCTTTGTGATATCTTTGATCGCTGCTCGGAGATGGGCGCGGTTCCGGATGAAGTTTCAGAGAATTTGGCTGGCGGAGAAGAAGAACAACGGAGCTTTGAAGATCTGGGTCTCGAACCGCGTCTCATTCGCGCGCTCTTGAAGAAGAATATCGAGAAACCGACTCTAATTCAACAGGCTGCGATTCCTTTCATACTGGTGTGGAACCCTAATTCTCTGACTGACGGGCCGGGCGTTTAAATTTCAAGAAGGGATGACACTTTAAGTCTATCTTTATCCAGATTACTTTTATAATAATCTTTTTTTTTCTGGATGGGTAGTTTGCAGAAAGGGAGAAATGTGTTTTCAGTAACCGATGTAGCGGAAAGTCTGGTTGTTATTAATTTGACATGCCTACTTTTCATCCACATCACTCCTTTCATAATTTTTTTCCCCTTCTCGCTTGTTAGTAGCAACGGAGAGATGTGTTATCATTAAAGGATATACCTTGAAGTCTTATTTTTATGGATATGACTTACCTATATTTAATCCAAATACCTCCCTTCTTTAACGCTTCAATACATTTTTCCTGATGAGTTTTTTGTAGCAACGTAAAGATGTATTTTTTATGATGAATATAACTTGAAGTCGGATTTTTACTGTTATGACTGATCCATCTTTCATCCAGATTACCCTGTCTTTAATCAATTTCATTATTTTTTCTGGGGGTTTGTTTGCAGCAAGGGAAGGATGTGTTTGCAAGGGCTCATACGGGTTCAGGAAAAACTTTTGTGTATCTTCTTCCCATGTTTCACAGTCTGTTTGCGGATAGTGACCAGAAGAAGTCAGGTCCACGCGCTTTGATTCTTGCTCCATCACGCGAACTTTGTCAACAAGTATGATACTATCCTTATGATTCTTTGTGATGATCATTGCCATCATTAATACTCAATTTAAATTGATTTTTTTCTTTGCCAAAGGTTTACTCCGAGGCATTATCCCTCTTGG
Organism: Wolffia australiana; assembly: GCF_029677425.1. Classification (NCBI taxonomy): domain Eukaryota; kingdom Viridiplantae; phylum Streptophyta; class Magnoliopsida; order Alismatales; family Araceae; genus Wolffia; species Wolffia australiana. The sequence goes on along the minus strand of NC_135843.1, from coordinate 7,083,389 downwards.
AGCACTGCCGAGTCCAGATTAAAGTGACAAAGTTAACAAAAGACATGGCAGTCAAGGACTTGGTAATTTCCTTTGTGGCTGTTTTATCCACTGAAGCTTTATTTTTTTCTGCCTTTTTTATAAAGATTTAGTGAAGATTTCCTTTCTACGCAGACTGCAGCACTTGTTGAACATCCAGAGGTTGTGGTGTCAACACCGGCTTGTATTTTGAGTTGCATTTCCCGTGGCGCTCTTCAAGCGAAAGATTTACAAGGCTCTCTTTCCATGTTAGTCCTTGATGAGGTGGGAATTGAACTACTAAGTTCATTTTCAATATAGGAAGGGAAAAATGCCAAAACTACTAACAGTTAGACTAATGTCTTGAAGTGTGTGTTTTCTTGCTCTTGGGGGGAATTGATTATTGTCGTTCAATGGATTAACATTCTAAGGACGAAAATCTGATATGAAGCTTTCGTCTTTGTTAGAATTTTATCATTAAAAATGTTCCACGTTTTTATCTCGGGTAGAAATGTGCTTAAGAAGGATGTGCCAGTGATGATCTTTTATGGTAGGTTCATACGTGTTAAGTTTTGTCATTTTTAGACGTCTAACATTTGCACCCATTGCATGGCAGGCCGATTTTTTATTTGATTTCCAGCAAGGAAATGATCTGAAAGCACTTGTGCCTCATATTCCTCGCCGCTGTCAATGTCTTCTACTGTCTGCAACTTCAAGGTATGCTTAATTCCCGTAAACTGTGGCGCAGCTTCATAAAAAAGCAAATAGACATGTATATTACAAATTAGTGTCTTAATTATGATGACTGAAGTATTTTGGGTTGGATTGGAATCAAGGTGTGCAGTTCCTTGTGTTTTACCAGGCTAAATTGACCAAAAGAGCAGAAAATGCTCATAAAATGCAGCAAAATCTATCGTATTTTTTATCAGCATAACAACATTATGTTAATGTTCTTATGCGTTGATCTAGAAATTTAAATCATTAAAATTGTGGCTTTTTGATAAGACCCGCTATGGATCTATTTAGGCAATTATGGAATGTTATTGGAACTATGGATCTGTCATGTTAAGAGAAGAAAACCGATTCTTATGGCTGCCACTCACCAGTTGTCGTCAATAAGGAGAAATGCAGTACCAATCCATGTAAAGATTAAGATCCAAGTTGCACGAACGAGAGTGAGATAACAGAGGTAAGAGAGGAAGATCAAGAGAAGAAGGATAAATGTAGAAGAAGACTGAATCGGCTCCTCTCTCTCCTCCAGATCAGGAAATATCTCCCACAGTCCAGCCACTCTACAGGAAATATCTCCAATGTCCTTCCCCTTTATAAGGGACTTGATTCCCGGATTTGATCTACTATATGGAAACCTACTCAACTAGAGAAAAAAGAAGGGAGAAGATCCCAATCTAACGGCGGACCAAGAATTCTGGAATCAAGAAGGAACAAGCTCCTCAAAAAGAAGGGATTTGAAAAATGAAACCTCCCTTCCATTTTTGGCTCTTTTCTTTGTTGGATTTTGAATTAAATTTCCTGGTGACTTCGTCTATTTAAATTTGACCCTTTAAAGAATTTTAGTTCTTAATTTTTTTATTGAGAATAATGTTAACGTTTCTTTATCTTATGATGGCCGCTTTTAGTGATGATGTTGAGGAGTGGAGAAAACTTGTGCTACACAACCCAGTCTCTGTGACATTAACAAACGATGACAACAAGGATAGTGATGACATTATTCCCAAAAGTATTCAGCAGTTCTGGGTCAGTATTTCTTTCTCAAACGTTTATATTTGATTTTTGCTTTTGTGAAATCCTAGTTAATTGTTTATAATTTTGAGCATTTTTTAAGATTATTCTTTCACCAATACAAGTAATAGAGTTTTCTTCAAAAAAGGTAAAAGTAATGATTTTTGGAGTATCTGTATCTGAATAATAATTTCATTTTCAGAGCATATTTTTGATATTTGGCTGTCTTTACCAATTTTTTCAGATTAGTTGCTGTTTTATTTTGTATTTTCTTGTTATTTGACGATATGTAATGTTTTTTGGCTTGTTATCCGTAGATAATTTTGTTCTGATACGGTGACTCCTGCTCTTATAACTTTCTAGTCTACTTTTTGGGGGACACCTTACTGTTCCCTCACTGGCACATTATTACTCATTAGTATCAATCTAATGTAGTCTCTTCGCAGAAGCAAATAAAAATACAAATTCGAGTCATAGTGAATGTCTTTGCTGCGCTAATCACCCTTGTTTTTACGTAATCCTTTAATCGTTTAAATTTCTCATTCTTACTTCTCTTTTGTAAGTTCTGTATCACTGCCCAGGAGTTTTAACATAATGGTCTTAGAAAATTCTCAGCAAAAGAAAAAAAGTTTTGTGTGTGGAAATTAACGTAGTGGAATCCATTAGCAGTTAGTGTGGCTATAGAGTAACATAAGTAGAAGTATTTTACTGCAGATATGTAAATTGGGATCCTCTATGGTGCCCTCAGACTCTCGCTCTCTCTCACCTTACAGTTTTTTTAGCAGTGAAAAACCTTACTTCATTAGGTTAAACTGGTTTAAATACCAGGCACAGTGTTGGGCCAAGGCCCATAACAGGTTATAAGCAAACTCGTGGGCTAAACTGCATACCATATTTAAACAGTCTGAGTGGGCTACTTCACAGGTCCTACAACCAAAAGAGACGTTAAAAATGACTTCAAGTCGCACTGACTAACAGAATTATAAATGCTCATTGTTGGTTTAAAAAGAAAGGAATTGCTGCTGAACTTTGTATTGAGGCAAATTGAAGGGTTAGTGTTCATTTGTCAAGAGTAAGAAGGCCATAGAAGAGAGGTTCCTTTGAGAACTCCTTATGTACTGGTACGGGAGGAAACTAGAAATTTTCAAAGAATGCCCAAATTCCACGATGGACTAGCAAAGATCTGGCCTCCTTTTTTTCCCCTCCAAGTACTTTGAAACACATACGTGTGCATACATGATAGATAGTATTCTACTGATGGAGCCCGTAAACTTAGTTGATTATTTGCTAGTTTACATATGAATAATGTCAGCCTCTTGTCCATTCATCTATATTTATGTTGACCAATTTTATGTTTATTAATATTTTGTCCCTTCTATAGTTTTGTCTCTGACTAGAACATGGATTCGAGTAATCACATCGCTTTCTTAATTTGCTTCTTTCAGATTTCGTGCAGTCATTCAGACAAATTGCTACACGTTCTTGCACTTCTGAAATTGGGACTTGTTCAGAAGAAGGTGTTGATCTTTGTCAATTCTATCGATGCTGGATATAGATTGAAGCTGTTTCTGGAACAGGTAAGGCTTCGTTTTTATCTTTTATTTTTGTGGCAATTTTGTTAATTGCAACTCTTTTATCAATTAAGTGTTTTTAATGGTCCTCATGAGTATCCATTGAGAATACAGTTAAGTAGATAAATATCTCGTTTCATATGTTATATTATCATTATGCGTAGTTAGATAACTCTTTTATATTATCATTATGTGTAGTTACAGTTAAGTAGAGAAAGCCTTTTGTCCTAGTGGTTGCAAAAGGCTTTTTACTTTTGTTCTCCTTTAATTTCTGTCATCTCGGCAGTATTATAACTGAGAGTTATGCCATGTGATGCCATCATTTATTGTGCTTAGAATTTCACAAATTTATATTTTCCTTACAGTCTCTTTAATACTATATCGTGACAGTTTGGACTGCATTCTGCTGTCCTGAATGCTGAATTGCCTCAGAACTCGCGGCTTCATATTCTTAAGGCAAGTTCGCTGATTTTTTTTTCCAAATTTTTTAACCATGGATGATGTGTCATTGATTATATGATCCCTTGTTATTTTTCCCATTTGGTTTTGCCTTATCTATAACTCCTGATCTTACTACTGTTTCTTTGATTTCAAATTTATGTTGTAACTTGTAATAGAATCTGTGGTGTCATATGATCACAACAAAAAACGTTTATTCAGCATTTTATCGATATTTAGTTGGCCTTCTGGACAAAACTTCATTTTCTGAAAATTTCAAAATTCGTTGTTTGAATTGTATCTTCATTTGATTAGGAAGAGTCATTTATTGTTGTAGTTTCTAGCTTCTAACCTGTTTTTCGGTTTGTTTTCATCTCAGGAATTCAATGCAGGACTTTTTGACTACTTGATTGCAACTGATGACAGCAAGATTAAGGAGGATCGAAATGTGAAATCCCATCAGGCGCAATCCAACAAGTCCAAGCGTCCAAAACGTAAAGCTGATTCTGAATTTGGTGTTGTCAGAGGTGTTGACTTCAAAAATGTCTTCACAGTAAGTCATTAGCAGTTGATGCGCGGAAATCTCACCAAGTCAGTTCCTGTTGTGTTCGTTGTTAGAACCTTTAGGCACTGATAGTAGTAATCTCGGTGTTTGAATTTGACTATACATTCACGATTGGATTTTCACTTGAGGCCAGACTTCTACTTTTCACTTGTTTTCTCATTAAACCCATGCTTGAGCTTTTTAGTTATTTTAAATAATGATTATTTTTTGTCCCTTTTTCATCTCCTGCATTTGAGTCTCATTTATGGGCATTATTTTCCAGGTTATAAACTTTGATATGCCCGAAAGCTCATCTGGATACGTTCATCGTGTTGGCCGTACTGGAAGAGCAAATTCTGCCGGCTCATCTGTTTCTCTTGTGAGTCTTGCTGGATGGGAATCTATCACTACGTATTCAGATTTCTATTTGTTTTTCTAATGACTTCACTAAGTTAGCATGATCTAATAAAACACATCCAGCTAAGCGAGACTATGTTTCTGTGCTTCAGAGTTTGATCAGATTATAATATACACGGCCTTCATTCAGTTCATATCGACTTTGAAATGGCACTGCCATGATGACAGCTACAACGATGATGACTTGTTTTAAATTGTCGTTGTCATAGTCATCAATGCAACTAGGGATGACAATAACAATACAATGTCATCCTCAGTATGCAGCTGATGATGACGAGGATGATGGTGATGATGATGGGAGGACGAATCCACTGTCCTGCCATTGGCTGCCACCTGCTATTGCAGCCAGTTCCTCCCATGCAATTTCCAGTCTTGCCATCTTCTCCCTGCCTTACAAAGATTTCTTCCAATTCATGGCTGCTACTGCTTGCCTCCTCGCCAGTCCCCGCCGATGTGACAACCTTCACAAATTTCTTGTCCATGATGAAGATGATGTGAGGACAATGACGAGTTGGTATCCACGCCTATGTGACAATTACAAGGTCGTAATCACCATCGTCACTGTACTTTTGACAAAGACATTTTTTCACTGTCAGTTGTAATAACGATCTTAGCTAACCATAATACTCAAGCCAGTCTTGGGGAACGATTGATCACAAGTTAAACCCTTTTGAAGTCCTTCATTTGCCCTTGTGACTATTAGATTGAATTAGGACTCTTCTAAAAAATTGTGAACACATTTCAACCTTTCATTTTTTATCTGTCAACAGGTCTCTCCAGAAGAGTTGGATGTCTTTGATGACATCAAAGCCATGTTGGGTGATGAGGAAGAAGAATCTGGGAAACCTCTTTTATGTGATTTTCCTTTTCTTACCAAGGGTGCTGTGGAGTCTTTAAGATATAGGGCCGAGGTTAGATTTTTTCTAAAATTTTCTCTCACTTATCCACTTGAAAAATCTTACCCAGTTTATATCTTGATCCCCAGGATGTTGCCAAAGGGGTAACGAAAGTTGCAATTAGAGAAGCCCGCGCCGAAGATCTTCGGACTGAGATTATCAACTCGGACAAGTTAGATCAAATTCTCTTCCCAGTTTTTAATCAATTGACTTAATGAAAGCTCAATAATTTCTGTTAGATCATCACGGCCCAGTTAGGGCTAATTTTACTAACTTATGGGCCTGAAGCCATGTACGTGTAATAGACTAATCCTAGGGATCTAATGGAAAAACTAACCTAAAATGGATTTAAATAAAGGCCCAATAAGGGCCCATTAACGGCCCACTAAGGACCCATTAAGGGCCCAATAGTGAGGGGCCCATTTAGGGAATATATTAGGTCCATTAAGGACCTAATATATGCTGGGCCTGATTTATATCAGGCCCAGCCTCCAACAGCTATAAATATAGCTGTTGGAAGTCCTTTTTTGAAAAAGGGATCTCTTCTGCAGCTTTTTCCAACGGTCAGTTTGTACAAAAGCATTAACCTCTCTCTCTCTCTCTGTGAAAATTTGTATAAAAGGGGCATCTGTTCAGTAATAAAGATCAGTTCGTTTTGCCCCAATTTCTCTTCTCCACATTCTCAATTCTCTCTGCAGTCCACTATCTCATCTTTTCCTTCAATTTATTACAATTTCCATTCCCAGGTTAAAGGCTCACTTTGACAATAATCCCAAGGACTTGGGTAATGGACTCAGAAACTTTATTTCTATTTACTTGAATTTCCTATTTCAGATTACTTAATTTATCATTATGACAGATATTCTGAAACATGACAAGGTTCTGAGCAAGAAGCCCCCTCTTCCCCATCTCCGGGAGGTGCCTGACTATCTCCAAGACTCGACTGCTAAGCAGGCCAGTGAGGCCATCAAGCTCTCTAGGGCCGCAATGGATTTGAAGAAGCCCTCAATCCGGCGGCAAAGGTTCAAGAAAAGGCTAAGCAAGAACAAAGATCCACTGTCAATGGGCCCTTCTCAGGTCAGGTTTAAATAATCCCCGTTTAATTATGGGATGATTTTCTAATTTAACTGATGCATAGCTTTTGCATGACATATGATAGACAGACGGATTTATGAAGAGATTGCTAAGTGGATAGTCAGAAGGATAGTTAGGTAGATGGATTGATCAACATATAGATATAGGTAAAAAAAGAAAAAAAAGAAAAAAAAGAAAGAAACTATAAAGATATATAATTAGATAGGTAGGTATATAGAGCTTGGTGGATGGATTATGGGATGATTTTCTAATTTTACTAATGCAGAAATTTTGCAGGACATATGATAGACAGACGGATTTATGAATAGATTGCTATATGGATGGACAGAGATAGGTGGATGGATAGTAAAATAGATAGAAATAAAAAAGAAAAAAAAGATTGAGAAATCTATAGATATATAGATGTATAGAGAGCTTGGTGGATGGATAGATAGATAAATAGACAAGAAAGGAAAAAGAGGAGATCGATAGATGATCGACAGATGGAAAGATATATAGATAAATAGATTGAAAAGTAGATTGATAGATAATTTTTTTTTCTTTCTTTGGTGAATCTATTTTCAATGATGAGTAGTGTGTTCAAATATTTGTTGTTCGATTTGTATTTTCAGGGTAAGAAGTCTGGTAGAGTTTGGACGAAGAGGAAGGCTGTTGGTAGTGAAGGCAAAACGAAGAAAGCCAGACAGGAGTAACCAGAATAGGAAAGGAGAAGAAACTACGAGAACTTGAGGGTACTATAACTCAGATAACTTTTTATTTTCACGTCTTCATTTGTTTATTCATCATATGTTCAATTTTAATTATTTGTTGAAGAAAAGTTTGAAATGTCTTGTAACATGTCAAGATAGAAAATGAATTTATGGGGGGAGAGTTGCTCATTGGGTTTGAAGTTATGATTTTGCTTATTACAACCAATTTTTAGAGAAATTGTGTTGTACCTCCAAAAGGAAGATGTCTAGATAGAAAATGAACGTAGAGTCATCATTATTTTTTAGCATACAGTTGAATTTCCCCACTTAACAATGGAAGTTTCTTCAATTTAATCCAATAATAAGCCCTTAGTCAGAGACATTCAAATGGACGAAATGAATGGATGTTATACAATTTATGATTGTACTACAGAGTATTTAAATAATATTTGATTGGTAAATAGTCATTTTATTAAATAGTTTATCGAGTTTAGTGTTTCAGATTGTCTCCAATTGAATCTGTAAATCATCTACATCAGAAAACAATAATAATAATGGAAATGAAGGCAGGCCTTGTTGCAATTTTATATGCTCCCTAGGATGATATTAGTGTCTAAATATAAGAGACAGTGAGGTATGAGATATCAGAGGAGAGGGACAGGGATAGAGAGGAACTAGGAAGAGAGATGATATGAATCGATCTCGTCTTCCGTGGAGCAAGATCTCCTGCTTGAAGTGGCACCGGAGAAATGACCATTTTCCTCTCTTTTTCAGGTATATCCAATGAAGTTCTGTATCACATTTGAATAATTAAACAGGACCTACAGAAGCTCATGCGCCACTAAAAGTACCCTAGCTTGCGTAAACTTACCATAAATTTGTGTTTATGATCTTATTTTTAAAACATTCTAAAGTGATGCCCCGAGGTGGAACCTGAGGTTTCCACTAGAGGGGTTTAGCTTGAAAAGGAGTTAAGTGACAAGGGGCTCTGCTTCCTCTGCTTTTCCTCCATGGTTAACTCTGGACCGCTTCGCTCCACTGCTTGATAGCTCCACTCATGTTCGCTACGGGACCGTTCATATAATTCAATCCAGAGTGATTGGGACATCAGAAAAACACAATGTATCATAAAATATGAAACCACCACAGTAGTTTTGCGATATGGGATTTCCTTGCAATTAAAAGATATTGAGATTCTGGTTCAAAGTTATAATGCTTTGCGTTTGATGTTTACTACCATGCAAAAAGAGGACGCCGAAGTAAAACACATGGGAAAGTAGCTGACCTAGATTTCTCCATAATTAATTATGAAGTGCAACTACCTGATAAATATTGGTTATGTATCTTGAGATCCTAGGTGCAGTATAGAAGGAAGTCATGGGTCTTTTATAAAATTATTGAATCAATTATCCTTGGCGTGGATACTTAATAGGTCTTGTCTCATATCAGGAAAGTTCATTTCTTTATATCATTATTCATCTCAGAGTTTCATTTTCATTATCATAACTATGTTCATTTCCAGCCATTTGTAGAACTCCTTTTTAGTCTTTATTAACTTCTCATTAGATGGTTCATTAAGTATGATGAACTAAATTATAGGTTTGGAGCTGACTTTGAAAATTGAATACATTATTTTGAATGTAACCTATTTCGACTTGAATTAATGATGAAAGAACATAATCATGCCTCTAATATTTATAGTTTGACTTTGACATTAAGGTCCATTCCCCTCTTCCCCTTTAACCTAGGACTTGAACACTTTTTATTTGTGTACATATATTAGATAAATTCAGGAGGTCAACATATCCATGCCTGTTGACACTTAACAAGGAACAAAATAATGTCACACTTTTGTGGAATGTATGCAAATGATGATATATAAGACATGAGATTAGATATAGCAAAACCAATAGGTACATTTTTTTAAAAATATTTTATTGAGTTATTCAGAGCATTCATAATTTCTAATATCACCCAAAATATTTTATAATGCGTAATAATTAATCAGTAGTGAATGTGCTTAAACAATTTTATAAGTCACAACTGATAGTTTATTGGAATTTTAATCGCATTTTATTGCATTCAATAAAGTAATTAATGGTGGTATGAATTGGATTAAACATGTCTGCAATATGACTAAACCAACCAACATTAATTTCTATCCCAAAATAACTCATGAAATAGGGCCAATAAGTGATTGAAGTATGTCATGAGTTGATTTTGTATGTGATATGATATGAATATTTCATCTCAAAATTTCATGGCCTATGCTAAAGGCAGACTAGGGCGCATGGAGTTTAAAATGTCAGGTCATTTTTCTAAGTGTATACTTGAGTCCATTTTATGACAAAACATGCATCACAATGTCTCTACGGTAAGCTAATAAGTGTACTAATAAAAATTCAACTCAGGCCAATAAGAGATTAATGTCCACTTTCCAACAATAGCGATTGTGAAAAATTAAGGCCAAATGACATTGATCCTATTAATAGATATTAGAAACACACAGGTGTTAGCAAACAAATTTTTCACAAGGGGGTTAGAAGAAATAGATATCCTCATCTTTGAGATTTTATCAGGAATATGTTTCTAAAAAGGATACAAGTTTCAAGTATATATAATTGTCACGGGGTCGAATCCTGAGCTTGGAACAATGCTCGAATCTGACACATGTCGGCCTCAGTGCTTGGAGCAGAACACTAGGCATCCTTGCTTTGTTGTAGTGGAAGTCTTCGCGATAGCTTAAGATTGCATAGAACAGGTTAGAGGAGATGGTGGGGATGCATCCTCGTACAAGAATAGGGTCATTGTATTCATATCGTAAAGAGGTTACATCATAGTCATGGAGATTACATGGGGGGAAGACGAGGGAAGATACCGAAGTAACACGATGAGATGCCACGCGCCTTGGTAGTGTCGCTCCTGCGCCTTGAGGCCCACCGCTCTTGTGCGCACTTGCTGGCCTCGCCGCTACATGTGTGCCCCAGGGCCGGGTGCCGCGCGCCTGTGGGCATGGCGCTTGGCCGTCTGCCACCCCATCCCAACCTTCATGCTCCACGTGCCACCAGCTTAACACCTATCGCACGCGGCCAGCCTGGACGCCATCGTGCTTGGCGCCTCATGCATGCCCAGCACTACCTGTAGGGGTGCCACAGCGCTATTGTCTCGGCGCTCTCTTCACCAATGCCTTAGTCTCTTGGAAGAATGTCTTCTACCCCCCGCCCCGCACATGCAGCGCACGTGGCGTGTGCGCAGCCGATGGCTGGATCAGACCACAGGCACAACCGCAGGGTTGGACATACCCGACACTGTGTATTTTGCCCAAAAAAAAAACCTGTCTCACCTCCTCGGTATACTGACCCTTTATTTTCACAATAAGATTTTATACTTGTCAGGGACTGAGGTGCATTACTCTGTAATGAATCATATTCCCAAAGGAATATCACAATATCCACATTTTTTGAAATATAACTTTTACTGCGAGGCATATGTGACCTAAGTTTGTTAGAGCATAAACAATTAAGCTTGAGAAGTATAGACGGATGCAGACGCATACAATGTATACATATACCTCTCTATATAGTATGTGTATATATATATCTATGAGAGTGAGATTCCTGATTAAAACCATTTGGTATTCTTCACTCTAGTGAAGGTCATACCTAAACCTTAAGGCTTGAAGTTAAGTAACTTGGCCCGATCATCCAATTCGCTCCAGCAGACAGGCATGGTTAAGTACCCATCGGACAGCAGCCCGCATGATATATACTAACTTTAATATATACCAATTAGAATATATATTTTCAAAAAATGTGTATTAACCGCATGCTATACTTATGTGTGCACTGTAAATGAGGGGAAGGTTTCAGAAACTCAAATATGTTTCTATCTTCTCAGTGAGTTTATTTACTGTATCACATGAAAAAAATGTTCAACAACATGTTCAATCTAATTTTTAACAAAATTAATGAGGTATATAAGATTCGAAACTTAAACCAAATGGAAGCGAAAAAAAATAATGAAGACCAAACTTAAATTGCTCCATAAATAGAGAAGTATTATAAATTGTATTTTTCACGCCCTTTACTTATTCCGTGGATATTAACAGGTACTTTGAGAATGAAAGTGTTACTTAAGAATAAATTATAGGAAATCACTTAGACATAAGGAATAAAACGAAGAGACCATCATAAATTAATTATAACATATTGATTATAAAAATAAGGTAATGAAGCAAAGTGAGTTTTTTGGCCAATAATTATTAAGAGATTATTTAAATGTTTGAGAAACAATGAAAATTAAAATAATACACAAAAGATGGAGGACAATGTTAAAACATTAAACCTTGTCGAGGGCATTTACAAGTGCTCTCGTTATCGAGTAAAGGGTCTTAGTTTTATGAATATATTAACTCTTATGAAGCCTAAAGGGAAGATATTCTATGAGCGTTTGTCAAGATTTTCAGATGGATCTTCTGAAGCAGTTTACGCATATAATTCTTATACATTTAAAAATCAATATCCAATTCAAAGAGATGAAATCATATCAAGTCAGTAATGACCAATAGCTTTAACATCTACATCAGAGGCTAGAGAACTAATATCTAACTCTCAAAAAATAAAATATAACCACCATAAAAAATTATTTCTTTTCATTTCATATCGACCTTTCCACTTCTAAATAAAACACTAATAGCTCATGAGTACCTATTGATTTCTATTTGTTAGAGAACATTGACAAAAACAATGGCATATATTAGTGATGATCATACATTAGATCGTACTCCTTATTGTTTCTCTATGCCCTCGAAAAATGTGATTTAAATCTAACCCAGGACGTTAGATGATTCGCCAAAGAAAATGCTCAGGTAAATCTTAGGCAGTTTACTTTACTAATGTGTATTATTTCTTGTATACTTCAACCATCTCATATAAGAATACTAACATATAATTAACATACCTCAATGTTTCAGAATTGAACTTATCCTAGAAAATACTTGCCAGTGAATCTCACGAAACTTAATTGAGTTCTGTTAAGTTCTTCCTCAATATGATATTTTTGTGATCTCTTTCCTACTCTCTGACTTGCACAATATTAGACCATGTTGGCAGATTAATCATCTAAAAAAGGCCAATCATGTCTTTCTCACTGGGGTAGGAAATATTGTTAAGTTTACTTCCAAAATGTGTGTTGTACGCAGCAATGTGTATTAAACTTCTTTCTTGATACATATATTTTTTTCTGAACATGTTGAACTTAGAAAACAACATGAACTTAAGAAAAAATAAGCCACCCATCGTAAGTTGGAATCCATTAAAGTAGAATTTCCACAAATTTTTATCACCTCATTTATTGTTGACTTATTTAATGCAGACTACCCTCGTCACCACACTTTAAGGCTTCATAATACTTCATTTCTTTATGTCTCACTGAAGATAAAACAAACGAATTTAAAGGGGCGGATATGAAATTAGGACAATTTGTGTAGAAGGTCAAAATTTGGTGTTCCATGGACATTAAAAACATGGAAATTTAGTGCCTGAAGTGCCTCACATTGGTGAAGAGGAGAGACACTCCATACTTGTTGCAGCAGTCAACAGCATCCTGATCTCTGATGCTGCCGCCAGGCTCGGCAATTACCCCGATTCCGTTCTCACACGCCTCCTCCACCGCGTCTTTCCATGCTGCATTTGTTTATGCAACCATCAATAACATCATTCATGACCATGACATGATTTTAATCAGCAGACCATGGAAAATGAAGATGCAGTTGTGGAGAAGGATGCTGAGAAATAGAAGAAGACAATCATGGGCCACTATGATATGAAGCTAATTAAATGGATTTGAGGATGCAGCTATGGGTACACACCTTCAGAAAGGCGAAAAATCATGGGTAAACGTGAGTTCTTATACTTAGAACGAGGGAGAGAAATGAGCATGAGAAACCACGATATTATGCTCGTCGTAAGAAAATGAAAAAAATCAGAGGAGAATTATGTTGAGAAACAAGTCAGAGGAGAGAGAGATGATACCATGAGGTAAAAACCATGGGTACGTTTAGAACAGGGGAGAGAGATGATCGTGACATACCATGATATGATGCAAGTAAACACAAATTTCAAGTTCTGGAGAAATATATTTATAAAGTCAATATCATAGGCGAGAGAGGGAGAGATCATACCAAAGGGGAAGAAAGCATCACTAGCAAGGGCAGCTCCTCGTGCGTCATCCCCAGCCTTTCTGAAGGCGATCCTAAGGCTCTCAAGCCTGTTGGGCTGCCCACTCCCCATCCCCAGCATGCAATTATTCTGCAATCACATCATACATCATCCCCGGCATGCAGTTATTCTCTTAAAAAAAATCATCATCATTGTCGCTATCTCCGGTTTCTTACATACCTTGGCAATCACAATAGCATTGCTCTTAACATGCTTCACACACAGCCACGCGAACTCTGCGTCATGGAGCTCACTGGCTTCCGGCTTTCTCTCTGACACCACCTTGAAATCTATCTCCTCTGGCACAAGATCATCAGACTCTTGGGCCAGCCAACCCCCACCCACCTGCCGCAGAGACAGCATGCCCTTCCCAACCTTCTTTGCATCAAGAATCCTCAAAGTCTTTGACTTCCCCTTGAGAACCTCAAGCCCCTTCTCGGTGTACCCTGGAGCGACCACAATCTCGTAGAACATCCTAGTCTCACCGTCTGTCGGGCTCCTGAACTCGCGAATCTCCCTCGCGAGATCCTGACAGGTAACCAAGAAAGATGAATTAAATTGAATTGAATCTATTTCCAACCACTCAAAATATGTTTCTTAGAATTATCATATTCTCACCTCGTCCACAACGGTGTTGAAGGCAACTATACCGCCAAATGCGCTAACTGGGTCTGCTCTTACTGCCAGCCGATAGGCCTCAAGGACATCGGCCCTCGAGGCAACTCCACAAGGGTTGGTGTGCTTCACAATCACACAAGTAGGGTTTCTAAACTCTGAAACACAATTCCAGGCAGCATCTGCATCTAGATAGTTGTTGTAGGACATTTCCTGAGTCCACCACATTAGAAGAATTCGAATCAAAATAAGAAGTACAAGCCTGAGAGAAAGGTTAGAAATTGGACTTCTCCTGACCTTTCCATGGTGTTGTATGGCAGTGGCAATACCACCGGCATTGACCACAGAGAGACTGTCATCGGCGTAGACAGCAGCTTTCTGATGAGGGTTCTCCCCATATCGAAGAGTAGATATTCTAGAGAGCGGCACAGTCAATGCAGGGGGGAAACTCTCACCTGGAAGATACCAGGTACAGAATGAGAGACATATTAACCCAAAAATACAGGAAAATAATGTATATAGCTCTGGGTTGACCTCCCGTTGACTCCTTCCAAAGCCACTCTGAGACAGCAGAATCATAGGCTGCCACATGTTGGAAGGCCTTCCATGCAAGTTTCCTGCGGAACTGGAGGCCCCCATCTTGCTCTCCTTGAAGAAACTGTAACAGTTCGGGGTAGTCCTTATGGTCAACTACCACCAGAACATCCTTGTGATTCTGCTCAAAGAAAGTTTACACATAAATGATCAACATCATAATTTAGACAATCGGGATCTCTTTTACGGATGAAATAGACAGTAGGGATCCATGATAAACCGGCTTTGCAATCCGACCATTTGATCTATCTGATCTTGATTAGGCAGATCCAGCTGATCGGATCAGCCTGATCTGGCCATGATCATGGCCGATAAATTGACAGGATTGAGTCAGATTGTTCTGATCCAGTCTGATCTCTGATCCCCATAACAAATGGGGATTGGAAATCGAATGGAAATGATTGATCTGGTCTCGATCTGGCCAATCTGATTGATATTATTGGTTCGATCAGATCACAGCCAGGGATCGATCAATTGGTCAAAATTTCAATTGTTTCCAATGTGCTTGTTGAACTTGACGAAATAATGAGATAGGATCAAGGTCCACGATACCTTGGCAGCGGCTCTGATCAGCGTGGGTCCCCCTATGTCAATCTTCTCAATCCCATCTTCAAACGAGACACCATCTGCAGATATGACAGTCTCAACGAAAGGGTATAAGTTGACCACCACCACGTCGAAAGTGCCTGCAAAGGTACACAAGAAGAGGGTAAATTAGGGATTCAATCTTGACCGTCCATTCATTTGTTAACAGGATCCCACCGATTCCATGATTTTCCAGAGCCTCCATATGTTGTGTGCGATCTCTCCGGGCAAGGATGCCTCCATGGATGCTGGGATGTAGAGTCTTCACACGCCCATCAAGCTGCAAAGCCATTTGAACATGGAGAAGATGAGGAAAAAAGAAATTTCATTTTTGAAAAAAATCAACTTCAAATTAACCAATTAACTTGAACAAATACTTCATATCGAATTTTGACCTGATTCATGAAAAAAAATTGAAAAAGAAATCATAACCCAGATACACAGTATGGATGTCACTGATTGAAGTGAACATGCGTAGACATACTGAGGCATAAACTAACGTCCTTAAAAAGGAAAAAAAATTAGAAAATCACCATTTCTGGGAACTGGGTAACTTCTTCCACCTTAACGACAGAAATTCCAGCCTTTTCCAAGGAAGTTGCTGTGCCTCCAGTCGAAACAATCGTGTACCTGTAGGTTATGACGAACTGGAAGTTTTCAATAATTTTCTTTAGTGAAATAGAAGTTATAATTAAGAGAAGGAAAAACACTAGTTTTGGAGAGAAAACCAAACCCTAAGTTTTGGAGCCCACTTCCAAGGAAATCAAGATCACTTTTGTCGGATAGTGAGATTAATGCTCGCTTCCCACCTGACAGGAAAAAAATGCAAAAGGTCATTCTACATGGATCACTGCACACTATAAAATCACTAATCAAATATGAAGGTCCTATTACATTTTTATAAGCAATAATGAAACATGTCATGAATTCTTAATACAACTACACCTCACATTAAAAGAGAACAAGGAAAGAGCAATCCTACACAACGGTTAAGAACATCATAAATGCAAAAAAACTTGCTGAAAAAATCAAAGAAAAGCGAGGGAGAGGAAATAAACGACAATTCTAAGATACGAACGACCATCAATCCCTAATAAAATGAAAATCCAATTCATGCATATGTCCAGATACAGACGTCTAAATTCTAAATTCTAGAGATCATCCAAGCATACCCAGTACCACTAATATCCCCAAATGCATATAATCTTTGATAATTTCGGTCGTGGAGATCGACCCAAAAAAAAGAACGGCATCGTTTAAGAACTAGTAGCAGGTATAAGAAAGAAGAAGAAGAAGAAGAAGAAGAAGAAGATCACCCGACGAAGAAACAGTTAATCCATCAGCCGTGGCCTCTGTGCTCGTAATGGCAGCTCTAAGCGGATCCGTCGCCATCGACCAAACCCTCCTCGAAAAGCGAGTAAGAGCCAGAGAATACGCCTGTCCACAAACCCATCAACGAAAATCAAAATCAAGCACACCCAAAAAAAACGCAGAGAATAGATTCAGGAGCAGGCAGAAAGCGGGAAAAAATATAAATCAAACGCAAAATATAAATCAAAAAAATTAAAAAATGAATCAAAAAGAGGACTTTCCTCCGAATGCCGGTTGACATACTGATGATAGAAAGTGCATATCAATCACAATAAAGAGAGAGAGAGAGAGATAGATAGATAGATAGTTGAAATTACCTCGCGCGATGGGTGTAAGCGGCGAGTGGGAGAGGAGCAGAGAAGGTAATTTGCGGAGGAAGATGAAGCTCTGGCGACAGGAGAGGACAGCAGATGAAGAGGCATCTTCTTTTCTCCTGCTGTCGATAGCTCGAGCTGTGGCAAAATCGCCATTCTATGGTATTTATAGGGTAGCAGGAATTTTTGGAATTTTCAAGAAAAGTCCCTGCTAGTGCATACAATTTGCGTTTAGCTTTTTCTCTTGTTTTGATTTTTTTTTGTTGAAAGAAAAGCCCCTAACTAATGCAAGCATATTAACTCAAACCTATTGTATTTGACCGTTATTTTGAAACATATTCTCAAGAGAGCTCTTGTGTTATAACTTACAGCATCGGCTAAGCTAATATGCTATAAATCACCCTCATTTTGTGAAAAGCCAGCTATTAATTCAAACCAATTGTATTTAACCGTTATTTCTCTTGTTTTGAAAAAAAAGCCTTGAAAGAGCTTTGGTATTACAACATTTCCCCAAGCTCATATGCTCTAAATCACCCTCATTTTATGAAAACCCCCTACTAATTCAAACATATTGCATTTAGCCTTTATTTCTCTTGTTTTGAAATAAAAGTCTTAAGAGGGCTTATGCGTTACAACGTTGCACTGAGCTCATATGCTCTAAATCACCCTCATGTTATGAAAGCCCCTCCTTAATTCAAATATATAGCATTAAACTTTATTTATGTTCTTTTGAAATAAAATCTTAAACAGCTCAGGTGTTACAGCATAGCCCTGAGCTCATATGTTACAAATCACTAGTTTTATGAATATGCAAGTATATTCCATTGTACCTTCATTTCTCTTGTTTGGGAAATGTATTCTTAAAAGAGCTCAGGAGTTCAAACATTGCCCTAAGCTCATCTGATATAAATCACCCAAGTTTTAAGAAAAGCCCCTAACTAATGCAAGCATATTGCGTTGTACCTTTAGTTCTCTTGTTTGGGAAATGTATTTTTAAAAGAGCTCAGGTGTAACAACACTATGCTGAGCTCATCTAATATAAATCACCCTAATTTTAAGAAAATCCCCTACTAATGCAAGCATATTGCATTTAACCTTTATTGCTCTTGTTTGGGAAATGCATTTTTAAATGGAAGCCCTAACACTCACATGGTAGATTGTGCTGACATGGTCAATACAGATAACATAATAGGAAAACAAAATTTGAGAATATATATATTCACGGATGTTATTACTTATCATACTTTGTTTTCTGGTGAGATGATCAATTTTGATAAAGCACATATTTGTGGGTGAGGCCTTTTCAAAGAAGTGAGAGCAATCATTGCCTTTTTTTGAGATCTGAAAGACATGCACAATAATATGCAACTGAATATGTCATGGCTTTTTAAATCTTAAAAGACTAAAGTGAATGACTTATTATCAGCTTCTAGGATGATCCTTAAGCCCATGTTGAAACATTGGATGAAGAAACTTCATCTACCTGAGAAACCTGAAATTGGAGCTAAAATGTTGTTTAAAGTTTCTGATTCATATAACAATAAATATAAAGTTCGTTATGAGAAAAAAGTAAAGGTTTGAATCCACACAACATGAATTTAGAAAGCGAATTCTTAATTCATATGTTTATGATTTTTATACTTTTATGAACCGAAGTATTGTAAACTATAGACAATTTATATAATTTTTATAGTCAGAAGTACTAATATAAACTGGTTTAAATATGTTAGGTTATGTTTGGTAGTGCCAAATTTTGGGTGATCATACCTACATTTAGTGGACAGGGCCGAGCTTTGCATAACACTGCTGCTGATTGTGATAGAAATGGAGTCAGATACAAGTGGCATAGTTGAGTGAGACATGTATAAGTGTCGTTAGTGATGACAGAATTACAAGGCAGATACACATAAAAGAGAAGGGGAATTAGAGGAGTCCTCTAAAAAGGGAGAATCTGAAAAAGTTAAATAAGTCAGAATGAAAAGGATAGAAATCACCAATCCTCATTCTCATGTGCCCACCAGGCCATGTAGTCCCTTTTCTTCACATCTCTCAATCATGTGCACTGTATCTTCAATCATTCACTCTCGAACATCAATAATCAATCCAAACAACATTTGGATGTGTAAATCACAATATTAATTTATACGGGAATAAAATCTAAGGGTCCATTTTTACATTGAATGGGGGGGCTCTATTTACATCTCCGAGATCATTAATTCACATACTAGAGAAAGACAGAGATGACCCAAAAAATTCAGTGGAAACCTTTGTTTGGATCATCAAGTGTTATTATCTGAAGTTGGAGAAATCTGGACCAATTATTATTTTTCCATCCTCCTTTATCTACGTCATGAATCATCACTGTGGTAGCAGAATCCTCATATTTTATGAATATTTTTCATAAAAATATTCACTTGAAATGAACTTCAATATGTTTCTAAAGTGTGTTCTCAAACTCACCAAAATGTGCCAATACTGGTATCCAAATCCAGATCTTCAGTGTTCTTCATCTGTTGCCGGTTTATGTCCTCCAAATCAGTAAGAAAAATCCAATGACTTGAGTAAAAATGTGTTCAAATGATGTGTTAGATCAGACCTCAATATTTGGATGCCAATAATGATAAAGTGAAAGGTAGTTTTGGAACCTTTCAAACCATGACTGGCTGCATGTCCCAAGAGCACAAGAGGTTAGATGGATTTGTGATTTAAAAAACTGACTTTTCTATTTGTTTCACTTGTCCCCTCATGAGATCACATTTTTTGTGACTTCAATCCATTTTTTTCATTGTATGTGTGATTTTAAAGCCAAATTTTGAATTGAATAGCTAATCATTGGCAAATCATGGGCCGCAACGAATGATTTGCTACATCTTATGGAATCAGGTTGCAAAAAATGGAAGTGGATTAATAAAAATATGTTCATTTAAACCCATATAAATGTTGAAATAAATCCAAAAAATATATCCTGATTTATAAAGTAATTTCCTTATGAGTTAGATGTCAGATTTCCTTAAAATACCAAAAAATGAGGAAAATTGAAATTTTAATCTGAAAAATACAATGAATTATTTAAAGTTCTGATAGCATTCATTTACGATAGTTTTATTGATAAAAGTATGTCAAATCATTGATATTATTATTTATTTAGCGTCTTATTTGTGATTATTACTACCACTTCAGTATCCAGGAAAACTATTTGATCCTTTGAGGAGACCCTGAATATATTCATGTTATTCAAATCTTTAGTTTCAGTCACGATGGATTAAACATGGCTTGAAATTAGTTAATGCAAACTAAAAGAATGATGGATTAAACATAGGAACTTAGGCAATGATAATGAAACTTTGAAGAATGAACTTTTCATGTGACTAAAAGGTTACAATGAAATGAATCTTTGTCGTCCCAACTATGTACATGCATATGGAAATTCTAGGACAGATGTTAGGAAGAAATACACTAATAGCATGCGGATACAAGGTGAGCACAATAAAATATTTGAGGAAAGCCAAAGCCTGAAGAAGATAAAGAAAGCGAAGATTCTATGACAAATATCACAAAGAGAAGGGAAATACAAGAGATACCTAAATCCATCTTAGAACTTTACAAACCAATCTACAGCAGAGAGCAGTTCACTTATGGTGTGAATCTCTGTGGCCGAAAATCTAGAAGTCAATCTAGAATCTACTTCATTTAGTTTTTTAAATATCATTTTATTCCTCTAACAAGAATCAGTTTTATTTTATTATCTTATTGGATTTTGTTTAATTCATGTTATCTTATCTATTACAGACATTGTAGCTGAGGCATTAGGGAAGATATTACAGGTAAAAAATCTTGATTATTGAGTCTATGTGTTCTTTCCCTCATATATCATGCCTTTGGAATATGAATCACATAATTAATGTCTGTGATCAACTGCCCTTTTATTTTAGATAATTCATTATGCAAGCGTATTTTTCAAAATGCTAATACGTTCTTTATCAAAACTTTATTTGATGTAGGTGGAAGATACCAAATTATCATTGGAGTCTAGTGCGAAGAGAAATCCAAGTGTTTCAAGCCATGTGTGTACAGTTGTTAGATCAATGGATTATATGGTTGTGTTCCCTTGCAGAAAGTTCAAAACATCAAGTTGGTCTTTGCAGGCATCTCAAGCTGAAACTAGGTGTCACAGTGCTCAATTTGTTGAACCTTCAGATTAACCTATTCACAAACTTATGTGCACAAAGTTGACAATAAATGGCTAACTTTGATGTTCAAGATTCTTTATGTTGCCATAGAAAAAATAAACGATGAATTCAGTTACCATATAAAACTATTTCTTGTTTGAAATAATTGATATTGTGATGTTGCTCCTATGTTTACTATTAAGTGAGACTATGGAGAAACATTTGGAACTGTGGTATTCTTTTGGAAATAGTTTTATTGATAGAGTGAAACAGAGTGATTAAAAACCAATCTCAGAAAAGAGCTGTTCTTCAACTTATGTCAAATAAGGCCATTCTTTGCTTTAAAATCAATATTCTAATATTCTTGTCCACAAAGTGAAAAAAACATCCATCATTATTTTTCCTATTTGGAGTCATATTTTATACAAAATGTGCTACCTGTGTCTTAGCCACCACACTAATACTACATGAAAGCAATTGTGTCTATTTGAAAGCCTTCAATATAATATTTACATACATGTCACCAATAATTTTTTTAATAATTGACACCTATGCATGAAATGATTACATTTTCATTATTAGTTATAGGGCAAATCCTTTTATTTCAATTTCCATAATATGCTTGACTTTTTGAGTGAAGCATCTGAGGAGCTTCATTATTTACCTTTATTGAGTTTTACAAAATAGGGAGAAGCAGCCCTCAGTCATAAGGTATCATACTTTGGCAGCATTCACTTGAGAAGCAGTGGAGGAAACTGGGCTTATCTACATTGAGGCTCAGGACTGGTGCTGTGAGCTTAGGAGTTATTAAGTGTGCTCTTGGACGACAACTTGGACGTGAGTGTGCGATGCTATCTAAGACATCTGAACAAGATGGGAAAAGTTATATGATAAAGAAGATTTTTCTCAGTTACAAGATGGGAAGGCGGTGTCTGTCTCGTTTCTCCTAAAATCCTTTTCTTGGGTGGACGACCTTCCAAGAATGCCTTTCTTGGACCTTTCTTGGAGCAGATTCAAGAAAAGGCCCTATCTTGGAGCTTTCTTGGAGCTTCTTGGATCAGATTCAAGAAAAGGCGCTCTCTTTTAGCTTTCTTGGAGCTTATTGAAGCAGATTCAAGCAACATCCTCTCTTGGAGTTTCTTGGAGTTTCTTGGAGCTTCTTGGAGCTTTTGTGGAGATTCTTGGAGAAGATTCAAGAAAATTCCCTCTCCAAGAATGCATGGGCTGCAACAAGCACGCCGGTCTCCTGCTCGCCATCATCCTGGCTCCGTTCCAGGAAATCACCTCTCTACCTCGCCGCCAAGAACACGTTGGATAAGCGACACTGCTAGGTTCTACTGTTTCCCTCACTTTTAGCAGTATTATTAATTACTCCAGTCCTGTCTTCCTCAACTTGGTCCACAAGCCAGTTTTATCGACGATTAATAGGATTAGCCACCTACTTGTTGATAGGTAGGGATTTCTTGAGGTAGCGATTAAGTTCACTAGCAATGGAGGTCCTGGATGCCGCTAGAAATCTTGTGTCCCCTACCACTTAGTACGTCTAGTTGGTCTGACCGGGTCATTGGGAGTCTGACATGGACTAGTCCACTCCAGATCCTTAAATTTATCATCATCTTAGTCAGCAGTTGTTGCACATTTCTCATTAAATTTCATCGTACAATGCATTCATCTTGCTAGTTACATATTACCTTGCCGTCTCACTGTATTGTAACACGAGCCATCCAATCCCGGCGTTCTCCATGTTACATCACTTAGGGGGACAGATTGCCACTTTGCATGGTTGATTTATAATTAGTTATATATATATTTGGTTATTTCAACGCAAGGACAAATGGCATTTTCTAGGCCAATGGTAAAAAAAGATAAAATATGCACCAATTGTTGGGGAATATCATAGACTTTAATGAGCAGAATTATAAATGCAATGTGACAATGAGGAAGGTGAGAAGGAGAGAAAATATTTAACCTAAAGCAATGGCCAGGATTCATCAACTTCAGGGATTCATATCCAATCAGCCACAATTATCGCCAGCAAAGAATAATGATGAACGCATTTTTGCTATGCTACTAATACTTGTACTTGTTCTGTTATTCTGCCCAAGCCTGGCTGAGGAAATCTTAGTCTTTCTTACCTCTTTCCATTCATTTAATTAAACCTAAAAGAGGAGATGCCAATCATTATCATATACAACTGGGAATTCCTTCCTATCTTGGCAGGATGATTGAAAGAGAGTGAGGCTTTGAACATCCATAAAGTATTTATTGGTCTCTCGAGTGCATGGAAAGGGTCAATAGAGAAGATAACGGCTTTTTCTGAAATAACAAAATGACGTGGTCCTGACAGAGCATAAAGACAAAGAGTATGGTCAATCAAAATGTCCCCGACTCAAATCCAACTTCATATCAATAATAACATACTTTTGGATGGTTAAGGCTTGAAGAGCTATGTATGGCCGACACAATTTGTCAAGGAAATCTTGCCAAACAGTAACTATTTGGTTTGCAAACGATTGATGGTATTTCTCTGGGATCTCATTTAGCTTCTTTTAAAGATGTCAGGGCAGAACTTGAATCTCTTGATCTGAATACATTAAATAAAGAAGATCTATATTTGATATTTCTTACGTCCTTGCCACCATCTTTTTAGGGATTTTATGATCTAAGAAATCATTATTAAAAATTGCAATTATTTTAAAAGGAAGAGTCATATGAAATCATAATAGAGCTAAAAAACAGGATGAGAGTAAAGCCTTTAGTTCAAGGCATCTATCGAGCAGTATCAAATGAAACCTAGTTGTATGATTGTGGCAAAATCCTTACCATTGCAAAAGTTGAGGAACATTCGTTTGAAGAAAAAAACTATGGAATCCATGAGTTACTTACACTTATGCGTCTCTTAAAACGCATTCACCATCCTTCATCTATTGCAAGCACAATTTTGATAGGAAAAAACTCATCATGTAAAGGCCATGGGAGCGGAAACGTTTTCATCTGGATATTTGATGGTAAAGTCCATGCCTTGAGTAATGTTAGATACTTCCCTGAGCTGGAGAAAAATCTTAAATCTCTCAGTACATTGAACTCTCAGTGGTACAAGTTGATTGGAAAAGGCGGTATCTCATATAAAGACTCTTTGGTTATACTTTAAATTCATCAAATGATGGCAATGTTATATGTGTTTGAGAGTAATACTGTTATGGGTCACACAACCATGATTGGTTGGTCACAGTCTCCATACAGTTAGGACATGTGGTTTATCAAAGAATGTCTAACATATGCAAAAAGTAAACTATTTGAAGGGATGAAGACAAGTAGTCGGAATTTATGTAAACAATGGTTATATGGAAAATATGTTTTTTTAGTTTCCCAAGAGGCCATCACAAATCTACTGGAGTTTTTGACTATGTCAACTCAGATATTAGGTGGCTGTCAAGTATGCCATCACATGTAAGTGCCACTATGCTTTCAACAATAAATCTGTGACAAGTAAATCTATGGCACTTCATCTGTTTAAAGAATATAAAATAATGGTAGAGAATGAAACTTGTTACGTTGTAGAAAATCTTCAAATAGATACTGAGATGGAATCTTTCTTAGACCGATTTCAACACATCTGTAACTTTGAAGGGATCTTAAACCACCTTGTTTAGTGAACTTTCCTCGGACTTAGACAATATGTAAAATGGTAAAAATTATATCACCTCGAGGATTAAAAGATTATACACATAAAAAATGTTGTCTTTGATGAGGATGTGAGTATTAAGTCATCCTCAATGAAGCAACACAAAAATTTACACTTGTCTTTTGTAGATCAAATATCTGATGCTTGAACTCTTAATGTTTCTTAAAGGCTATCTCATGAGGTTCAACAAGTTGCTTGTATTAGTGCCTTATCTATTTCCCTTTTCCATGATGATGAAACAAGTTATCGCTATTCTATTGTGAGGGAGATAAAACCTTGGTTCGAATATGCACACTCTGTTTGTATAGGATATCGCTTTGGTGTGCGTGAAAAAAAATGATAATTAGAATTACTATCTTCTTTTAGACAAAATATTTGGTCTAATGCCTTGACTAAGAGGGTATCTATGAAATGGAATCACTACGATGAAACCTAGGATTTGGTTGAGGCCCAAAGGCCAAGAAACCTGTTCATAGTAAATCGTTTAAAAGTGGGAAGGCCATCAAGGGAACTGAGGGCCATCGAGCCCCTTTAAATGCATGAAAGGACCTCTCTTGGTCGTGGACAGGGTAGGTTGACCCCACTGGTCCTAAGCCATTTGATTTCCTATGGTCGTCCTCTTTGGTTGGAAACTGCCATCTAGCTTAGGAATGGTCCTTTTGTGCCACCGGTGCAAATTTGGTGAGATGTGCAGTGCGGTTTGCGTTTTCTAACCTTACATCGCACAGCTGCCAGAATAATTGCACTGGACATCAGACAGGCTTGTGCGATGCAAATGTGCGGATGTGTTTAATTTTTTTTTTTTAAAATATATTCTTTCACCCTCAATCATTCTTCTCTCGCTTCGCTCTCTCTATCTAGCTTCTCTCTCTCATTCTCACATTCTATTGCTCTTCTCTATGCCGCTCTCTCTCTATCACTTTTCTCTATCCCACTCACTTCAATCGCCCTTCTCTCTGCCGCTCTCTCTCGATCACCTTTCTCTATCCCTCTCACTTCAATCGCCCTTCTCTCTACCGCTCTCTCTCTATCACCTTTCTCTATCCCTCTCACTTGTATTTCCCTTCTCTCTCTTTCTCTCGTCTTCTTTAACCTACCCTGATGCCATACACGGTGTAGCCGCCATTGGGAGCATGTACTTGCATGAAGCATGTCGACTAACACCTGTGCGTCCGATTCTATGATGATATTATGAAGGTTTTGTTCCTCGCAGAGGAGTAAACCATCATGTATTACCATAGCTTTGGCTATTGTGTTAGTTTGTACACCATAAAAAGAGGAGAAAGCAAAGAGAATACTTCCCATATGATCCCGGAGGATACCACCTCCCCCCTACTGCCCTGGGCTCCCTTTGGACGCACATCCACATTCAGTTTGAGGTGGCCAATTGGCGGTGGGTGCCAATGGATGACCTATTGCTGAATGTGGATAGGGGAAAGGGTCACTAGAATGCCCTTGGCACGAAGGAGATTGCATTTGAGTGCTGAGCTGTAATCGCGAGTGGGGATGAGATGGTGGATGCGTCATATCCACAGCTTGACACGATGCATGATACCCACGGCACGCATGGGAGTCCCTGCAAAATGAAAAGAATTTCGCCCCTTCCATATCTCCCATAGTAAATAAGCTATGATGATGTGTAGGATGGGGCTCCATTTAGAGCATATTGGCAAGAGAAATATCTTGCCAAAACACTTGAACAAGGTCACTGGAATATGAAAGAGTGGGCGCCAAAGGTGCGTGATTTGGCGCCAACATTCTATGGCTGTCTCCCTATGGAAAAAAAGATGTTCCATAGTCTCAATATGTGGAAATGCGGGACAACAGTTGCAGCGTGAGGTGAGAGAGTGGCCTGGACGGATCACCCGATCATCAGTCGGAGGCCACGGTGTAGGAGTTTCCAGAGGAAAAAGGAGACACGGGTAAGGATCACCAGGTGCCAGATGCGGCGACCCTAGTGCTGAATGGGAGATTTCTCATGGAAATACTCCCAAGAAGAACTGCATGAGTATGCGCCATTGAGTGTGAGCATCCAAATAGCACGGTCAGGAGTGGACTCGATTGAAGTGTTTTGGACTTGGGGTAACATGGCAGAGGGGAGGCCATGTTGCTCCCATAGGTGTGGCGTGTTGCCCATAAGCAGCTGGGCCACTATGAGTTGCACTCGATGTGGTACAAAGCGGGGATGGCGAGCGAAAGACTCGTTAGCGTGCCAAGTATCAAACCAGGCCCTAATCGTACCTCGGCCTATACGCCAACATGTGACCTGGGCAATCTCAAGCCATTGTCGCTACCACATCTGCCATCTCTGATGGCCCTGGATATCTATTTCTCGACGGGCCCAGTCGCCGTATTTGGTGGAAATAAAACATCCCAATAGTCAGTGTCTCAAATGTCTTGGACATTTGAGAGACGTCCGATCCCTAAACCCCCCTCGGTCGTCGGCCAACATGCTTTCTCCCAAGAGACCCAATGATGATGACGCTAGCGCTCGAGGTGAGCGGACCGTAAGAAACATGCGCATAGTCGTTCCATTGAGCGGAGGAATGTGAGAGATAGTGAGTGGACCACAAAGGTATGCAGCGGGATACTCATGAGGACATGTCAAATAAGTTGGATGCATCCTCTAGGAGAGAGAAAGTGGAGTTTCCATCCCTCAAGTTTCTTTCTCGATTTGGCCAAAAGGGCATCAACGTAATGATGCCTAACGCGTCTGAGAAAGATAGGACATCCAAGATAGTCAAAAGGGAGGCATCCTCGTGAGAAATGGGTAGAGTGTTGGATTATCTGAGAGCGCTTTGTAGTGGTAGAAGGACCAACTATAAAGCTACTCTTTGAGGCATTGACGAGCTGGCCCAAGGCTTGCTCGTACGCAATGAGGACGCTCATAAATTCCTTAATAGATTTTTTGAATCCATTAAGGAAAAGGATGGCATCATCCACAAAGAGTGAGTGCGAGAGGATCGGGCATCCCCTCTTTGTAAAATATGGTTGGATTAGGCCACGATTGATCACACATGTGAGGGATCGATTGAACAACCCCTCCATCAATATAAAAATGGTGGGTGAGATAGGATCACCTTACCGTAGACCTCTCGTGGTCGTGAAGAAGCCAGTGGAATTTCCATCCATCAAGAGAGATAAATGATTCTCTCGAATGCATGCATCGACTAGATCGATGAATGCATCAGTGAACCGAAAGCGACATAACACTTGGGTAAGAAAATTCCACTCGACTCGATCAAAGGCCTTCTCCATATCTAGTTTGATGATGACATTTGAGCCCCGAATATGAGTGTCTAGTGACTGGGCTAGCTCATGAACTAGCATGATATTGCCATGGATTTGTCGACCCTTGACAAAACCACACTATTCATGCGAGATAAGTCTATCGAGAAAGTGTCCTAGTTGATTCGTAATGATCTTGGATGCAACTTTGTAAAATACATTATGAAGACTAATGGCGCGAAAGTCTTGGAAGGAAATTGGAGTGTCCACTTTTGCAATGAGCGCCAGAAAAGTGGATTTCCAACTTCACGGGAAGACTTTGCGCGTGAACGTCTCCTTGATAGCAAGCACCAAGTCAGTGCCTACGATATCCCAGCATGCAGCATAGAATTCTGCAGAAAATCTATTCGGTCCTAGGGCCTTGTTCCTACCCAAGGAAGAAATGACCTCCTTAATCTCTGCTCGGGTAGGAAGGGCTGTGGGAAGTGCACTATCGTGGTCGGTCACCAAGTGAGGGATAGAGGCAAGGATGTCCTCACTCACAACAGTCGGTTGTGAGGAGAGGAGAGAGTAATAATACTCCAATCCTGCAGCTGCTAGTTGGGCGGGGTCTTGACGATACGTATCTAATAGTTTCCTATAATTAGGACGCACTCTATGGTGGATCGAAGCGTGAAAGAAATGTGTGTTTCTATCACCTTGTAGCCATTGGACACGCGATTTTTGGAGATAGAAAATGTCCTGGCGCCACATATCGTCCTCAAGCTGCTCTGTAAGGTGAAGTTGGCATTCTCCCACAATGTCCATCCAACCATCTTGCAATTGTCGCTCGATAGTAGCTAGTTCCCGCTTGAGTGCTTTGACCAGTGCATGTATGTCTCCAAAGACATGTCGATTCCACCATTTAAGGTGGAACTTGAGATTCCTCAGTCTCTAACTGAAGTTCTCAATAGCTGATGTAGAGATCGTTCCATGCCAATGGCTTCGTACATAAAGATGGAAGTCGGTGTGCTCTAACCACATGGCTTGGAATCGGAATGGAGGGCGGCGGACTCGGTTGTTGGAATCTGGGAGAAGGAGGATCGGTGAGGGGTCTGAGTAAAATATCGCAGTAGGATCTCCATCGTGATGGTGCAATGCATCAATGCGGTACTATTGGCAAAACAACGGTCGAGCCGTTCGTACATACTCGCATCCGCATGACGTTCATTACACCAGGTCCACTGCTCACCTATGGTAGGCTGCTCCACTAGTGACGCCTGATGGATAAAGTCGTTAAACGTTTGCATAGATCGTGACCGAGGTGGGCAGCCCCCCTGGCGCTCTCTAACTGCTTGTATGCAGTTGAAATCCCTAGCTATAAACCAAGGGAGATCAACAAGCCGTGAATGGGAATGGGCATGTAAGGTGAGTTCCTCCTGAAGGGCCTCTTGCTCTAGTTGTCTATTCGGGGTGTAAGCGAGTAAGGCTTCGGGGAGTACGGTACGTCAAAAATGACGTACCGGGTCCCTTCAGCCAGTAGCACCAACAAATAATCTCACTTCCAAAGAAGCCAGAGCTTACACGAGGAATAACAATAAACATAATCCATTCTGAGTTTACTCGCTATGGAGTGGGAATGATCCGATGCTGCCAAGTATTCCTAAGCTGTGATTTTTTATTGGTGAGAGGAGATGTGACCGGGTTAGAGGTTTACAATCCCTCTACAATTCCAAACAAGACTTGGAATCATAAAACTACTGGCTCACGTGACGCACCCTCGAGCAGGTGTTGTATATGCGGCATGTATGGGAGGCATCGGAACAATGTCCCGGAGGGGGAAAATGCATTCACGTCTGAATCCTCAGAGAGGAGAGATACATCGTCCTCCTCCTCTCCCGTGGAAGCCCGACCACTAGTACCTCCACAAGTATCCTCCGAATTAGAGAGTGAAGCGTGACGATTAGTCAAGCGTTCCGCCTTCTCGAAAGGGATATGCGATGGATGGAGGTTGGGCATGGAGGTGAGTATATCAGGTGGGGGAGGAGTGTGGCTAGGGTGGGGCGGTAAGCTAGGGATGGGGATGGGTGGTGAGCGAGAGGGCGGGGGGACGAGCAAGGTTTAGGGAGGAGTGGGTCCGAGGGGAAAGAGCGAGGAGGGCAGTGTGCAGGAGTGGGGGGTGGGATAGTTGAGAATGGAGGGGATGGAGGTGAAGCCGGTGGAGGGAAGCGGGGCAT
Source organism: Wolffia australiana (assembly GCF_029677425.1). NCBI lineage: Eukaryota > Viridiplantae > Streptophyta > Magnoliopsida > Alismatales > Araceae > Wolffia > Wolffia australiana. The sequence goes on along the minus strand of NC_135843.1, from coordinate 7,053,007 downwards.
TGGGGAGGCGGGAGACGTAGGGGAAGGATGGGAAGATGTAGGTGGGGGTGAGCAAGGTAGAGGGGAGCGAGGTGGTGGGGATGATGAAGATGGAGGCCGGTGGACTGATGAGAGGCGAGAGGGTGTAGAACGGGGGGACGATAAGGAATGGGGGACTGGTGAGGGACGGGTGGGTGTATGGTCGGAAGTGCTGGGGAGACTCGAACGACTCTGCCCAGCCTCCACGCAGTCTCCCTCAGGTCATTCTAGATCTAAGAGGGTAAAGGTATTGGAGGCACTAGTGGGTGCTTGTACCTCCTTACCCTTGCCCGGCCGAATGCCGATAGGGGGAACATCCGGGGGACAGGGTAGGGTTTGTGGGTACTTGTCCGCCCCCTTCTTCATCCATTGTGACCCTGAAGCTGTATGCTTGGCTGAGACAGGTTTGGCCACATAGAGTCCGTAGGTAGGAGAGGGGTAGTAGTAGGCGCACCATGCGGTGAGGGGGCAGGGCGTGTACTCTGAGTCGGTCGCTATGTGTGCCGACGCCCTTGAGAAGTAGACTTTGCTTCTATGATGTAGTCATTATAAGGCAAAGGTGGGAGGTACTCCTTTGAGGGGGTCAAGGTAGTGATAAACTCAAATAAGGGTAGTCATTTCCATGCATTATTCATCTTAAATCTCCTAAAAGTAAGTACAACATTGCCAAAAATGCTTATTTTGCATAGTAATGAGATCATGCCTTTTCACTTTCCCAAAGATTAAAAAGCTTACATTTTGTACTTAATTAATGTTTCCATCAATGCTTTGACATGCATTTCACAAGTTACACAGTTTGGGATTTACTTAAAAGAGGATTTGAGGGATATTTCTAACCCCCACTTGACTCGTGTAGTCAAGTGGGATATGAATCTAACGATTTCCCTAGTGTGTTGACTCTTCATGTCAAGGTTGACTTTTGATGGTCATAAAATTACGAAATTTTATGGGGAAGTCAAGACAGGAGTCTTGAGGCTTGGGACAAAATTTCAAGTCAAAAGGAGCAATGAAGAAAAAGATGCATGCTAACCAGTGGAGTTGACTCAATCGATTGGCTTGGTATAAAGGAGCTTGAAGGAGACCTTCTAGAATGTCTTTGGAGGCTTCCAGGTTGATCAAGGCACATGAGGGTAACTCTAGCTGGCAGATCCTGGTTGGAGGAGAGCCCAGGGTCGAGATCCAGCCCAGGATCCATGAGGTGGAACGCATCCACCCATCCATTCCAGCCCAAATCCAAGGGCTAGAGATGACTTGTAACTAACTCTAACCGACTTGTTCTTTTCCCTCCAAATTCGACCTGGAGGGAAAGAATCTGGTTGGTTGGGGTCTGATCACCTGGATTGATGCCTCAAGAACTCAATCCTGGACGTTCATCCATAATCCAACCAAGAATGGCTGAAACTAACACATGTACCCCTATAAAAGGGACCCCCTCACCCTCCTTGAGGGCATCCAAGAATTGAGTATTGTTTTCTTCAATTTCTTTCTTTCTTGAGCTTGTTCCTGGGTCCACCTTCATTCAAAAGGTGCAAGGAGTCTTCTAGAAGCGTCCTGGATCTTGAAGCCAGTTGGTAGGGAGCTGCAGCAACAACCTTGGGCCCTTTGGGGTGTGACAAAAATGTTACGTTCTTCTTCTTACCCTATCTCCTTTAAAATTCTCTTAAGCTTCTTGGCTATCTTTAGGCAGATAGCCAACGTCTCAAGCTTTCCAACGCCTACTCACACGTGTCAAACCGATATCTAGAACTCCAGATATCATTGTTTTGGTCCACCGCACGTGAGAGGTCCTCCGTGGGCGCGACCAGCGGCGGAGCGGCGAAGCCCAGCGCACAAACAGCGGCGGAAGCGCCCAAGCTTGTGCACTATCTCTCTCTTCCTCTTCTTTTCTCCCTCAATTAAATTCAGAATTTTTTATCTCTCTCTAGAGATGATAAAAAATTCTGAAAAAATTCTCAATAATTATTCTCAATCTAAAATTTTTATGGAAATTTTTTCACACTTGGAAAAATTCATATCATCCTTATTAATTGAACATTAACCTTCCTAATCACTAAAAAAATTTCAAAAAAGGTTTATATGAATCTTGAACTTGCAATACTAATTGAAATTCATCCTAACTAGCTACCTAGCTCCCTGAGGGATCGACCCTTACTAAAATACTACTAGTAAGGAAATAAAATTGTTGATTGGTACTTAACTATCCTTACAAACGACTTAAGATCAAATTTTACCCCTTAGTTTGGACCAATCAGGTAGTCAGCGACACCCTTTGGCGACACGTATGAAGTGTGTGACCTAGAAGGATACGATGTGTACAGAACTACAGAAGGTTCTCATACACTATAGGCTATCAAATCAGCTCATCCCCATTGCGAATGAGGATCAACGATGGATGGGCTCTAATAGGTCTATCTCAACACATACCCTTGCATATCTAGGGTGGTTGAACAGGTGCACATCTTTCTCAAGATGTATAAATGTTCCAACAACACTCGCTAGGCACTCTAGAGTAATGGGCGTGAAGAGATGTGGCAAGAGCCCTGGGAAACCGATCCATGCCGGTATAGAGTGGGGGCAATATTCCCGTGAGCTGCTAGTCTGCTCGGTTGTCCCTTGATAAGTGTGCATCGTGGAACCACTAATTGTTCACGTGGTACGGCTCCAAGCCTTCCTAAAGTCTGGTTCCTGTTGGAAGCGAATAAAGACACTCTGATGGTTACGTGCTCCAATAACCACTGGTCCGATGAAGTTCCCTGGCGCTAAATATATCCTCATAATGTCGTCAATAAGTGGGCACTTCATCACGAATCGCCCTATCAAGGTGTAAGCGAATGGTGCAGCCATTCGTGAGACCTTCTCCTTGGAGAAGGCAACAACTCTCACACCCTCCGAGTTAATGTAACCCCGCTTTGGGGTCGTGTCATCATAAAAGTGGGGGAAGTGTGATCTTAGGGAGGGGTTGAATGCTAGCCGTGTGCGTAGTCCCTGCCACTTTCGCCACCAAGGTCGTCGATGGTGGTCGCCTAGAGGGTTGCCCAACAAGTGCATTGCCGCGCTCTTTCGGTGCTCGTTGTTCCTCCATGCCTAGTTCGAGTGGTGCGATGTGATCTAAAGTAGAGGGGGCAACTTCGATGGATGATGTCAAGCCCACTTTCCCAGTGTCGGCCAAGACCTCTCGGGCTGGCCCATCAATGCCAGTCCGGTCAGCAGATGGGAAAGGGGGGCAAAGTACCCGAGTCGGGTCGGCTAGAGTCGTCCGAATATCCCAAGTATAAAGGCCCTAGGTCATCCGGGTCTACTCGATCAGGGTTGACCGAGTTGTCCTGGCCGATAGGATTAGAGGTGACTGTGTTGACTAAGTCAACATAGGCAACCTGGTCCGGGTTGACCGAGTCGACCTGGTCAACATGGGAAAGGTTGACTGAGTCAACCAGATCAGGGTTGGCCGAGTCAACCAGATCAAGGTTGACCGAGTCAACCCAGTCAACCTGGTCAAGGTTGACCAATTGGACCTGCTCGTCTTGGTCAACTCGGTCAGAATGGACTGAGTCAACCCAGTTGACTTGGTCAGAATGGACCGAGTTGACCAGGTCGACCAGGTCGACTCGGCTGGTCGACTCGACCGGGGTCCACCAGGTCGACTCGGTCGGGGTCCGCCGAGTGCGTACGGGTCTTCATCAGCTAGCACAGTCAGCACCAACATGTCACGGTGCTGAGGTGGCGGGCCATATGGGTCGACGTGGTCCAATCCGGTCTCATCGTATCCGCCACGTGTGGCAGAGATAGTGCGGCATGGATTGGCGACGTCACCGACGGTAGTTGAAAATTGGGGAAGTGGCGACGTGGGCCGGTCAAAGCCGTCCATTGGATGTACCTCGAGGAGATCCAACGGTAGTGGAGGCGTGGAATGGTCAATATTTACGGGCGGCATAGGGGGTGAGTTTACTGGCAACGCATTTAATGCGTTGTCGGTGCCGTTAAGAGCTTCTTCCACTTTGGATGATGTGGTAGATCCGACGGTTACGGATGAATCAATCTCAACGCCGGATTCATTCATAGCAGTTGGATCTGACGTGGCTAATGGACTTGGTTCGAGAGAGGGAATTGCATTAAATGAGCCATCGGCAATAGATGCCAACGGCTCTAATTTTGGAAAATTTGAACAGTCCACCGGGGGTCCATCATCTAGGCTGTCATTGTTGCGACACGTGGCATGATCGACGGTCGAGATAGATGGACAAAATAAGTCGCCACCGACATTATTTAATGATGACAGTGGTGTCAAAGTTAATTTTTTCTGGGTTTTTTTGCATTTGTGAATTTTTTTGGGTATGTTTTTTTGTGGGGCCTTCGATCCATCCAAGCTATCGGTTCTGACGGTCTGGATAGATCGTGCAGCTGGCGCCTCTAGCCTGCCTTTGTTTGACATGGCAAGCACATCAGAATAATGGCAAGCTAGCAGCGCCAGCTCGTTGCTAGGTTCCTCTGTTGAGTCAGCGGCCCGCATTGGATTGCGGGCCACGAGTTTTTTGTGAGTTTTCTACGGTGAACGCTTCAAAAACATCAAAATTAAACACAAAATAAAGAAGTTAATGGGAAATAAAATATACCTCATTATTCAGCTCCCCCAGACGAACAATTCAGGCCCAGGTTTGACTAGAATTTAGCTAAGATAACTTCTGATTTGGGAAAAACAAATTTCAAATGTAAAAACTCACCTAGAATCTTAAATCGTTGCTAGAATGAGCTATAATGATCCATTGGAGGCATTCTTGGGGTTGTTTCCAATAGTTTCAAACCTTCCGCATCCAATAAAATAAAAAAACAGCTAAATCCGATGACTGTAGAAAATGTTATGAGCAAATCACCGATCTCGGAGGAGGCGAGAGAAGTAGGTGTACACGTGCAGATTTCTTATATAATGATCCATTGGAGGCCCCCCATTTTTTATTCTTATATATATATTTTATAATTAATTTTCTATTATTATTATTTTTCTTATTTTCTTTCTTCTTAATTGACAAAATTTATGCTCTCTTATTAGTGCAAAATCTCATTAAAACATGACATTTTACATAATGAATGAAAAATTGCATAAAAATAGATTTAACATAATAATCCATCTTCACTTCTTAAAATGACTTCATAACCCCTTATTAAATGTCATTTTGCAAGCATTATTAATGACTCCTCAATATCCCTCTCATTTCAAATCCTTACTCCATATCTTCTCTATTACATCAAGAGTTCAATCCCCTATAGTCCTAAATCCTGAAATATCTAAAATCATGGAGAAAAATAGCATTTTAATAAGATTGAGCCCACCCTATTCAGAGAGTAGACTCTGCCCTCGGCTTGATTCCCTACTGATAGGGAATTGACTTGACTATCAAGATGCATGGAACATCTAAAACAGAGATATTTAATCTTTTAAACACTTGATTGGCGCTGATTGGCGGTGCGCCAAAGTGGAAGGCATGTCTGAATCTCCTCGTCATTATTGTTACATCATCACCACAATCTTATGATTGTCAAAGGGGGTTAAACTCATAAGGCCCTCTCGTGCATTTAAATACTAATATAAACTGTGAGAAACAAACCATTTGAATTCATAGGTCAAAGGGGGTTAATATCCCAAAATAAACATACAAAATGAATAAATGATACATGATGGGGTAAAATGTGTAATTGATATAAGCGCAGTATTTCATGTAAACAAATGCATAATTGCATGCTTTTGTGATGTATTGTCATCTAAAATATCAGTTTGATGCATGTATGCAATGAAGCATTTACGCTTATCATAGCCAGAGGAGGGTGATGGTCAGGGACAAAGATGATGTGTCTGCTCTATACCGTTAAATCTCATGAGATGAGAAATGAGTTAACAGCCGGGATTAAATTGCAGCAATGGACCCCTTTGAGCTGAGCCCACTCTTAATGGGCTAACTGTGTGTGCCTAATTTGGGCCTTATGAGTGTGATCTATGTGGTCTTTCATGCTTTTAGATCCTTTTCCCTTTTCCTTGTAGCACTGCTGACGTCATCTTAGAGTACATGGGCCTTTGGCAACACCTCCATCCTCATTGACTAAAAAGGATAGTTGGTCTTTGTCAAAATCAGAAACGAAATCATGTTGACGACTCTGATGCCTATATTATGAATCCAATGACAGTGGCTTCATGATCCGCAAAGGACCGAGATGCAACATTTGAGTTCTACAGTCTCCTTGGCATCCTTCCAATGCTTTCCTGATCTTCATCATAGCTCTGATATCAACTGATGGTAAGAATGGAATGAGAGAACACACCAAGTTTTCTCATTCACAAAGAAGGCGAAAGTCAGACTGACATAGTGGAAAAAGAACACTTATCGTTCAGTATTATCATTGGCTCGGCATGGATTTATACAGTCAATGTGGCTGCCTCCGTGGCAGGTCTCTTAACTGTTGGCTGTTATGAATCACAGATGGGTGATCGTCAGAGCCATCTGTCAGAAAAAGGGGAAAAAACTTAAGTAATGAACTTAAAACAAAATAAAATCAAAATCTGTTCTATAGCAATCATCCTTCTAGATAACTTCCTTCAGAAACTTAGGATTTTCTCAACTGCACATACAACTTGGTGATCTTCTGACATAATTGTTTAGAAAGTTGAGATTCATTATGCTGCAGGACAAGCTCAATACCTTGTTGGCAGGTCTCACACCCACTCACAATTAGAAGAAGGAAGATAGAAAGAGAGAGCTAAATTTTTGAACAAACAACTTGATATGGCATTCCCATGTAGAAAAAAAAACATACTAAGTTGGTCATTTATAGAGCAAAAGCAATGGCTTGGTTGTAAATGCCTTGCCATGAAAGAAATAAAAACGAGGAAATGGATGGAGTGGAAGAGAAAATAAAGGGTTTTAGGCCATCTGTCCCTCCAACAATCTCCCCCTCATGCTTGACAGTCACCATGGACATTGCATAGTCCTAGCTTCCCATGAAGTTCAATGAACTTTATTCTTCCAAGAGACTTGGTGAATATGTCTGCCAGCTGGTCTTCTATCCCAACATAATCCAAACTGATCTTCTTCTCTTCAAGACATGACTGGATGAAATGAGACCTGGTCTCAATATGTTTGGATCGATTATGGAACACAGGGTTCTTTGATAGGGAAATTGCAGATTTGTTGTCCACCTTTAACTTCACAGAGATGGGCTCAATGCCTTTTAGCTCCCCAAACAAACGAGCCAGCCATATACCTTGACATGATGCGGTTGTAGCTGCAACATATTCAGCTTCGCATGATGAAAATGCTACTATCTTCTGTTTTTGAGATCCCCACCAAATCAGATTTGGCCCATGAAAGAATAACATGCCAGTTGTACTCTTCCTGTCTTTAGGATCTCCAGCATAATCACTATCTGAATAACCCATCAAAACATCTTCACCTCCTTTCTCATAGACCAAACCAAACTCCAAGGTTCCCTTCACATACCTCAAAAGTTTCTTAGCAGCTCCCATATGTTCAGCAATTGGGTTCTCCATAAACCTGCTCAGAAAACCAACTGAGAACATAATATCAGGTCTGGTATGTGTTAAATACCTTAGACTCCCCATCAAGCTCCTGTACTCCTTAGAATTCACTGGTGGATGAACTTCATCTTTGCTGAACTTACAACAAGCTTCTAAAGGGATCTGAGATGGATTACAGTCCATCATGCTGTGATACTCGAGCATCTTCATAGCATACCCCTTTTGACCCAACTTGATCTTCCCAACTTCCTGGGTCACCTGAATACCAAAGTATGAAGTGAGTAGTCCAAGATCACTCATATCAAATTCTTCCTTCATATGGGTGTTGAACTTCTCAATGTGACTTTCCACTGGACCTGTCACTATGAGATCATCAACATATACACCAATTAGCAATTGAAAATATCCAGAGATTTTGTAATAGACAGCATGTTCTTGGGAACTCCTCGAGAACCCGAGAGAGAACAAACAATTGTCTAATTTGGTGTACCAAGCTCTAGGTGCTTGCTTCAAGCCATAAAGAGCTTTCTTTAACTTCACCACCGTATGCTCTTTCGCCATCTTGACATATCCTTCAGGTCTCTTCACCTAAACTTTCTCTTCTAAGTCACCATTCAGAAATGCACACTTGACATCTAAATGATGAACAAGCCAACCTCCTTGTGCTGCAAGAGATATTAGTACGCGAATGGTCTCCATTTGTGCAACTGGTGCAAAGACTTCTTCATAGTCAATGCCATGCTTCTGAACATAACCCTTTGCCACTAACCTTTCTTTGTGCCTGATCACATCCCCTTAAGGGTTCCTCTTCACCTTGAATACCCACTTGAGGCCGATGGGTATACAACCAGGTGGTGGAGAGACCATCACCCAAGTGTCATTCTTCTCAATAACTTCCATTTCTTCTTTCATAGCACGGCTCCATACTTCTAGCTTTGTAGCTTCATGATAAGTGGCAGCCTCCTCCTGAGTAAAATGTAACTCAACAAGATCAATGTCGATTTCTTCAGAATTATCATATACTTCTTCAACATTTCAGAATCTTCTTGGGGAATCTTCCTCTATGGTTGGATGACCACTGTGTAGCAAGTGATCCGGAGCTTCTTCATCAACTTCAGGCTGGTTTTCTGGCATCATATGGTATACCTGACCATCATCCACATCAGAATGATGAGTAGAAATTGGAAATGAGAATGTACCTCCATCTTCATGATCATCCTGCATCTTCCAATCCCAGTGACTATCTTCTTCAAATATAACATCTCTACTGACATGGAGCTTCTTTGTCTCAGGGTCATATAATTTATAAGCTTTAGTTCCAGTCACATATCCAATAAAAACCTTAGGTCTGCTTCTATCATCTAGTTTCTTCAATCTTTCTCCCAACACCTTCACATGGAAAAGAGAACCAAACACTCTCAAGTGTTCAATGTTTGGCTTAATCCCTTTTCAAACTTCATAAGGAGTAACTCCATCTAGACATTTAGTAGGAAAACGATTTAAAATGTAAACACAAGTGATTAGTGCCTCACCCCAAAGCTCATGAGGTAGATGCTTCTCCTTCAACATGCTTCTTACCATGCCCATAACATTTCTGTTTCTTCTTTCAACCACGCCATTCTGTTGAGGAGAGTACAGAGCTGAGAATTGTCGCTTGATTCTATTTTCAACACAAAAGGATGAGAATTCATAGGAAGTGAATTCCCCCCCTTGATCAATTCTGAGGCATCTTATATTCACGCCTTTCTCAGCCTCAGCAAGATCCTTGAATTTTACAAAAGCTTGAAAGGCCTCACTTTTCTCCATTAGAACTGAAACCCACATCAGTCTATAATAATCATCAACCAGCAACAAAAAAATACCTTCTTCCTCCAAAAGTGGCAGGTGATATTGGTCCACATATGTCATCATGAACAAGCTCCAAAGGTTGGTTAGCCCTGAATGATGTTGTACAAAGAAATGGACGTATATGGTGCTTTCTAGCAACACAATCTCTACAGAGATGATCTGGGATTTCAAGTTGAGGAGGGCCCTTCATAATCTCCTGCGATGATAACTTCTTCAAGGATTCAAAATTCAAACGTCTATACCTCCTATGCCATGTCCAAGCCAAATCTATATTGCTCTCTACAACCATACAACTTAACACAGGATTCAACTTCAGCAAGTAGAGACGCCCACTAGTCTTCTTCACCTTTACTAAGAGACACCCTTGCTGATCATAAATAAAGAGAAAGCCTGCCTCCATCATCGTCTTACATCCTTGTTCATCCAACTGTCAAGACTCAAAATATTATATTTTAATCTTGGAATATATAGGACATTACCCAGCTTCATTTGTCCTCCATCTTGACACTCCAAGAGAATGCTTCCTCTTCCACAATTCTCCATCGTAGACCCATCTTCAAATCTTACACAACCAGCAGCATATTCATTTAGCTCTTGGAAGAAACTTCGATCACCTGTCATATGATTGCTTGCTCCGGTGTATAGATACCACATCCCTTCTTCTAACTGCTCCTCTTTAACTCCTTGGAGAAGAACATCATTAGGACCTTCAAAAACTGCCATAAGAAGTGCTGATGGTTCCTTCTCATCAACATCAGCAATGTTGGTCCTCTCCTCCTTGTCTATACGACATTCATAAGCATAATTTCCAAGTTTTTCACAATTGTAACATCTCACCTTGGACTTGTCGCGGAGTTTCTCTTCTTCATTGTTATCATAACCTCTTCCACCATATCCTCTTCCTCTGCTTCTGCACGTCCTCTTTCACGACCTTGACATCTTCCACGAGAGCTTTCACCATTGTACTTCTTGGTTTTCCCCATTGCTTTGGCCAAAAGCACCTGCTCATCTCTTTTGACTCGACGATCCTTGATCTTGTCCTCATGGATCTTGAGAGATCCAACAGCTTCATCTAATGTCATAGTATCGATGTCGGTGAATTTCTCACTTGCCGTTGTGATAGCATCAAACTTGCCGTTGGAATTTGGCTACGACGACCTTTTCTTCATGAATTCACCAATACTTCCCATCTCAGTGATAACTTTAGAGAGCTTCCCTACAAAGTCTGAAATAGTCTCATTAGCACTCATGGTCTCAAATTGCTTCCTCAAGAATTGAATCTTCGCCTTTATCACTCGATCAACACCAACATTCTTCTTGCGCAAAATTTCCCACGTCTCCTTTGCACTTTTCTTGATATCAAGCTGCTTGGTGATCCCCTCTGGGATCGCGCCAAGCATGGTAGAGAAAGCTTGTCAATATTTTGTCCTCGACACTGTTCCGGTCTCAACAGCATCCCAAAGTCCATGTGCCTCCAAAAGGACTTCCATTCTCATTGCCCAATACGAGTAGTTAGTTTTCGAAAGCATAGGAAAACTATTACCCAGCTCAGCTTGAGACTTGACGGTCATCGCAGTAGAAGTCATGACGTTTCCCTCCCTAGGTGATGCATCATCAGCTTGAGATGCAGCTTGACTCCTCTTGGGTGGCATGGTAGCTTCTCCCTTCTCCTTCTTGGATCAATAACAGGGCTGTGATACCAATTGTTGACAGGTCTCACACCCACTCACAACTAGAAGAAGGAAGATAGAAAGAGAGAGCTAAAGCTTTGAACAAAAAACTTGATATGGCATTCCCTTGTAGAAAAAAAACATACAAAGTTGGTCATTTATAGAGCAGAATCAATGGCTTGGTTGTAAATGCCTTGCCATGAAAGAAAGAAAAACAAGGAGGAAATGTACGGAGTGGAAGAGAAAATAAAGGATTTTAGGCCATCTGTCCCTCCTACTTTCTCGTCAAGTTTGAATAAGCCAACATACCTCCACCATTGCTGCCGACATCGCTGCAGAACAAGTTCAGGAGTTCAACTCCAACACATCAGACTTGTCTCCGACACATTAAACACCATTCCGATCAATAGAAGTTTTAGTAAAAAATAGACTAGTAAAAGAAGATTAAACATATATGACATACGAGATAATAAATATGAACCAACATATAACCTTATGACTGGAGGATTTAAGGTATCTAGCAAACTATCCTGTATCTGTCTCTGTTAGAGGATTAAAGGCCACGCCAGTACCTTCATCTACCAATAGGTTTTTAAATAACTTAGACTAGTAAGAAACGAACATGTATCTACACTCGTATGAGAGATAGATCGTCAGGATTAAATATAAGAAAATATATATGGCTAGGATTAAATATATACAGGGCAAATCTAGGGGATAGGATTAAATCTAGATAGACTAACATAATCGTTAGATAATTTAACGGTTAAGATTTCATCCAGAGAGCAAGTTATAGATGTCGATTTTTAACTACCCATTACTATTAATCTATGATGCATAAATACAAACCCATCTGTTTTAACAAAGACTAAGGTGCTGAATCATGATCTTCTTCATTATCTTGACTGGCTTGTGTTATCTCTCCTTCTCTATCTCCATTCTTCTTCTTCTTCTTCTTCTTCTTCTTCTTCTACTACTACTACAACAACAACAACTACTACTACTACTATTTCTCGTGAGAGATCTTTTCATCTATACCTACTTTGCCCAACTTCTTATCTTCTTGGTTTTCCAGCGGTTGCCACCATGGACAAGGGAAATCTCCATCATTATCACAACCATTGATAGGATTACGCATAGAAGGTTAGGAGTACGTGTAGATAGGATTAAAATCTCCATCATCCTTTTCTGAGATCGATGTATCGATCTTTCTTTAATAACTTTATTTATGGCCCAACTATTTTTGAGCTCATCCGACTACTGAAAGTAACACTCCATTTTTTAACGGTGCCTCAAATGTCCTTGATCCTGAAAGAGACATTCCCTCTTTAAATGTCCTTAGCAGGATATTCTGTTCTCGAAAGCTTTTTAAATGCAAATAATTGGCCTCCGCGTCCTATATCATTTTGTGCTTATCCGGTTGCGTATTAGAGAAAACAATCATTGTACACCAGCAATTATCGTCGGAATTTCTCTAATAATACGAGTTAGAAAGGGCAACGTCTAGATAAAACAAAAATTTCGCCTTTACCGTCGGATTTGGCAGGCTGGAGGCCTTTGTGTTTTTGTTGTTTTGTTTTGATAGGAACGTTTTTCTTTGTATTCATTCGAGGGACTTAAAGCGATATTTCCAACCCTTAGCTAGAATTAGTCTAAGTTAGTTATTCAGGTCTAAGACTCTGTCTACAGGTAGATGATTTTTTTTTGCGTTGTGAAATCCTAGTGCTCTCCAATAACCAATGAACGGGGATTAAAAAAACTGAAAAAATTGAATATCTACGCCAAAAAAATGTTGACTTTTATGAACCTCTACCTGGGTGGATAAGCACAGCGCTACACAGATCACCGCATCTTGAGAACTTATATATAGAACATTGCTAAAGAAGCTGAATAGGAGCAGCTATCGACTGGCCAATTACAACGCCGAAATGGCAAAGCGTCCTCTCGCCTTTCTGTCACTTGTTCTCCTGACTGCCTTAATGCTGCTTCCAAACCCCGCTATTGCTCGTTAGCTCGCTATCTGACTCTCTTACAGCCCTTATGTTTACTAACGACGCTGATACAATTTCTTCTCTGTGTCGTTCATAATTCCAAGAACAATTATATTTTTCATGAATTTTCTTTTACTTTAATGAGCTGATCACTACCCATATATTTTCTGATCTGCGATATTGTAACATTCGCTAAAATATATCTAACTGCTACATAGATTGTGTACACGCGGATACAATTTCTTACTAGGGTCGCTCTTGATTATTCCACCAATTATCAACTATCTGAAGTTTTCATTTCATAAAGGAATCTTGATATGTATCTTTCAAGATACCCGTATGGAATTTCCTGAAAATATTTAGTAATGTGACATATTGGTTTATTTACCTCTATATCTAACTCTTTGCAGGTATATCTACGTAGCTACATTTAATATTTTTCACTGACTCCTCCCACGTCTTTCAGTATCTCTGGTGGAATACGAGGGTAGTATTATGACTGGAAGATGCTGCAGTAGGTGCTGCAGCCTAAGCAACGATGGGAGATGTACTCGCTGCTGCAGATTAACCAGGGTTACGTACAACACCATGGCCTGCTGCTCTCGCTGCTGCTTCCTTCTCTTCAGCTTCTGCGTTCGTTGCTGCGGCTAGGCTGCCTCAAAAGACAGCAGTCTGGGCGCTTGCTCTCCACCAGGGAAACAAATGAATAATAAATATTCTCATTCCACGCGTGACGAATAAGAAATGTCTTGAGAAGACTTGGGAGGTTGTATCTTGATGCTATAATTGTGGAGATGCATGATAGTTGTGCTACTGTTGGTGTACTATAAAAAAGGGGTATGAAATTATCAGGTCGAAAGAGACATAGATAGAGTGAAAGAATAGCTTTTTATTGAAGTTTAATTATCAATTTATGCACCGTCCAATCTAAAAATTCAAGCAATTGAGAAGGTCAAGACTGAGACCAACGTGAGATTCGGAAAAACTTAAGGGAAAGCTTATGCTGTTTAGTTTAAGGAGACGTACCACAAGGGAATCCAGGAGGGTAAGGCAACAAAGATTGAAAATTTAGAGCTTAGAATACCAACTAAGAGTGAGGTAGAGTGGGCTGTCAAGGAGTGTATATCGTTAACACAAATATATGTGATCAAGAGCCCACAAGCATAATGATTTATTTTAGATCATATGTCTCTTTCCTCTTCATAAGTGAGAATGCATTCATAAGCTTTACAATGCATCATATGTCTCTTTCCACTTCCAAAAGTTTTACAATGCATTGATAAGGATGATAAATAGAAGGGGTAGACTGATCCTCTGGTCATTTAATAAAATTTTGAGGAAAGGAAGTCAAGATGTAAATTGGTATCTCCGTGTATTTTATGCACAGAAGAAAGAACTATCTAATCTGATAATCCAGAGTTTATAAAAGTTATAGAACTAAAGGAAGTCAGGAAATAAACTGTTTTATCTGTCTATTTTTTCAACAAATAAAAAGTGAAGAAGTGTAATAGGATTTACAATCCAGAGTCCATGAATTTTGACATAGAATAGCTCAATATGTACTATTCCCATCCTATGTTGATCAACATCTTGATAAAGGGAAGTATTAATAATGTCAATTGTCTCGCGGGTTATCTGTCCTTAATCTAAGAATACAAATGATGATGAAAAGGAGGGTCACAGATAGTTGTCAAAGACCTCTATCGTCATATAAAAGTCTAAAAGTAATACAATATTGTAGTTAGTTTTTTATGTAAATGAGGAGTTGAGACATCATTATGTATATGTTTTAGAAAACCCTGTGCATCTTGTCTAGGGTTTTCATTCTTAATTGGAGTCTCAATTAAAACCAAGCCCAAATGGTAGTATAATGCACCCAGGCCTCAGCCCCATTTATTGGGGCAACTACATAATTGATATCATGCTTGTGATAGCAAAAGTTGAATAATCTTTGTATATGATCCAGTAAAAGTTTTACCTGCTTGAAATCTACCATTCTTCCTAATTCACCATTTTTCAAAACATTTTATATCAGTAAACACTGGCTGAAGCCTTTCTAGTCACTCCATCCCAACTAAGCATGAAGTTTTCCCAATAGATTGGTTTCGATTAATTTTAAATCTTTATCTATGAAGTTGTGATCTATCTAGTAATTTATTACCTTTTTTGTTCAATCAGGGTACAGCCTCTAGCCATATGGGCACAATCCTTGGCTCGTCGACTCACCTCCTTCTCTTGATGAGCTCCATCAACCTTCCATTGTTGTTACACAGCTTAATCACATCAGGAATGTGGAGGATCTATGGAAAGAAGGGAGAAAGGAAATGAACATCCCCAATTTATACTAAGTGGGTATTTTTCATTCAAACCCCCAAATGTTCAGTATATCTTCCGACTTTCAAAAGACTATTTTCTTGTGATCATCTAGGCCCATGTATCAGTCTAGTTAATGACTATAGTGTCCCAATTAACTTTTTTGGCATTAAAAAGTTAATTGACTATATCATCATATAGCTTAATTAATATCAGATTGATTTTACCCAATCAATAGGTCGATTCCCAGCCTGTGGAGTGCCAGGCTTTGATAGTCCCAGCCTGTGGAGTGTGTACTGACTCACACATAGAACCTTTCCATGATTGGTTACCATGTCTGTATAATCTAGCATCCGCTTGGCCCTCCAAGAAGGAGTTAGGGTATGATCCAATTATCAAAGCCTAATTTGTCATCTAAGTTAGTATCGATGCAAAGAAAAACTACTTCAATTTAAAGTAATTATTAGAAGATAATAAAAAAACACATTAATTTTAAAAAGGCATCAAATATTCATCAAAATATATCCCACTCTAATGTTTGGCACATAGAAAAAACAATTTTGGAATCAGTTCAATTACATATTGAAAAATTATACTATTAAGGATAATGGGGTTTTACTTTACTCAGTAATAATATGTGTCAGAATTTTAATGGACCAACAGTTTACAAACAAGGAGTGTGTGAGTATTAACTTCTAGCACATCTTTCCCTATAGGTATGCAGTCAAATAGTGGACCAAAATAATGGCCCCACCCTTAATTAATATTGAGAGATATAACAGAAAACTGGAACACGAGCAAGAGAACAAAAAGCCAGGTCATCTGAGAGGGAGAGATCCAAACTTAAAAATGAAAGGATGTCAGCAAGGATGCTAAACTATTTCAAGAAAAGATACATACAGAGAGTGAGGAAGAGTGAGAGAGCTGAACAGTTGAGAGAATAAACACCAATAAATGAAAAGAGGAAGAACACCTATTGATCCTTTCATTATTATTATTTCTTTTAAATGGGCTGTATGACATATTAGGAAATTCAGGAAATCAAAATGAAATAACTTTTTCTTACTTCATAAATAACCCTTTGAATTGTAATTTCAAATTATTTAACAACACTTAGGAAACTTGTAATTAGCTTTCTCAAAGTGTATCAGATTCTTCGTGATGTCTTGTCAACATTTCCTAAAAAATATTGGGGATCTTCCTCAATTTTATAAAACATAATACATGAAATAAAAATACTTCAAATAGTGCATACAGTCAACAAAATAGTGTCTCACAAATCAGCCAACAACATTCTTAACAATCTTTTGTTTCCATCTCTTCAACATATCAGTGATGAATAAAATAGTAGGTGCTGAATGACATACTTGAATGAAGTGTTTAATGAGTATAAATATTTGAATTTATCATTTAAACATCATTTGTCAATTAATTCATGAAGTTGGCCTACATTAGTAATTGAGTATTTATAAGTATTCTTTTAGACTAACCCCACATGACTCATAGAGTCAAATGGAATGAATCTCACTTATCTTTAAGAGTCTTTGACATTTTCAGGTTTAGGTCTCATTTGAGGATTATTAGGCTAAGGAAAAGAGGTTCAAGAAGGCCCAAACATGTTCAGAGCTCTAAGTGGCCCAGAGTTATACCTTGCATGACTTTAATGAGCCTTTAAGCTCATTAAGGCCAAATCTTCCAAAAAAGGCAAGCCAAGTGAGGATGAAGTATTTTTATACCCATAATGAGGAGCAATCAGAGGACTCAAACCTGATTGGAGGATACCTCTTCACCAGGATTGAGGATGAAGAAAAGATCTGGTCCATTCAAGGCCTTGGGAGATCCAACTGTCATCCTTTCTCTCTCTTCCCTATAGAAACCCCTCACAATCCAATGTAAGACTCACTGATGGCGAGGACGCCAATGCATCAGCCTGGGACACGTCACCGCAGGCAGTCGGGGTCAACACAGACGTTACGGATCCAAAGATGAAGTCAACAGAAGTCAACCCACCTCGGTCAACAGGAGTCAACGAAGAAGTCAACACGCCACAACCGTCGTCCGCCACGTCACCACCCGCGCACGTCTCCACGCGCGTCATGACACGACGCCAAAGGCAGATCCACAACTGCCCTTTAGCGTGACGTGATGCACGTTTTCCCTTGCGTGTCTTATTTTCTAGTTATTTTCTCTTTCCTCCAAGGCCTATATAAGGTCATTTGTTTCAAGAACTCATTAGGCAATCATAATTCAAGAATTGAGTTTTCTTTCTAACTCTTCTTGGAGGATTGCCCTACCCCTCCTCTTGCCCTAACCTTCCCCGTCGTCGCCGTCGTCGCCGCCGCCGCCGCCGCCGCCGCTGCCGCCGCCGTCGTCATCACCGCGCGCGCGGCAGCGCACACGCTGCCGTGACGCACGCCACGCGTGCCATCCCCGCGCGCCGCCGTGCGCCTCCGTACGCCGCGGTCGCGCGGCGCTGCGCGCCGTCGGCGGCGCCTCAAGCCGGGCGCGCTCGAGCCACGAGCAGAATTACCTGCAGCCTCTACACGCACTACGGTGCTGAGGTATACCTGAACCCTGTGGTGTCGACGTGTTCTCCGCTCAGTATTTTCTCGGGAAGTTTCCACCGCCGTCAGAATTAGACTTGGATTTCCTCTTCTTCTCTCCTTTTCTCGAGTGTTTCTTCGCGACGTGAATTCGAGGTATTGATTTCGGTGCTTAGGCATCGTCGCGGTGGGGGAAGACAGTACTCCCGCCCTCGATAAGGGTCGGAGCTGCACCACCAGATTTCATCGGTTTTAAGTCCGAGAATCGACCGTGATTTCTGTGGATTGTTTTATCCCTTACCCATTCCTACCCATAGCCTCGTCATCCGCCCTAAATCGTCCATCCCATAGTCGTCCTACGTCACTCACTCTTGTTTCAATCTAAATCCAAGATTTAGTGGCATGTGTGAAATTGTTCTTGAGTCTTCTTACCTTTAGTGAGAGTTGGGTAGAGCAGGGGTGTTCCAGAGCAAGAGCTACTAGAGAAGTCGAAGAGTCTTGATCACCTAGGGCCTTGGCGGGTGTGACAAGGACGCTTGATCACTATTTATTTCTCTCATCCCTATTTGTTCACCTTTGTCTACAGGTTAGTCTTGGAGCAGCTAGCAAACATCTAAACAGTTGCAATGCTTCCAACATCTTAAAAGTTCCAAAAAAATATACTCTGTCTAATATTTCCTTCCAGGATTAATGTTCATAGAGATAAAATTTCTTAATTATAACTTTAGTAAATATGGTTACTTTGCTTTATAGATAATAAACTATAAGTATAAAACAAACTTATACGAATCTAACAAAAAAATATTTTAATCTGAAAATTCACTAACTATTACTTTGATCTCTGAGGATCGACCCTTACTCTCCCTAGGCTAGTAAGGTTTATAAATTCACTAAATATTTCTGTTTAAATTCATATTTACCTAAATGAATATAATTAGTTATTATTTTATCACTAATACACCCTAAAATCCGAGTTATCAACTGGCATCGTTGCTAGGGAGCAAGGTGTTATAATTAGTGAATTTATCATTTAACATTTAATTTCATCTCCTTTTTTTAAGGGTGACTATCACCGTTAATCAAATTACTAACCTTCTTTTTAGCTTATGGTTTTGAGAAGAGCTCAAGGATATTCCAAAGCTGTCAACAAAGACCCTGCAGCACTACATCAAAAAAAGTCTCACAAGAGGTCACCTCTTTCGCAAGATAAAATGACTGATAGTGAGGGAATTGAATTTCCAATGGAAAATAAGACCCTTATGGAATCTTACATACCAACTAGGAGTAAGGAAACTACTAAAATCCATGCACCCTTAGTACCTAATGTTTCTTTTAAAAATTGATATGGGTTTTCAAAATTCTTTACCTAGCTTTAATGGATTTCCTTCAGAAGATGTTTTATCATACCTTGATGAGTTTACTGAAAAATGTTCCATCTATCAACTTCCTGTAATCTCCTTGGAAGTTTTGATGTTGAAATATTTTTCATACCCCTCAAAGATAGAGCTAAGGAATTGTTTACGAACTTGGGGATCACTTCAAATCATGGGAAGAAATTGAAAACTGCCTATTGAATAAGTTATACTCTCTTCGAAAAAACAATTCCCTTGGAAAAAATATTCTACTTTTCCACAAGGAGGGGAGTCCTTTAATGAGGGGTGGGAGATATTAAGGATCTTATTTGAAGGTGCCCTCATCATGGAATGACCACAACTCTGGTAGTCAAATACTTTATGAGGGGATAAATGAGATCTCTAGAACCAAGCTAGATAATAGATGTAATGGAAGTTTCTTGGATACTTATGAAAAAGATCTTATCAATATAATTGAAAGAGTTTCTGAGAATGATTTACAGACTAATGTTCTATCTAGAAGTGCAAGGCAAGGGGGAGGAAGGCAAGGAGTACTGAATATCAATGACCTAGAAGCTTGATAAGGTCAAATAAGGGTAGTCATTTGCATGCATTCTTCATCCTAACTGCCCTGAAATTTAGTTCAACACAACCAAAAACTCTCATTTTATATAATAATCAGATCAGGCATTATACGTTTTGCAATGATTAAAAAGATAATATTTTCTTACTAACTTGAGGTTTCCTTCAATGCTCTGACGTATATTTTACCAGTTACACAGTTTGGGACTTCTTTTTAGAGGCTTCTAGGAATATTTCTAAACCCCACTACTAACATGCATTTCTAATGCCTTGTATTATTATAGTTACGTATTTTTATGCATTAAATTACTCATATTTGCATGTTATCAAGATTAAAATGATTAAATCTATTTTAAGAAGAAATTTCTGAATTTTCTGTATTTTTGGGATTTTTCTAACAATATATTCTAAAAAAATATAATTTTTGAGACAGAATATGATTTTTATGGAATTTTTTGATATTAAATTTGGAAAGATATGATTTTTCGGAGCCAAAATATATATTTATACGTATTTTTTGGGCTTTTATTTTATTTAATATGAATTTTTAAGTATTTTTAAGTATTTTTGCCTTCTTTTGGCGCGAGGTGACGTGGCACACTCACAGTCACTCATTCAAAACAAAGAAAAAAAAAGAAAGAAGAGGGTGACGTGCCGTGCTGACGCACCGCCACATCACCCTCTGAGGAAAAACATGTTTTAATGTGTTTCTTTTGTTTTCTTCTTCTCTTTTTTTTGTCTTTTTCTTCCTCCTAGATGCACGTGCGCGGAAAAAGAAAAATGCACAGGGAAGACTAAAAAACACGGAAGATGAGGCATTTTGACTTCTTACTGGGTGTGGAAAACGAGGATGATGATGAGGAGCGAGAAAATATCAATGGCTAGGATTGCTCCAACTTCAGACGGCCATAACTTTTGATCTACAACTCCGATTTTGCTGAAATTTTCAGTGTTTCTTTGTCTCCCCCTCCTCTTTTTATCCATACCTCTGATTTATATATAGAGGCATGGATCATTGTAAAATTCATCTTGAACTTTCTTCCTACTTGTGTAGTCTGATTGAAAGATAGTGAGTTTTGAGATCCATCAAGAGTGTTCTTAGTGTCCTGAGTGTGTGGGAAGAAGCATTGGAGAAGAGGGGGAGCTTACCGGCACTCGTAAATCAACGTGATCCTGGCGGAACGTAAGGATCTAAGGTAAGTGTCTTCGCATTACGTTGTCTCTTTCCCGTCACTATAGTTAACATAATTAGTGTTTATCATCATTCTTGCACCCACATTTTACTCTATTCTCTCATCTCTCAATCCTCTCGACCACACCACTTCACATTCAATCACTACCTTCGTTCATACCGTCGTTCATCATCATATCGATCACAATCACTTACTCTTTTTTTAAGTTAAATTAGCATATAATTACGCATGTTTTATTGATTTCACTAGCTCACTTCCTCGAATCATGTTTTCGCTGATCTTCTTGTCAATTGTCACTAGTATAAGAAAGTAATTCCTTAATCATCGTTCCCTGTGGAGAGGATCTGTACTCACAACTAACTACGTATTTTTAAGTACAGTTAAATATACTTTTTATTGAATAATCTCAATCACCAATGACGAATTTTAACCCTAAAATTGAGACCAGCACCCACTAGACTTAATGAGTCAAGTTGGAGTGGATCTAACAATTTCCCTAGTATGTTGACTTTTCAGGCCAAAGGTTGACTTCTGGCGGTCATATAATCACAAAATTTTATGAAGAAGTCAAGACATGAGTCTTGAGGCTTGCGGAAAACTTCATATCAAAATGATCTATGAAGAAAATAATGCATGCTGATCAATGGAGTTGACTCAATTAATAGGCTTGATGTGAAGGGGCTTGAAGAAAACCTTCTAGAAGGTCATTGGAGGCTTTGAGGATGTTCAAGACACTTGAGGAGGACTCCAGCTATCAGTTATTTTTTGGAGGAGAACCCAGGGTCGTGATCCATTCCAGGATTCATGAGGTGGAACCCATCGATCCATCCATTCGAGCTCAAATCCAAGGGCTAGAGATGATTTGTAACTAACTCTAACCAACTTGGTCTTTGCCCTCCAAATTTGACCTGGAGGGAAAGACTCTGATTGGCTGGTGCCTGATCACCTGGATTAAGGCCTTAAAAACTCAATCCTGGACATTCATTCATGCTCCAACCACCAGGAATGACTAAAAAACACATGTAACCCTATAAAAGGCCCCCCTCACCCTCGTTGAGGGTATCCAAGAATTTAGTATTTTTTTATTCCACTTTGTCCATTTGTTGAGCTTGTTTCTGAGTCCGCCTTCATCCTGAAGGTGAAAGGAGTCTTCTGGGAGCATCCTAGATGTTGAAGCCAGCTGGTAGGGAGATGAAAAGATCACCTTGGGCTCCTTGGGTGCAACAAAAAGATTCCTCTCTTCTTCTCATTCTACCTCCTCCCAGTCATTTATAAGCTTCTTGGCCATAACTCAAACAGATGGCCAACGTCCTAAGCTTTTCAACACCTACTCACACATGTCAAAATGACTTCTGGAACTCCAGATATTATTGTTTTGGTCAGTTGCATGTGAGAGCACCTCTGTCGGCACAACCAGCGACGAAACGCCTAATCCCAGCACACAAGTGGGCACTTCCCAAACGTTCAATAACTCTGGACTGGATAAGTGAATTACAATCTTATTAATTTCAGAATTTTTTATCTCTCTCGAGATGATAAAAAATTCCATAAAAATATCTCAAAAATCATTCTCTGTCTAGGCTCTTTACGAAAATTGTTTCATACATATTAAAAAATAGTATGCATGTTTTTTCTCTGAAAATAAACCCTCTTAAGAAATAAAAACCTTATCAAAGAGACTTATAAAATCGTGGAACTTAACATTCATATTGAAACTCATCCTAATTAGCTACCTAGCTCCCTGTGATATTGACCCTTACTAATTACTACTAGTAAGGTAACAAATTTGTTGATTAAGTCCATACTGACTGTACAAACGAACTAGTTAGTGATCTTTTCATCGTCAATTTTGAACCCCTTGTTTGGACTAATCAAAGCTAATGTTGAAATAGCTGGGGTAAAGAGTGTCAAAGGGAGAATAGGTAAATGAATTGAGCAGCTCACTGACTTAATAAAAAATAGTTTAATGAGATATAACTCGCCTAACCCCATTAATGGCTCTTGTCCTATTTGCTTTAGTGATGACCACTTTCAAGGGGAGTGTCACAATGATGATGAGAAGTAACTTAATGTGGTTGACTCTAAGCTTGAATAGAATGGGGGGAGAAATTACATCAACCAAGGCCCTAACCAACCTTTCCAGCAAAGGGGCCGATATCAAGGCCCTCGTGGCCAGCAACCTCAACCTTACCAAACGCAACATCATCACTATCCACCCCCTCCAGCTCTAATCTACCCCAATCATTGAATGGAGCAAGGTCAGAATTTTAAACCCTCAAGACTCCATGATGCAGATGATGGTTCAAATGATGGAGCAGCAGAGGAAGATGATAATAGAATAAATGGATAGGAGAGAAACTCAAAGGATGACGCAACAAGCACGAACACCAATAGACATTGGAGGTAAGGGAGTTGAATCCAACTCCCACTCAGGTCGATTTCCAACTCAATCCTCTATTAATCCAAGAAATATAAGTTATATAGAAGAAATGGAGGATAAGGACTTGTTTACCATTTCTAGACTATGAAATGGCAAGGAACTCCAAGATTCCCACCAGAGAAGTGAAAGTCAGGCTAAGGAGGAGGACCATGCACCTAGTGCTGATCCTCAACCTTCAACCTATAGGCTTCCTACCCCCTATCCTACAGCACTAAAAATCCCCAAACCATCTGATGTCGCACGTCGTCAACGGCATCATCCGACAAGTAAATCACTGAGTGAATGTAACTATGTGGATGCGAATGACCTAGGTGGAGTGTACGTGCAGGGCCGACGAGTGGGAAAATGCCGAGTTCTGAGCTCTAGAGCGGGTGATCAAAGATGATGACGGTGACCTTTTGACTCTCGTCGGAGTGACGATGGTGACTACGACGCCGAACGGAATAATTCCATAGGGCTCGCACGTAACGATTGGGCTCGGCTCATGCCTAGGGAATCGTTCAATTCATGATTTTCTCAAAATAGTTCTCTCACCTATTCTAACCCGGGCGCGGTGGAGTGCTGCCAAAAATATACTAAAAGACGTAATATAACTAACGAGCAAGGGGAACGATGTACCTCGTCGGTGGTGTCATTTTTCCTCGATGTCTTCGTCGGCGTGAGCAGATACGGGCAGGAATGGAGGTGAAGTGATAGAGACAGGCACTGTGTAGCTCGACAGACGACAGAGGTGAGTGCTGGAGCGAGACGCTGGAGGACGAGGGTGAGGCCAAAGGAGGAGCGGCAAGAAAACTCTGAGCACTATGTGGGCACGGCACAAGTGGCACCTAGGCTCGGCGTCAGATGACAACACAACGCCAGGTACACGCATGGCTTGTATCATCAGTGACACGTGAAACACGGCTCGGTGCACGCCGATAGGGCTCGGGCGTCGGGTATATTGGCGGTAGCGATGAGATTGATCAACACGGCAGGCAGCACGGAGGGTCGAACCACAGTTGTTTGGCAGTGCAGATGGCAGGTCGCTAGCATGACGCCCAGAGCAATAGCAACACAGGTAGTTGGCGTGTGCAGGTGTTGCCGTGTATATAAGGACCTCAGCTCGAAAGCAAGCTCAAGCCACGCAGGAGGGTCGTGCCCCAAATGGCGAGTCCGAACTGGACCAGTTGGTCGATACACTGCCTGAGCGGTGTTTGGACACACCGACGCGGGTGGATCATGCCGCGGGCATGTACTCACCTGGTGGAGGGTGTGGCCGAAGCGATTAGACGCATTGTTCTGTTCGCGGGGGATGTGCGCATCACGGGGTCATGGCCACAGATCCTCCGTGAGACTGGTTGATGGGTGCGACCAAGCACGTGAACGCGCGCTCGTGCAGCCAACAGATTGCACCAAGTCTTATCACGAGCATACTATCTCATGGGAAAGCCATGCATGTGATGTGAACAGCCCGTATCGTCGTGATTCGTCAGTCACTGGCGGGGGAAGCCAACGACGTGCAGGTAAATCAACTCAGCACACGATGGTTCACAGATCGTAGTGGGTACGATGGTGCCACACAATGGCACGGGAATCCGTCGGGCAAACACGAACATACTCATGGTGTAGTGTAACTCAACGGCGGTGCAAGGCCCGGTCGTCGCTGGTTCGTCGCTGAGCACTCGTAGTGTCGTCAGGGAAAAGTTGTGGTCAATCATCCAACGAATGACCTTCTTTTCCTCTGTCCTCCTTACCCTCTCCCTCTCCTCGTCCTCTTCTTCCTTCTTCTTTTCTCTTGGGGAGACCTGGACGGCAGTAACCGCAACAAAAACTTCCATATCTAAAATGATCATTGGGCTCATCATGGCCTTATATAGGGCCATGATGGGCCCCTTACGAGGAGTCCATTAGGGAGGCGCATTAGGTGACCCTCCCTTTTTCAACAAAGATAAAACTAGATACATCAAAACAATGCAAAAACAACATTTACAGATTCAAAAATTCAAGGATACGGATGCGTCACAATGAGTAGGGTGCACTCTTCATGATGAAAACAAAACAGAAATCAGAGCGGCTGAAAACAGATAATTTAAGCACGGCGATACGGAGGGCGGACCCAACTCGTACCAAGAATAGATGCTCAAGCAAGACATAGTTCACGCTCAACCTGTCCCTCTCACCTATATCTATCCCGAGCGATGGAGGCAAGTCAGAAATGCATTGGAGAAAATAAGAGACGGGCGGGCAGAGTGACGACGTATCTCGTCGGTGTCTATTGGTGGAATCCTCTGCTTTGTGCGTCCAGAACGAGCGCAAGCGATGTCGGTGATGGGGCGGCGGAGAAGGGATGCTGGCGAGGTGTGACAGCCCTCGAGCTGGAGCGGCCAGTCAGGAGGAGGACTGAGGAGGAGGCAGCAGCAGTGCAGCATGTCAGAGGGGCCAAGCTGCTCCGGTCGTAGCCAACGGATTCTGCTACTCGCGAGCGGTGCGATGGCGGTGACTCTAACTCGGTGAGTTGAGTGGCGGTGGGACTCTAACTGGCGGCAATTGGGCATTGCAGCAAACAGGACTTCGTATGCTCCTCTCGACAGCAGTGAGCCTTGCAGCTGGGGCAAGGGGCTTCTGCCACAAGATGTTGGAGGTCCAAGCTGTCGGCAGGGTAACCCATGGGGATCCTCCTACATCCACTTGTTGAACAGTCGCGCAGGCAAGGTTGTCGCCTCCGCGCCGTAGACCAGGTGGGAGGCTCTCGATCAAATTGTTCCTGTCCAAGACCGGTTTTGGTAAGTGAGAATGTTGATCAGGGGTCCTAGCTGATTGTCACCACGGTACAGCAAGTCCCGGTCAAGAGAGTCCTCTCATCCAGGGTGGGTCCCCGATCAAGGAAGTCACATCCGATCGGTCCCAATCGGTCAATTTCGCAATCAACGGTATCCCTGGTCAAGCGAACTTACGGCCTCCGACGTCCAATCGACGGACTTTGCATCAAAATCGACCAGTAAAGGCCTGAGGGGGGGCAGGATTCTGACCGCGGATGATGGATCACTCCTCAGCTTTTGGTGCAGTCAAAGTTGCCACGCGGGGAGTCGTCTGCTCCAGTCACGGGAACGTTGACGCCGACAGGTGTGGTCGACGTTGGGAGAATTCACCTACCGTGTAGCACCACACTAGATGGAAAGAATATGCCATGCAGGCAGGGGAGATGGATACGACCTGAAATGGCTGACGCCCTTCCTTCCACCCTAGGCCTTCTTCCCTTCCGCTACTCCTTCTGCAAGAGCGGGACCTGTCTTCTCTTCAACACGATTTTCTCCAAAAAAACAAGTCCGATCATTCCAGGGCACCCATCCGTTCCTTTTATAGGGGGAGAAAGGATGTGAATGGGCCCCCTTAGTAGTGTCATAAGAGGAGGAATAAGGGGGGTTTAAAGCCCCTTAAGGGAGGGGGAGGTCCTTATAGAGTGGACTCCCCCCTCACTACAATGCAAGAAAGAAAAAGAAGAACAAAGAAAGAAAACGAAGGAAAACATGAATTCGAAAAGATATGGATGAAAATGACCGGTAACAAGTTCGATGCACCCCCTACCTAGAGTACCTGAATCCGGGCATTGGGGAAGTCACTTTGGCGTGCCGGGCGGGCTGAACATGAGCCGGCAGTCCTGTCGCAGTGATGGCGGCAACTCCAAGACGCCTTGAGGCCCGGACTGCTTCGTGCCGTCAGAAATAATCAAAATTCACATCGCAATATCTAACGATCCAGATAGAATTTCATGTTGAAATATTGAGCAGAGTTTTATTTTTCCCACCTCTTTACATCCATTTGGTTGGATCTATAAATAGAACCTCAGATTTTTGTGAAAGCTATCTTTGAACTCACTTCCTCCTAGAGAGGTTGATTGAAAGAGAATGAGGGTTTTGAAGGTCCATCAAGGAGTTCTTGGTGTTTTTAGAGATTGGGGAAGATCAATAGAGAAGTGGAGAGGCTGATCTGCATCATTAAAGTATTTTGATCCCAATGGAATATAGGGATCTAAGGTTAGTCTCTCACATTACATTGGTTTCCCTCCTTCACATCCATTTGCTTAGATCCATATCCTTATTTTCATTATCATCTCTTTCTCATCACCTTCTTCCATTATCTCACCCTACCACAGCCATATCTCAATCTCGATCTCAATCTTCTCACTTTCATCTTGTATAAAAATCCTAAATCATCTACTCTATCATCCGCTTCTCGTCTCACAACCACCTATCCATTCTTCCATCATATCCATTAGTTAGGTCATTATAATTTTATCTTCCACCATTCTATTTCACTCTCATCCATCCACATCTACTCACATCCATCCATGTCATCATCCTATATTCTTATTGATCCTCTACATCCATCATCACTTCAAGCCTTCATCTACTCACTCTATCATTTCTATTTGATATATCCATGTCCTCCTACCTATTCCTCATGTAATTATTCCTATCATCCATATTAATTAAGTATTATCACCCTCTTACCACCTCATTTTCATCACATCACAATCTCCTATTTCTATGTATCTCCTCATTCCGCTAGAATCGACATTTAAAGGGCATTTAAATTGTATAATCTATTACCTAAGGAGACAAACCTTGCTCATCACTAACTAGTCAAATTATTTTATGAGATAATATTTATATTTTATTGATTTACTCAAATACTCAACGGTTGTGAATAAATCATAGGTGCGGGTCCATTGGTTTTCTAGTGTACACAGAGCCATGTTATCTACTTTATCCTTAGCCTCATCAACCTCCTCTTTTTTTCTAAATCATTATTCGATACCCTACCATCCCCATCAGCCATTGTGGCCAATTAGATGCCTAAAAAGGAATTAAGAGAAAAGAAGGGTTAGATATAATGTGAACTGTCTTATCTTCCACGAGGTTACAATTAACATACCACTTATGATTTGGCCCGTTATGACTCGGGCTTCGGGCCAAGTCAGCTCAAAGCTCAATTGTGGTTTTCTTCTTATTTTCTTATGATTGCGGCCCAACAGGCCACAATCCAACTCTTTTTTTATCAGCTTCCCCAGGTGCGAAGCTGAAAGAGACTATTGTTGCGAATCCCATGTAAAAAAATTAGAAATATTAGTTGTTATACCTTATGTTCATGTGGGGCCTACTGTGGGCCTTGGGAAGTGACTTATGGTGGCCTTCCATGCGATATGCATGCACTATTGCTTGCCGCCTGGGTGGGCTTGAGCACTATATTCTTGCTAGAGTATAGTGGCTTGCACTCAGGCATGCGTATCACAGCCGCAAGTACCTCCCATAAAAACTGAATCTTTGTTTTTGCCTCTTCTTCCATCTCTCTCTTTATTTCTTTCTTACATTTGGATGTATTTTCCCTTGATCGTTGAGGGATGTGATTAAATTGTATCCATGGACCCCTTTTAGTTTGGTGTCACCTTCTCCCCATCAACATCTCCATCAGCCACTCCTCCTCTTAATTCATCCATCGAGAGGCCATCCTCATCAGAGATCATGACCAATCAGGAGCTCACAAGAATAAATAAAAGAAAATATAGACAATTAGACCTTCCTTACAAAGATTTGATATTTGAGATGGAAGGGTCATTTATATTTTGGCATGTTATGATATGGGTTTCAGGCCAAGACAGCTTACATTGTTATTTTCTTTATTGTTTTCTAAAGAGCCTGTTCTACTGGTTATGATCCTTCTCTCCTCTCATTTGCCCAGCCTGACGCGGAGCTGAAAGAGACATGTGAGAGAGATGTCCCTTATAAGAAAAATTATGAAACAGAATTGCTATACAAATGATGGGTAGGATTGTAAGATGAATTAAAAAACTCTTCCATCACGCACGTGTGCATGGCCTGCGTTAATTTGGCCTTCTTTATGAGCCCATGTGCCCATGTGCTGGTGCTCTTCTTTATGAGGCCAAGACATGTGAGAGAGATGACTAGCTTGAACGATCTACACTAACTAGCATGGGGCTCACTTGAGTGCTGCTTTGGTTACCTGGCTTGGCCAGTAGTGTTGCAGTAAAAAAAAATTTCTTCTTCTGTATTATTTATTTAAAATCAGCCGTACAAAATACATAATAACTAACTTTACAGAATAATTAATGCCATTAAAACTGATAATGATAAAACATATGTTGAATGAGAATTTTGGGGCTTGTAAATTATGTAAGATTCATTATTACAAAATTTATAATTTTTCATCTGTAAGATGCATAGGAATCAATGGAAGATTGTGAACATAATTTAAACAATGTTTTAAAAAAACTATGCACACAACATATATGTGATTTCTCAATTGCTCAACGGAGACAGGTTCAGATGTTCATTTTTTCCAGCCTCTCTTCATATGTACACAATCCGTGGCATATCAAATCTCCTCTTTCATATAAGGAAGCCTAGTTCACACCTCACCATCATCGTTACACCGTCGTACTTACATTGGGAATGTAGAGGAGCCAATGAGAAAAGGGAGAAGAAGATAAAGGGCGCAGAATAATTCTGGCTGGGTGAGTTTTAGTCTTGGCATTCCCGTATTTTTACTAAGTGGGTATTTTTGTAAAAACCCCCAAAATTTAGGTACATCTTTCAATGCCCAAAAGACTATTTGAATGTAACCCTCTAGGACCGTGTATCAGTATAGTTAATGACTCTAGTGGCCCAAAATAACCTTTATTGCTCTTGATGGTTAGTTAACTATATCATCAGATAGATTTGTCTAAGGACTGATCAATTTAACACAATCGATGATCCAAGTCTTCAACTGGTGGGGTGCCAAGCAAAACCTCACGCTCTAGAAGATACAAAGGAGTGTATTGGCACACTCATGGAATATGTCTATCATTGGTTTCCATGCAGATAAAGTCTCTCATTCGCCTGATGCTCTTTGGATGAGTTAGGGTATGGTCAACTATAAAATTTTAATACATCATCTTAATTAGTACTAATGCATTCAAAAATCATTGGAGAATTCTACTCTGATATTCTACTACCATTTTCCAAAAACTACATCCCATTACACCGATGACTACTCGAGAGCATTCGTGAACATCTTATTGTATCCAAACTAAAACTTGTTGGAATTTCATGGTTATGAGCTTGTACATGGTAGTCAAAGGCACAACCATCCATCCACAATATATATTTTGAGTCTCAAGTCTAAGGACCAATGTCACAAGTGTGATATAAATCAACCTGATTAATACTTTGATATAATATCACTCAGGGATTTAACTTGAGTAATTAAGCAAACTCTATATGCTAAAGAGCACCCACTATCTATCCTTAGTATCTTCACACTAATTGCAATACGGTAAGCCATACTCATCATATGAGTGGAACTAGATAGTGATATATCATCCAAATACTTTGATGTCCTTCTCGAGTATCTTTTGATTAGGAATAATTAACACACATGCTTAAAGATTAGTGATCTCTATAGTATGATTTCATCATAATAACACAAATCTGGATCATGTATTCATGGACTTCATTATAGAAATCACATGCGAGTATAAACACATTTTTTTAATAAGTGTTGAACAAGATATGGAGTGTCTGATTGGCTTGCGAGCCACATATATTTACATCACTCCCAATAAACCATTTTACAGGAGATAAAGAGCAGAAAGAATAAAATTACGAGAACCCTGAGTTTTATGGGTTTTAACTTAGCACTTGTTGGGTTCTAGAGGCCTTGATCTAGATGAAAATATGGATTTCATGTAGCAAAAGACTCAAAACAGAATCATAGCAACATCAACAAAACCATGAAACGAATCACCTATACATGGATCGCATCCATGATTTCTTGGTTCCTAGAGCCAAACGAGTCAAGTTGCCCGTGTGCAGCCTCTAGATGTATCCACGGTCCATTGCACATTGAATCTCCTCCTTTACCTTGACAAACTCCGTTCACCCTCCATCATCGTCCTTATGCTATCTCGATCACCTTCGGAGTGGACTAGAGGTGTGGGGAGAAAGGAGAGGATCCTTTGAATAGGAATATTCTATCCAAAGACTTAGATGTCCTTCATGAGTATCCTTTTAATAGGAATATTTAGAACACATACTTGAAGACTAGTGATCTCCGTATTACAGTCTGATCGTGTATTCATGGACTTCATTTTAAGAATCAGACGTGGACTATAATAAATATGTTCTATTAGTGAACATGAAAAGAGACATGGAATGTGTGATTGGCTTGCCTGCCACATATATTTGCATCTGCTCTCATGTCGCATGGGCCAATATTTTCCACCAATTTCACCTGATTTGAAAGATAATTATCGGGTTAAAGACTAGGCCAAATGTTGTCTCAGAGACTTCCAATTTGGACAACACACCTTCAATGCAAAATTTTAGGCACGTTTAGGGTTCAACATTGACTAACTATTAAACCAATTCTTAGAAGCCAATTTCAAATAGAAGTGAAGTTTAAGCTCTTAGTGAATCTCAATTGGTGTCCTCTATAAAAATATTCAAACATTTTCTAAGATAAAGGTCCCAAAGTTTTGCAATTTAAAATGGACTAGTAAAAAATTTAAATGCCATTGGATGGGCCTCACTACACCATGAGGAGATATTTAGCAGCTTGGCCATCCTACTTCGTGAAGCATACAATATAAATCGTGAATGCTAAGGTTTCAAATTATTATGCTAACTTGGTGTGCCTAATTGTCGCGTAGTTTATTGCTTGATCCTGCCCCATTTCAGTTTTCAAGGCACATCAATGGATAACAAACAGAACTAGATGGATGCAAGCAACATTTTGGTGATTTGGTCTGCATTTCATCAGAGTTTGTAGTTTCATTTTATTTCTGCTTAAATGGCAAACTAAATGGATTAATAAGTGAAGGTAAGACAATAGTAAACTTAGAGTAAATATCCATTCATGCCGAGTAAACCTAGAATAAATTCGCGATGAGTTCTTGTTCAGTTCTAGAGGCCTTGACATGGATGAAGAAATCATAACGAGACGCACTGGAAGACTTTTTTATAATTTATGGCATCAATAAAACCATGAAACAAAGTACCTTTGCTCGAATCGTATCCATGATTTCTTGGATCCTGGAGTTTGACGAGTCAAGCTGCCCATGCGTGCAGCCTCTATACGTATCCACACGATCCTCGACACATCGAATCTCCTCCTTTTGATTGATCAGCTCCATTCAATCTCCGTTGTCGTCGTTACGCCATCCCAATTGCATCAGGGATGGAGAGGGAGTGTGGGGAGAAGGGAGAAGAAGGGGGGAGGCCCCTGAACAATTCTGGCCTGTGTGAATTTCGTTCAGGACCTTCCCCTATTTATACTAAGTGAGTATGTTTCATAAAAACCCCCAAGACTTAAGTATATCTTCCAACGTCCAAAAGACCATGTGCGTGTGACCCTCTGACCCATGTATCCGTCTAACGACTACAGTGACCCAATAACCTTTATTGGCCTTCCAAATTAACTATTGTTGGATTGATTTAACCCAATCGATAGGTCGAGTCTCCAACACGTGGGATGCCAAGCTACACCTCGTGCTCTAGAAGATACAAAGGAGTGTGTATCGGATCACTCATGGAACCTGTTCATCATTGGTTATTGTTTACGTATCATCCCTCATCCATTTGATGCTCCTTGGATGCCTTAGGTTATGGTCAACTGGCAAACCCTAATCGATCATCCTAGTTAGTACTAATGCATTATGAAATCATCGGAGAAATCTTCTCCCGATATTTCACTGCCTTGGCCAAGGACTTCATCTCATCACTCTCTCTCATATCCTTTGAATAGGAATGTTTAGAACACATGCTTAAATACTAGCGATCTCCGTATTACGATCTCATCATAATTCACTAAGTCCAATCATGTATTCATGAACTTCATTATAAGCATCACACACGCACCATAATGAATATGTTCTATTAATGAATATGAAACAAGATGTGGAATGTGTGATTGGCTTGCGGCCACATATATTTCCATCAGTTCCAAGGATACAACAGATGAAGAATAATGGTATGGCACGGAATCAGTCACTGATAAAAGTAAGGACAGGACATATGATTGATCACGAATGATGGCATGACACGAAATAGATGAAAGATAACAATAAAGGCTGGAATGGATAAAAGATAGCTGTAAGTGACAGAACAGATGACAGATAATACTTTGGGACTGAACCCATGACAGATAAAAGTAAGGGATAGAGCGAATGACAAATAAAAGGGATGTAACCAATGATGGATGATGGAAAGAGGACAATGGATGATGGTAAGGGACAGAAAGTATGGGTTGGATAGTTTTTCTAACACATCCACTCGTAAGAGTATGTAACCTATGACATTCTATCCGAACACATGATGTGCTACTTTAGGTAGGAGTAAAAGTCATGATATCGACAAAAAAGAATCAGAAGAGGGGGAAAGTTTACGAGCCAGTGATAAAGACGAATGAAATGATTCATCAACTTTCTACGGTACATAGGAGCCATATATTTGGATAAATCTGCAATGAAGCCAATGAAGATGAAGATTCATGTTACAAAGGTCAATTCAGACTCAGATGAAAACTAATGTCCGACTTTAGGAGGAAGAAGTAAATGAGATTTTTTTATAAATAATACTTGAATCAATCAACTTTTTTATTCATGTATAAGGTTTGAAAATTTATCAGCCACTAAAAAATAAAAAATGAAATAAAATCTAGGCCATTGGAAAAAAAATTTCATTTTATTGATGAAATAGTTTAACAGGTTGTAATGAACTTGTATATCATATTTTATCATGAATATTTATTTATGATTTTGTTAATGTTCATTCATTCCATGTCAATATAATATAGAAATGAATTTGACTTTTGGTACACCCAAACTTAATTGCAAGGGCTACTGCCAAAATTTTAGAGGCATGCTTGGGTATAAAACTCATATCATAACACAAGGAGAAATTGATCAAATCGATAAGATGTATTTATTTAAATTAGATATTTGTCAAGCATAAAACCCAATGATAACATGCAAATAAGAGCTAAATAAGTGCTAATTTCATCATATTTTTTGGGCTTTTAATACATAAAACATGGATTTTTAACGCATGTTATTATCATTTCAGACTAAAATAATACATTCCTTGAATTTCAAGTTAAATAATACTTTTAATCTATATTTAGGTCAATTTTTACACTTTAAATGTTTTTAAAAGGAATTCTAAATGAAATTAAATGATTAAAATAAAATAAGTAAATAAAACAAACTTTTAGGATTTATTTTAGGTGTTTTTCCATTTTAAAACATTTTTTTTATATGAAACTGGCCCATATTGGGCCAGTTTAAGTGCTAACGGGTGTTCAGTGTGCAGGGAAAGACACCGAAGAGAGTGGCTGCCAATGAGAACACCCGCTCGGGCTTTAGTGCATGACACACATGCACGCACGATTTTGCGTGTCGCGCATCACGTGCAGCATGAAGCGCACCTCATGCGTCATGACGAGGACCAATGAAAGAGCAGATCTGGGCTTTCATTGCATGACACGCACATGCGCAGCGCCGTGCATGTCACGCACCACACGCACCCGCGCGACGACCAACCACGTGCAGCTTAACTCACTACGTGCGACACAGCGAGTTAAACGCATGCATAGCACTGGGAAGGTCCTCCACTGTGCAATGCGCGCGTATGCGGTGCGGTGCGCACAGAGGAAGACCCGTACACGATACCACGTTAGCCAATAAAGAACGCCTTGTACGCTCGGCGTACAACGCACTTAAGAGATAAAATATATCGGAATCGGAAGAGCTGTTCTTCTGATTCCGTGACGATGAAAGAGGAGAAAACGAGATTTCATAGTTCGTTCTTGATTTTTTAAGCTCGAGAAGTGATTTCCTAGTCTTCTCGAAGACTCAAAAAACAACCTGGGAGGATTTAGAGTTCAATTTGGGGAAGAAATTTGCAGATCCATCGCCGCATTTTTCAGCGATTTCAAGTCAGATTCTTGGAGAATTTTCAGTGTTCGTTGCTCCAAGGACGCCCAGATCGATTCTCTAGCATCCCTGGTACTTTTAGGTTCACTTTAAATGCATTTTTTACAATTAATGTTACATTCTATTCCGTTCATGTTCATCATTTTTTCCAAATTTTGATTTTAGTCGTCTTAATTCGTAGATTTTAGTAAGTTTTAAAATCATTTAGTATTAATTGATTATAAATTCCTATTTTGAATCCTATCTGTCCATTTCTCCTGATCTCTCTCCTTATTCATCTCTTATATTCCTTTGTGAATCTGTGCTATGAAGTAGCTTGTTATGTTGCTCCCAAAGTTTCAGTCTCCCTTTTCTTTTGTTCTTAATGTCTTAAAGTCTCATATCTTATTTGTTTTGCTTGTTCTGCAGTTCGTTCTCCATCTTCTCTTTATTCTGGTTCTGAATCTCAGAAGGGTACATATGTAGCTATCTTTTTTCTTTCTTCTACATCTCACTCTCCATCTTATCTTGAGTCTTGCTGAATATTATTATGGGTACATACATATCTCTCTCTTTTCCTTCTTCTGAATTCATTCTCCATCTTCTCTTTAGTTTTGTATTGGCATATCTATCCCTTACCCTTTTTTCAGCTTGTTATGTTTCTCTTAGTGTCTTAAAGTCACATATATTACTTATGTTTCTCATTCAACAGATCTTTATACCTCATCTCTTTAATTTGGTTTCAAACGTTTGAAGGGAAAAGTATATCATGTTGACATTTCTTTGGGATGGATTTTTGATTTATCATTTAAAAGAATAAAAGCAGTGGAATCAATGTAAATCATATCATATTGAATTATAAATTCTAAGATGATGTTAACACCTCGTGTGGAACTTGATAAACTTTATTGAATCTTGGATCTACTCTTTAGTTTCTCCAAATCTACTTGAATATCTAGTAGATACTCTCATGATCAAGTCACAATAATGAAGGGAGTGGCTTAAGAAGAAAGGAAGATGAGGGAGGGGGTGGTTTGTTCTAGGTCTGGCTGGCATGGGCCCTTAAAATGGGTCCCCCCTTTTATTTATACTTATTTTTCAAATTTTTAATTAAATTCCTGATAACTTAGGCATATCCGTGAATATCGATAGTTCATATGCATGTGACCCTCTATGCACATGTATTTATCAACTTAAAAACTTAAATTACCACATAACATTATTTTCCGAACTTACTAATTAATTATATTGACATATATTTTAATTTTTCAAAGATCAATTTAAGCCAATCAATATTTTAAATTTCTATCTCTTAGGGTGTAATGCTAGATCTTGTCGTCTAGAATATACAAACTAGTGATTGAACTCTCACGGTGCCTTTACCAACATCAGTTACCATATTATGAATAATTCTAATTAGTATTGGTGCATGCAAAGGATTATTGGGTAACATATTCTTAGATAACCACACTACCTAGCCATGGATTTAATGCATATTATTCCTAAAGTCACTCCCTTTATATGTCGGGGACAGACCCATCTTTACTACTCAATCACTTGTGTATAATTCTTCCTATAAATGAGCTAAGACTAATTTGAATTCTGTAACTTGAGGCTTTTAAATATGAATAAAATTATAATTATGCATGCATAAAATGTCTTTGGTGTTTTAGGTCAAATGACTGTTCACGTGATCATGACATCTTTCTCTTAAGAGTACCAACCATTTGCCCTTAGTGTCTCTACGGAAATGTCCACAAGATCAGCCATACTCATCAAAAACGTATGATTGGATTGTGTTATTCTTTCTGGATAGTTCTATGTTCATCTTGAGTATCCATTGAGAAATAATTTTTATAATAGATGCTTATAAATATTATTTCCATTGAGAAATAATATTTATCCATTGAGAGTGTATTTTCATCTCTTCATAACTCACTAAGTCGCTATAGGTATTGAATGACTTTATTATAAACATCACACAAAAATACTAATAATAGATAAATATTTATTTTGATAATAGTGTAATTGGCTTGACAGAAACATACTCTCCATAATCTCTCCATTGCCTTTGTTCTAAAAGTTTCAATTTCTCTATTTTGTGGCCCTCAGTGACTCAGTCTCATATCTTTTTTTCCTTGCTCTACAGCTCTCTACAGTCTCCCTTCCTTCTAAATAGTATCCAAAACACAAACTATTCTATTTTCTATCACTTCATTTTGCCTATAAATTTCCCTCTTATTTAGGTTAATGTATATGTAATATCAAAGATCCATATCTTTCATAATTGTACATGTAACTTATTTGAGAAAGACTATCAACGGTAGTTGCAACACTCAAAGGTAGTGGTAGTAGGTGGATAGGGGGTAACACACACACTACTAGCCATTAATGTAAAGACATTAAGGATAGATAGTGGGTGATCTTCAAAGGAAGTAATTATCTGAACTGATCCTTAGAAATATTTATATGGTATTATTTCAAACTCTCAGTTAAGTTGGTTCATGTCACAATTCTATATGCGGTCCTTAGCCCTGAGACACTAAATACATCTTGTGAATATATGGTTGTACTTGGACAAAGACCTATGAGTCTAAAATTGAGTGAAATTGCAAATAGTCTAAGCTTGAGTGCAGTAAGAAGTTTGCAAAGATGATTGAGTGACTAGCAAGGTAGCGAGATGAAGTCATCAACAAAGCAGTGAAACGATAGAGAAGAATTCCTCAATCGTTTTTGAACACATTAGTACTAACTCAAATGATCAATTAGGGTTTGCTAGTTGATTGTATGCTAAGTCATCCTATGAACATCAATCAAATGGAGGACTATGCATACAAAATAACATATCACAAACTGGTTCTATGATTGAGTCAATATATTCCTTTGTATCTTGTAGAACACAAGGTGTAACTTGATACCCCACAGGCCGGAGAATCGATCTATCAATTGAGTTAAATCGATTAATTCTTAATTCATCTATATGGTGAGTTAGTTATATAATTACGAACACCAGAAATGTTCATGGGCCACTAGATTCATTAACTAAACTAATACATGGCCTTAGAGGGTAACACATAAATGCTCTTTTAGATGTTAAAATTTATACTTAAAATTTGGGGGTTTTATGAGAATATCCACTTAATATAAACATGGGATGGCCCTGAACGAAGTTCACCAATGCCCAAGTTATCAAGGGCCTTTTCCCTTCTTCTCCCTTTTCTTCTTCGCTCCTCTCCATTCCTGATACGATTGGCACAAAGATGGAGTGTCAACAAGGTGATGGATATTATATAGCCATCGAGTCAATCACACTACCATGCTTA
The DNA here is from genome assembly GCF_029677425.1 of Wolffia australiana. NCBI lineage: Eukaryota > Viridiplantae > Streptophyta > Magnoliopsida > Alismatales > Araceae > Wolffia > Wolffia australiana. Next base: position 7,014,262 of record NC_135843.1, on the reverse strand, counting down.
TATTGAACTCCATAAATAAATGCAATGACCTAATGAATTATAATGAGATCATAATGAAGTGGTCACTAGTCTTTAAACATTCATCCTAAATATTTCTATTCAATGGATAGTTGAAATGGACATTCAATCCTACTTATATGATAAGTATGGTTGATCATGTAGCCATTAGTTTGGAGACACTAAGGACAAACGGTGGGTGCTCTTTGGAGAAAAAGTTCACTGGATTGATCCATATGAATTCCTCAATGGCATTATACCTAAACATCAATCAGTTTAAGTTAAGTCACGATTATATAAGTGGTCAATTGACATGAGACACCAAAAACATCCCGTGGGTGGACTACTATGTTTTGACTACAACTTACAAGTCTCTAACTATGGGGTTCAAACAAGTCATAGCTCAGTTATAGCAAGAAGGCTACATAGATGATTGCATGGTTAAGATGGGATTATCCATCGTCTGTATAAGAGGAGATTCACTCTTGGAAGAAGATTCAGCTAAATCTCTGTCTAAGGTAGTGAAGATATTGGATAAGACATGTTTTGCATTAGTACTAACTGAATGACAAATTAGGGATTGACAATCAACCATACTCTTAAGTCATTCGAGAGTCTTGTATGGATGAAGGATTATACACATATGATAACCTATGATGATAAAGGTCCCATGAGAGAGTTGGAACACAACTCTGTATCTTCTAGAGCATGAGGTGTAACTTGGAACCCCACCGACTAAAAACTTAAGCTATTGATTCGGTTAAATCAGTCAGTCAATTAATCTATATATTGTTACAGTCAATTAAAAAGGTTGACTAGTAATTGTCTTTGGGACACTAAAGTTATTAACTAAAATGATATACAGACCTAGAGGGTCACACATATGAGATCATTGGGGGATGCATGAATATATTTATACTTAATGAGTTTCTATGAAAAATGTTAAGTAAAATATAAATAGGGGAATGGACCCATCTCAGGTACCCAGGCAAGCCAGAGCTGTCTCCTCGCCCTAAATTATTCCTTCTAAGCTTTATCCACTCATCAAAGAAGAGAGTCTTCGTGGTGAAAAAGTCTACAAGGATTTCAAGAAGAGGTGGAGAAGAAGTAGATATCCAAGAGAAACTTATAGAAACCGTGTGGATACTTATAGAAACCGGGTACATTAATGGCTTCAGAACAATATAAAAAGGAGCAAGTAAAGGGTGGAATAAATTCCCCAAGAGGTACATGTAATGTATAATATTTAAGGGATTGATTTTTAATCAATCAATGCTTTTGTTGCATAGAAAACTATTTTATATCATTTAATTAAGGCACCATAAACCAACACAAGGCTCATCAAGGTGAAGGTGGATATTTGTAATGTGAGGTATCACATGGATGCATCTCGAGGCTGCACACTTTAGCACCTCAACACATATTAGTTGAGGATCCAAGAAACTAAAAATCCAATTTGTGCCTAGGTGATTGGATCATTAGTTTTTTTAATGTTGTTCTTGAATCACTTTCGTTTGGTCATAGAGAACAATGATATGTAGAATATACACAAGCATCCTAGAGGCAAGCAATGTGTCAGGGCTACCTTGGATGGATATTATGTGTCTATCAAGCCAATTGCAATTCTATATAATTTTTAATTTCAATTTTTATCCATTGTTATTCTTGTGTGTTTTATAAAGAAGTCCTTGACTATGTGCAATGACTAAGTGAGTTATAGTGAGATCATCATACAATGATCAATTTTTTAACCTATTTCCTAAATATTTTTGTTTAAAGGTATAGGAAGCATTGCATTATTTGATCTGAGTTACATGATAAGTATAGGGATTGCCTCTGGCCAATAGTGTACTGAATTTATTAACTAGTGATCAATCAAAACTTGCGCCCAGAGGGCCACACGTGCAAGATCTATCAACATTGGTGTATATTTTTAAGTTATAAGAACTTTTACGAAAAATGTCTGAAATCAATTTGAGGGAGGCACCCATTTTAGGTACCCATGACAACTAGATCTGGCACCCACCTGTCTTCTCTCCTCAAAATTATCCCCTTTTGGCAAGACTTGAGGTTGGGAAGATCTACTAGATCTTGAAGGAGAATTGAAGTCAAAGAGGAAATCCATTGTGTCGGTTCATCTGGACGTTGAACAAGTTCAATGGCTTGAGGTACTCTTCCAAGGAACACAGTGAGTGTGGAATCGATTCCTCATAAGGTGATATGATCATCATTTATTCTAAAGCTCAATTCTGAATTGATTTTATTCGGTCACTGAATAAAATATAATTTTAAATAGTGAAAATTTTCCATAGACCCCAATAGTCTTCATGCGGTGTCAACGGCTTCAAGCAACAGTGATCTAGACACAAGACCAATGGACAAATAAAGAACGGGTTGATCCATATTTCACCTGTCTACATCAAGGAAGGGGCATTTGATAGCCTTTCCCATGAGAATATTTTGGATGAAAATACTTAAAATAAGTGAAATTAAAACGTTTGTCACATCCCATAATGTTACATTAAGTTATGCGTGTTGTTACACTTTCTGTTACTACAGCCATCGGAAAGAGAGCGGGAGGTAGAGCTGGATGGAAAGAAATGCCAAGAGAGAGAAACACAATGGTGATGGTGGCAGGAGGCGAACACATAGGATGGAATGTAAGAGAGGGAAAGAGAGAGAGTAGCTGCAATGGTGTGAGGTTTGTGGATGGGATGGAATGAGAGACAGTGGAAGATACAGAATGGAAGAGAGAGATGGTGATGACTATTGATGCCATCGCTTACCATCCCTATTGATGTAACACTACTTGACATGATGTGATGTGCCATCAAACGTTTATACAGTGTGCCATTGTGTCTTGACAGCAGACAAGGACGCCCCTTGACGATGAGGCCATCATATTGATTCTGTCATCATTTTGTTTCATCATGTCATTGTCTTGTCCAGACATGATGAACCCTATCCCCCTAATTACTGACTCAACGAACGAACATAATGGGACATCACACCACTAAAGTCCTAAAGTCTTTGGCTTATTTCTGTTCCAATGTTAGGATGATGATTGGCTACTGTGAGGACGGGACTGGATATCAGATGATCATCGATATCTGAACAATGTCTAGTGTCCAACCTCCAATCAGGGATCAGAGTGCAGTTTGTTGTCTGAGGTTATGAATACAGGTTATAATAGGGCTCTCAGGTTCTTTTATGAATTCAGAAAATTAAACCCCAGTTTTTTTAATATTTCATATACCCTGCACTGCCCTTCTGATGTCTGGTCTATGTTTGCCAATTGTTTTACTGTGCATGGAGGCCGGAGAAAGCTGGATTTGGATATACAGTTGAACCTCTACTACAACTATTTTACAGCCCAATAAGAAGACCCAATGGCATGTCTCCACAAAAAACACAATATCTGTCAATCTCCCAGAAAAGCCCACTTCTTTGGTCTCTGACTGCGTCGACTGAATGCATCAATAATTTGGAAATTATCCAAATGGGTCAAATAGAAAAAGTTAATTTTGTATTATTAACTTTATTGAATATATTGCAGAAGCGGAAACATATAATTAAAAAAATACATTTTTCTTAATGTTTCTTAAGCGGAAACATATACTGCATGGTGTTTTTAAAAAAAGAAACAACTTAAGTGGCCCCCTGCACCCCTGTCCAAGGTCGATCATCATTGGTGTTGAATCGGCCCTCCTGAAAGTAGGCGATTCCTGACCACACTCCTCGAACAATGAGGATGCTGACGAAAACCATGCTTCCAACAGCGCAGATAACCTGGAATATTCCAACTCTTTTTATTAGAATCATACGATTAAAACTTAATGTGCTCTGAGAAGTAAATGTCAGCAAATTATATATAAGATTCTTAAAAACTAGATAAATGAAAATTGTAGTCCACAAAAACGTAAACCTTTTTCGGTCCCTTTCCACCGTTATTTTTTATTTTTAATGTTACAGGTTCAGAAATGGAAGATGTCACATGACTGTTTTCAGTAAGTTCAGTTTTTATAGAATAGAAAAAATGGAATATGGTACTGAGAAGAAAATCTTCCATCTGAGACTAAGATGACTCGTGACATGAAGGCCAAGTAAGTAATCTCTCTTATCTCATTCTGTATGGTTTATCAACAAGAAAGGAGATGATCGATTGACCTGCTGAGTGAGAAGAAACGGATATGATTAGTTAAGAGAGACAATCGCATAGGACTGAAGGGAAAGGCCAAAATGGAGCAAAGAGTCTGGAGCTGATGGAGGAAACTAGGCTACTTCATTTCTCAATTCTTGGCTTCTCTCCTAAAGGGAGGGCAACATTAAAAAAGGGAATGATCAAAGTACCCCCAGAATGGAAAATGACGGAAGTAACCCTAGATAGATCGAAAGGCCCAGATTGACGGTTGACAACCAATCAATCTGATTCACCTGATCTTGATCTCTATAAACTGTACGACCTGATCATGAGGTTCCAATCAATCTGATCGCTTGGATTTCACTTTGAATAAAAAAATGTACTTTTAAAGTTGCAGAGTTTGAACCTGCTTCTTCATAACAAAAAAGGTGAAATTCTGCCATCTTTAGAGTATACGAGTCCAAAATTTTTTCTCTTCTAAAAAGTTAAAAGTCCCTAAAATAATTGGCTTTTTCCAGGCGGGAAGAGTGGACGGAGGTGGCACAAGAAAAGAGAATGACGGCATCGCAAGGATACCTGACTCGGTGACATGCAGATGATGATGGCAAGTCAGCATCCAGACGTCAGTGGCACAAGGAGATCTGACGGCAGTGAGGGAGCATTGTTGGCTACGAGCATGTTCGATCATGATCATACAATTGATTACAATACCCCAGATAGTGGTTTGATCAGAAAACATATCGACCAAACTGATGATTAATCAGAAATTTCAAACAGATCATTCAGGTCTGATCAAACCCCCGATCTGATAGATAAGATCAGAATTTTTTACCGATCCCTGATCCCTATAAGTAGAGAAGATGAAACTGAGCATCTCATGTCAATTCTAAATTTTAACCCCCTTAGTGTGAGTTATTAATTTTGCATGAACTGAAGGCAGAGTGATGCCCTCCAACAGAGACAGCTATCACTATTTCAAGGATATATTCCAAATATCGCAAAGTATTCCCTAGCAGGTAAATAGATGGAAATACCCCCAGAGGGTAAGTAAAATATGGTACTTTAAAAATACAGAAGGAAATATATCTACAGACAACTAGTCCAATGTAGGCAAGATGAAATTTCACATCTCATGCATAATTATACTATGACCCATTCTACGTTACTTATTTTATTCACATGAACTTGAAGGTAGTGAAGAAAAAACAGTTAACTAGAGCAGAAGGTGTTAAACATAACTCAACAACTAAGTCACTCTCTCCTCCTTCAAGAACGTGGGTCGCTTCGAATTTTACTTTATTCTTCTTCATGAGTTTTTGTCTTATGTTCATTCATCTAATAATCAAGAAAATTATAAAAAAGAGAAAACTCCAGTGAATATCTACCTCTAGGAACGCCTTGAGAATCCATAAGAAAGCCAGGATCAGTATACCATCGACTGCGAATCCCACCTTGAATGCCGTCAAGTGCGAACCAATCAGATTAAAATGGAATTTTAAAACTAAAATTGAACCGACGCAATAAACCCTAACATTTTAAATTCCAAATTGAGAAGAACGGGAGGTAATAATTCACCAGTTTAGAGGGGATCGGAACAGGAAGAACGGATCTGACAGCCTTCCGAACCCGCCGCGAGATATTCTTAAAAACATTGTGAAGGAAACGAGCGAGAAGATCCAAGCTCTTATCTTCTTCCTCCTCTTCATCAAATTCATCGTAATCTCCATTCGTGATGTACTCCTCTGCATCATTGACCGCCTTAATCTGCCGCCATCGACGGCCGTTCTGATCAAAGAATGAAAACCCATCAAATTTTTCTTGATCGAAAGGCGATAACTCTTCTTAAAACATGTTACCCAATTCAATCAACAGGTAGGAGACGCTCGTACCGGCAAAAAGATGGGGTAACGTTGGAAGCTGAAGCTGGACGAAGCGCTGGAAAGAACAGAGGCTTGGGGAAGATGGCGAGCTCGCCGCCATGTCGATGGGCTCGAACTTGCGGGGAAGAAGATAGCGGTAGAAGATTTCCAAGCGACCGCCATGGACGAGATACACAGCAAGAACAGACTAAAAAGAACAAGCATGGAGGACGGATGACGATCTGTCATTGCCGTCCTCCGTCGTCCGTTCTATTTATTAAAATCGTCCGTCATCCGGATAAAATATGTGCCAGGCACTGCTTGAATCTCTAAACAAAAACCAACTAACGAACTGAACCCCTAACAATGACTAATATTGCTCGAAGTTGTATAATGTATCAAATGCTGGTTAAGTGTGGATGATATAGGTTGTTTAACCCTCTTTTAAACTTGCCCCTTCGGCTCCTAAAGTTGAGCGCGCTAGTAAACTCACGCCTTCGCTCCCGCTCGTAAACACTCGTAAAGTCACGCCTGAAGTGGTATCTTATGGATAACTTCTTTTATTTCATCCTTGAAAAGTTTTTTGCCATCATTCATGCGCATAATTTCACACCTACTTCTAATTAATTCTTTTCTAATCCTAGGCACCACCTTTTGCTCATAAAGTCACCCCTTAACTGATAACCTGAAAACCTTGCTACTATAATAAGCTGCAATCAAAACAATTGTAGTCTTTCAACAAACCCCATTAACATGTCAATGTTTCTTCCCTTTCATTCTATTGGGTATGATGATAATATGCCTTCAAATGATGGAGTTTCTTCTGTTATGTTTTTTGCATTTTTATTTCATGATTGTAAAGTATCGGAACCTGTGCAACCTTCTCCTCATATTATATGATCAATATATAGGTATCACTTGATGGAGTAGTGTATTTTAGGCCAGTATTATTTATAAAAAAATCTCATTTACTTCTTCCTCCTAAAGTCGGACATTAGTTTTCATCTGAGTTTGAATTGACCTCTGTAACATGAATCTTCATCTTCATTGGCTTCATTGCAGATTTATCCAAATATATGGCTCCTATGTACCGTAGAAAGTTGATGAATCATTTCATTCATCTTTATCACTGGCTCGTAAACTTTCCCCCTCTTCTGATTCTTTTTTGTCGATATCATGACTTTTACTCCTACCTAAAGTAGCACATCATGTGTTCGGATGGAATGTCATAGGTTACATACTCCTACGAGTGGATGTGTTAGAAAAACTATCCAACCCATACTTTCTGTCCCTTACCATCATCCATTGTCCTCTTTCCATCATCCATCATTGGTTACATCCCTTTTATTTGTCATTCGCTCTATCCCTTACTTTTATCTGTCATGGGTTCAGTCCCAAAGTATTATCTGTCATCTGTTCTGTCACTTACAGCTATCTTTTATCCATTCCAGCCTTTATTGTTATCTTTCATCTATTTCGTGTCATGCCATCATTCGTGATCAATCATATGTCCTGTCCTTACTTTTATCAGTGACTGATTCCGTACATACCATTATTCTTCATCTGTTGTATCCTTGGAACTGATGGAAATATATGTGTCAAGCCAATCACACATTCCACATCTTGTTTCATATTCATTAATAGAACATATTCATTATGGTGCGTGTGTGATGCTTATAATGAAGTTCATGAATACATGATTGGACTTAGTGAATTATGATGAGATCGAATAATGGAGATCGCTAGTATTTAAGCATGTGTTCTAAACATTCCTATTCAAAGGATATGAGAGAGAGTGATGAGATGAAGTCCTTGGCCAAGGCAGTGAAATATCGGGAGAAGATTTCTCCGATGATTTCATAATGCATTAGTACTAACTAGGATGATCGATTAGGGTTTGCCAGTTGACCATAACCTAAGGCGTCCAAGGAGCATCAAATGGATGAGGGATGATACGTAAACAATAACCAATGATGAACAGGTTCCATGAGTGATCCGATACACACTCCTTTGTATCTTCTAGAGCACGAGGTGTAGCTTGGCATCCCACGTGTTGGAGACTCGACCTATCGATTGGGTTAAATCAATCCAACAATAGTTAATTTGGAAGGCCAATAAAGGTTATTGGGCCACTGTAGTCGTTAGACGGATACATGGGTCAGAGGGTCACACGCACATGGTCTTTTGGACGTTGGAAGATATACTTAAGTCTTGGGGGTTTTTATGTAACATACTCACTTAGTATAAATAGGGGAAGGTCCTGAACGAAATTCACACAGGCCAGAATTGTTCAGGGGCCTCCCCCCTTCTTCTCCCTTCTCCCCACACTCCCTCTCCATCCCTGATGCAATTGGGATGGCGTAACGACGACAACGGAGATTGAATGGAGCTGATCAATCAAAAGGAGGAGATTCGATGTGTCGAGGATCGTGTGGATACGTATAGAGGCTGCACGCATGGGCAGCTTGACTCGTCAAACTCCAGGATCCAAGAAATCATGGATACGATTCGAGCAAAGGTACTTTGTTTCATGGTTTTATTGATGCCATAAATTATAAAAAAGTCTTCCAGTGCGTCTCGTTATGATTTCTTCATCCATGTCAAGGCCTCTAGAACTGAACAAGAACTCATCGCGAATTTATTCTAGGTTTACTCGGCATGAATGGATATTTACTCTAAGTTTACTATTGTCTTACCTTCACTTATTAATCCATTTAGTTTGCCATTTAAGCAGAAATAAAATGAAACTACAAACTCTGATGAAATGCAGACCAAATCACCAAAATGTTGCTTGCATCCATCTAGTTCTGTTTGTTATCCATTGATGTGCCTTGAAAACTGAAATGGGGCAGGATCAAGCAATAAACTACGCGACAATTAGGCACACCAAGTTAGCATAATAATTTGAAACCTTAGCATTCACGATTTATATTGTATGCTTCACGAAGTAGGATGGCCAAGCTGCTAAATATCTCCTCATGGTGTAGTGAGGCCCATCCAATGGCATTTAAATTTTTTACTAGTCCATTTTAAATTGCAAAACTTTGGGACCTTTATCTTAGAAAATGTTTGAATATTTTTATAGAGGACACCAATTGAGATTCACTAAGAGCTTAAACTTCACTTCTATTTCAAATTGGCTTCTAAGAATTGGTTTAATAGTTAGTCAATGTTGAACCCTAAACGTGCCTAAAATTTTGCATTGAAGGTGTGTTGTCCAAATTGGAAGTCTCTGAGACAACATTTGGCCTAGTCTTTAACCCCGATAATTATCTTTCAAATCAGGTGAAATTGGTGGAAAATATTGGCCCATGCGACATGAGAGCAGATGCAAATATATGTGGCAGGCAAGCCAATCACACATTCCATGTCTCTTTTCATGTTCACTAATAGAACATATTTATTATAGTCCACGTCTGATTCTTAAAATGAAGTCCATGAATACACGATCAGACTGTAATACGGAGATCACTAGTCTTCAAGTATGTGTTCTAAATATTCCTATTAAAAGGATACTCATGAAGGACATCTAAGTCTTTGGATAGAATATTCCTATTCAAAGGATCCTCTCCTTTCTCCCCACACCTCTAGTCCACTCCGAAGGTGATCGAGATAGCATAAGGACGATGATGGAGGGTGAACGGAGTTTGTCAAGGTAAAGGAGGAGATTCAATGTGCAATGGACCGCGTGGATACATCTAGAGGCTGCACACGGGCAACTTGACTCGTTTGGCTCTAGGAACCAAGAAATCATGGATGCGATCCATGTATAGGTGATTCGTTTCATGGTTTTGTTGATGTTGCTATGATTCTGTTTTGAGTCTTTTGCTACATGAAATCCATATTTTCATCTAGATCAAGGCCTCTAGAACCCAACAAGTGCTAAGTTAAAACCCATAAAACTCAGGGTTCTCGTAATTTTATTCTTTCTGCTCTTTATCTCCTGTAAAATGGTTTATTGGGAGTGATGTAAATATATGTGGCTCGCAAGCCAATCAGACACTCCATATCTTGTTCAACACTTATTAAAAAAATGTGTTTATACTCGCATGTGATTTCTATAATGAAGTCCATGAATACATGATCCAGATTTGTGTTATTATGATGAAATCATACTATAGAGATCACTAATCTTTAAGCATGTGTGTTAATTATTCCTAATCAAAAGATACTCGAGAAGGACATCAAAGTATTTGGATGATATATCACTATCTAGTTCCACTCATATGATGAGTATGGCTTACCGTATTGCAATTAGTGTGAAGATACTAAGGATAGATAGTGGGTGCTCTTTAGCATATAGAGTTTGCTTAATTACTCAAGTTAAATCCCTGAGTGATATTATATCAAAGTATTAATCAGGTTGATTTATATCACACTTGTGACATTGGTCCTTAGACTTGAGACTCAAAATATATATTGTGGATGGATGGTTGTGCCTTTGACTACCATGTACAAGCTCATAACCATGAAATTCCAACAAGTTTTAGTTTGGATACAATAAGATGTTCACGAATGCTCTCGAGTAGTCATCGGTGTAATGGGATGTAGTTTTTGGAAAATGGTAGTAGAATATCAGAGTAGAATTCTCCAATGATTTTTGAATGCATTAGTACTAATTAAGATGATGTATTAAAATTTTATAGTTGACCATACCCTAACTCATCCAAAGAGCATCAGGCGAATGAGAGACTTTATCTGCATGGAAACCAATGATAGACATATTCCATGAGTGAGCCAATACACTCCTTTGTATCTTCTAGAGCGTGAGGTTTTGCTTGGCACCCCACCAGTTGAAGACTTGGATCATCGATTGTGTTAAATTGATCAGTCCTTAGACAAATCTATCTGATGATATAGTTAACTAACCATCAAGAGCAATAAAGGTTATTTTGGGCCACTAGAGTCATTAACTATACTGATACACGGTCCTAGAGGGTTACATTCAAATAGTCTTTTGGGCATTGAAAGATGTACCTAAATTTTGGGGGTTTTTACAAAAATACCCACTTAGTAAAAATACGGGAATGCCAAGACTGAAATTCACCCAGCCAGAATTATTCTGCGCCCTTTATCTTCTTCTCCCTTTTCTCATTGGCTCCTCTACATTCCCAATGTAAGTACGACGGTGTAACGATGATGGTGAGGTGTGAACTAGGCTTCCTTATATGAAAGAGGAGATTTGATATGCCACGGATTGTGTACATATGAAGAGAGGCTGGAAAAAATGAACATCTGAACCTGTCTCCGTTGAGCAATTGAGAAATCACATATATGTTGTGTGCATAGTTTTTTTAAAACATTGTTTAAATTATGTTCACAATCTTCCATTGATTCCTATGCATCTTACAGATGAAAAATTATAAATTTTGTAATAATGAATCTTACATAATTTACAAGCCCCAAAATTCTCATTCAACATATGTTTTATCATTATCAGTTTTAATGGCATTAATTATGCTGTCAAGTTGGTTATCATGTATTTTGTATGGCTGATTTTAAATAAATAATATAGAAGAAGAATTTTTTTTTTACTACAACACTACTGGCCTAGCCAGGTAACCAAAGCAGCACTCAAGTGAGCCCCATGCTAGTTAGTGTAGATCGTTCAAGCTAGTCATCTCTCTCACATGTCTTGGCCTCATAAAGAAGAGCACCAGCACATGGGCACATGGGCTCATAAAGAAGGCCAAATTAACGCAGGCCATGCACACGTGCGTGATGGAAGAGTTTTTTAATTCATCTTACAATCCTACCCATCATTTGTATAGCAATTCTGTTTCATAATTTTTCTTATAAGGGACATCTCTCTCACATGTCTCTTTCAGCTCCGCGTCAGGCTGGGCAAATGAGAGGAGAGAAGGATCATAACCAGTAGAACAGGCTCTTTAGAAAACAATAAAGAAAATAACAATGTAAGCTGTCTTGGCCTGAAACCCATATCATAACATGCCAAAATATAAATGACCCTTCCATCTCAAATATCAAATCTTTGTAAGGAAGGTCTAATTGTCTATATTTTCTTTTATTTATTCTTGTGAGCTCCTGATTGGTCATGATCTCTGATGAGGATGGCCTCTCGATGGATGAATTAAGAGGAGGAGTGGCTGATGGAGATGTTGATGGGGAGAAGGTGACACCAAACTAAAAGGGGTCCATGGATACAATTTAATCACATCCCTCAACGATCAAGGGAAAATACATCCAAATGGAAGAAAGAAATAAAGAGAGAGATGGAAGAAGAGGCAAAAACAAAAGATTCAGTTTTTATGGGAGGTACTTGCGGCTGTGATACGCATGCCTGAGTGCAAGCCACTATACTCTAGCAAGAATATAGTGCTCAAGCCCACCCACGGGCGGCAAGCAATAGTGCATGCATATCGCATGGAAGGCCACCATAAGTCACTTCCCAAGGCCCACAGTAGGCCCCACATGAACATAAGGTATAACAACTAATATTTCTAATTTTTTTACATGGGATTCGCAACAATAGTCTCTTTCAGCTTCGCACCTGGGGAAGCTGATAAAAAAAGAGTTGGATTGTGGCCTGTTGGGCCGCAATCATAAGAAAATAAGAAGAAAACCACAATTGAGCTTTGAGCTGACTTGGCCCGAAGCCCGAGTCATAACGGGCCAAATCATAAGTGGTATGTTAATTGTAACCTCGTGGAAGATAAGACAGTTCACATTATATCTAACCCTTCTTTTCTCTTAATTCCTTTTTAGGCATCTAATTGGCCACAATGGCTGATGGGGATGGTAGGGTATCGAATAATGATTTAGAAAAAAAGAGGAGGTTGATGAGGCTAAGGATAAAGTAGATAACATGGCTCTGTGTACACTAGAAAACCAATGGACCCGCACCTATGATTTATTCACAACCGTTGAGTATTTGAGTAAATCAATAAAATATAAATATTATCTCATAAAATAATTTGACTAGTTAGTGATGAGCAAGGTTTGTCTCCTTAGGTAATAGATTATACAATTTAAATGCCCTTTAAATGTCGATTCTAGCGGAATGAGAGGAGATACATAGAAATAGGAGATTGTGATGTGATGAAAATGAGGTGGTAAGAGGGTGATAATACTTAATTAATATGGATGATAGGAATAATTACATGAGGAATAGGTAGGAGGACATGGATATATCAAATAGAAATGATAGAGTGAGTAGATGAAGGCTTGAAGTGATGATGGATGTAGAGGATCAATAAGAATATAGGATGATGACATGGATGGATGTGAGTAGATGTGGATGGATGAGAGTGAAATAGAATGGTGGAAGATAAAATTATAATGACCTAACTAATGGATATGATGGAAGAATGGATAGGTGGTTGTGAGACGAGAAGCGGATGATAGAGTAGATGATTTAGGATTTTTATACAAGATGAAAGTGAGAAGATTGAGATCGAGATTGAGATATGGCTGTGGTAGGGTGAGATAATGGAAGAAGGTGATGAGAAAGAGATGATAATGAAAATAAGGATATGGATCTAAGCAAATGGATGTGAAGGAGGGAAACCAATGTAATGTGAGAGACTAACCTTAGATCCCTATATTCCATTGGGATCAAAATACTTTAATGATGCAGATCAGCCTCTCCACTTCTCTATTGATCTTCCCCAATCTCTAAAAACACCAAGAACTCCTTGATGGACCTTCAAAACCCTCATTCTCTTTCAATCAACCTCTCTAGGAGGAAGTGAGTTCAAAGATAGCTTTCACAAAAATCTGAGGTTCTATTTATAGATCCAACCAAATGGATGTAAAGAGGTGGGAAAAATAAAACTCTGCTCAATATTTCAACATGAAATTCTATCTGGATCGTTAGATATTGCGATGTGAATTTTGATTATTTCTGACGGCACGAAGCAGTCCGGGCCTCAAGGAACGTCTTCGGAGTTGCCGCCATCACCAACGACAGGACTGCCGGCTCATGTTCAGCCCGCCCGGCAAGCCAAAGTGACTGCCCGAATGCCCGGATTCAGGTACTCTAGGTAGGGGGTGCATCGAACTTGTTACCGGTCATTTTCATCCATATCTTTTCGAATTCATGTTTTCCTTCGTTTTCTTTCTTTGTTCTTCTTTTTCTTTCTTGCATTGTAGTGAGGGGGGAGTCCACTCTATAAGGACCTCCCCCTCCCTTAAGGGGCTTTAAACCCCCCTTATTCCTCCTCTTATGACACTACTAAGGGGGCCCATTCACATCCTTTCTCCCCCTATAAAAGGAACGGATGGGTGCCCTGGAATGATCGGACTTGTTTTTTTGGAGAAAATCGTGTTGAAGAGAAGACAGGTCCCGCTCTTGCAGAAGGAGTAGCGGAAGGGAAGAAGGCCTAGGGTGGAAGGAAGGGCGTCAGCCATTTCAGGTCGTATCCATCTCCCCTGCCTGCATGGCATATTCTTTCCATCTAGTGTGGTGCTACACGGTAGGTGAATTCTCCCAACGTCGACCACACCTGTCGGCGTCAACGTTCCCGTGAATGGAGTAGACGACTCCCCGCGTGGCAACTTTGACTGCACCAAAAGCTGAGGAGTGATCCATCATCCGCGGTCAGAATCCTGCCCCCCCTCAGGCCTTTACTGGTCGATTTTGATGCAAAGTCCGTCGATTGGACGTCGGAGGCCGTAAGTTCGCTTGACCAGGGATACCGTTGATTGCGAAATTGACCGATTGGGACCGATCAGATGTGACTTCCTTGATCGAGGACCCACCCTGGATGAGAGGACTCTCTTGACCGGGACTCGATGTACCGTGGTGACAATCAGCTAGGACCCCTGATCAACATTCTCACTTACCAGAACCGGTCTTGGACAGGAAAAATTTGATCGATAGCCTCCCACCTGGTCTACGGCGCGGAGGCGACAACCTTGCCTGTGCGACTGTTCTACAAGTGGATCTAGGAGGATCCCCATGGGTTGCCCTGCCGACAGCTTGGACCTCCAACATCTTGTGGCAGAAGCCCCTTCCCCCAGCTGCAAGGCTCACTGCTGTCGAGAGGAGCATACGAAGTCCTGTTTGCTGCAATGCCCAGTTGCCGAGTTAGAGTCCCACCGCCATCGCACCGTTCGATCAGCGCCCCGTGCCCGGAGTAGCAGAATCCATTGGCTGTGACCCGAGCAGCTTGGCCCCTCTGACATGCTGCACTGCTGCTGCCTCTTCCTCAGTCCTCCTCCTGACTGGCCACTCCAGCTCGAGGGCTGTCACACCTCGCCAGCATCCCTTCTCCGGCGCCCCATCACCAACATCGCTCGCGCTCGTTCTGGACGCACAAAGTAGAGGATTCCACCAACAGACACCGACGAGATACGTCGTCACTCTGCCCGCCCGTCTCTTATTTTCTGCAATGCATTTCTGACTTGCCTTTATCGCTCGGGATAGATATAGGTGAGAGGGACAGGTTGAGCGTGAACTACGTCTTGCTTGAGCATCTATTTTTGGTACGAGTTGGGTCCGCCCGTCACGTGCGGGCAACATCCGGCGGAGTAATCTGTTCGGCGCCGAAATCATCCTCGTCCCATCGGATGAGGCTCGAGAGGTCTACCCTTCCACCGCTGGGCGAGTCCGTCGGTCCCGGGCGTCGGTATTCCTAGCTAGTCGACACTTGCACGTACCATATACCTCGCATCTTGCATTACATCGTAGTATATTTTCCGCTTAGGATTTCCGGCCGGACGACGCCAGCGTTGTAGTTCGATACCAATATCATTCACCGGCACCGAACCATCATATTCGGTGTCGACTGGACGACGTCTCCTACGACGTTTAACATCAATTTCTCTTTCCTCATATTTTAGAGAAGTAAAAGAAGCATTGAAGAATTCCAAAAAATAGATCTTACTTAATTAAATTAAAAGAGATATATATTTTGAATTTGAAAAATGATGTTTTTCAAGTATAGTTCATTATCATCATTCAAATGTTCTCTCTTCTCCAATTTTGGAAAAATTCAAAGTGGCATTAAATAATTCCACAAAATATATATTCATTCATTTAAATGTTAGAAATTTGTACTTTAAATTTTAAAAAAAGGACATCTCTTCGAATATAATGCCAAAAAATTCGCAAAAAATTATGTTATGTCTCAAAAAATTATTTTCCTTTAGAATATGACTTGAAAAAAATCATTAGAAATATTTTAAAATTTATAAAATGCAATATATCCTTCTAAAATTAAATTTAATCTTTTTATGCTTGATAACGTGCATATAATCAGTTTAATACAAATAAACATGTAAATTTGGTGAGAAAGCTAATAAAATGCATGTTATCAGGTGTCTTCCTGTTTTGGTCGGATGGGGGTTCTAGCTGAGGGGGACTGTCATATGTCATCAATTGTTTGAGAGGACACCAAGATGGGTCCAAGTCATCTGCTATGATTGGGAAACTACCCAAGCCGTCAAAGGGGCTTGATGGCCCCCTAACTTCACATCTTTTGCTCCTACACAATGGTGGCAAGAGACCCATCCAGAGCTTGTCCGACCAAACTGGAGTTTGTGACACCTCCAAGAAAGATTAGCTCACTCAAGAAGGCACCAAAGGAGGTAAGAAACTCCTAGGATCTGCACCAGCACTGAGGACCTTCTCGTTTGAATCAGGGTAATACAGGTTGATTTATGTATCAAATTCAATATATAATTAGTTAATAGTCGTGAATGCTTCAGATATTAGGTTAAAATTATTTGTCAAGGTTGATTTCATTCTGCTTTCATGGTTTGGCCACTTTGACGCATTCAATCAAAAACAAAGTTGGCATCAAAGAACTTCCCCTAATTTATCCCATTTTCCTATCTATTTTACTTTATAAAAGTACCTTCAAAATACTTATGAAATATTATACATATAAAGCTGATTTCCATGATTATAATCTACATATTATTGATATTATACTATAACTATTGAGCTCTATATCTAATTAAGCCTCTGTAAAACTAACTAAATCTATTCACCCCCTATTTCTATTAATCTTAATGTATTGCCATAGATATTTGTATATATCAATACATCTCTCTACCTCATTAATATACATATGAAATAATTTCTAACCCCCATCTAATCTAATTTTTATCTCCCTTTCTATTTTCATCTCTGCCTTATATCTCTCTGAAACCAAACTCATTATTCACTACCAACCTAAATCTCAATATACACGATTAATACATCTACCTTTTATCTTACATATAATCTAAATATTAGTAAAACTAAATAATGATGCTAAAATGTCTTTGATCAATATTAATCTCTTTATCCTATTAGGAGTACCGTATACTTAGAAAATAAAAGTAACTCTTAAATTACCTACTCTTACATACTCCGTTATTATAAAGTTATAAATCCATTTCATTAACCTATTGACTTCCCAATCATTTATCTTCCACCCTTTCTGCATCTAAAATCATTATCCTAACTTATCTTCTCAACTTATAGCCAATATCTTTAAATCTATCATATTTCCGCTATGACTATTACATGTATCATCATCATATTTCCGCTAACACCAAATCATTAGATCTATATTTAAAGGCCGGCCTTATGGAGACAACCTCACTCCTAAAATAGACACTTGAGCAAGAATCTATAATTATAAGTCAATTGACTCATCAAAATCCAATTTACAAGAGTACTAAAAATAACAACACAATTTTCCTACACCAGTACCTATCTTTTATGGCAGGAAAATATTCCTTCTAGTCTGCACATTTATGGAAGTATTAACGGCACCAACTATTTATGTTAGCCATCTATCTTAGAAATTTTTTTTTTATCACATGGAAAACCTCATGACCTTATTTCTTTCCCATCTCCTATAAATAATACAAGTCATACTTACAAAACCTCTAATAATTTTTCATCAGACACTTCAAAGCATCAATCCGATTTATATCTTACTCCTTTTATTTACTCGATGACGAATATCAAGGAGACATCATATCTCATGGATGTAACCAATGAAACATTCCTTGTGTGTTTTAATTTGTTCATTAATTTTCCTTTGTTGACTGGGAGGTATGTTGAGTAACAAAAATATGTCAATCTTCAATTTTATCTACATAAACTACATATTTATCAACCTTAAACCATTTATATGGATGTCTTTAAAAGGATATCACAATTATTAGATCTAGATATTTGTGTCATGGTCAAACCTCCTCAGTTGACATCACAAATATATAACCTCATTTTGGATGTTAAAAATTAAGCTATGATTCAAAATATCTTAGTAAATGTCATTTGTAGTAGTTTAATTAGTAAATGTACAGCATAACTCAGGGGGCTAAATTAAGTTTCTATAAAATTTAGATAACTCTAATATAAGTAGATAACCTATCTACAACTTTCCTATATATGGAATTAGGAAGAGCATGATGTTCATTCTGTTGTTTTGATACATGTTAGGCAAGTCCATCCTGTCCATCCTGGCTCAGGCTATCTATCCTAGAGTTCTTGAATCCCTAATTATTATGCGTAACCCCAAGCCAAGACACTTGGTAATTAGGTGCTTTACATGGATATAAATAATATTTTTAAGTTCTTACATCCTCGACCCCAAATCATCCATGGATTGAAATATCTTGCAGTCCTTCAGCTTGACCACAAAGCCTTCAATATTGTCCCCCTAAAATGGGGATATCATATGACCTTTGCATGGGTCAGATCCACAATTTCTCAATTCCACAATTGATAGAAGTATTATTCCTCAAGTTTTTGACATCTAGATGTATCCATATGATCCTCAAATATATTAAGTCTCGTACTTTTGCACGAGACAGATTTGTGCTTCAATTTGACATTTTCTTATTCCAATCACATCGAGAGGAGAGGCCACCCATGAAGAGAAGCGAGAAGAAGGTTAGCAATAAGGACCCAATGGTTTATTATGTTGAACTTTTGTTTTTGATTAAATGCTAATGCACCATTTACGTAGTCATTTCTTGATTGGTGGCAGAGTTCTCCAGCATCTAACAATTTTTATTTTAATAAATAACTTGTAACAGACCATATGTTGGTCATTAATGTAAGATACAAAATATGGCTGTGGAATCAAGGGTTTTATCCTATTTAATTAATAATAAGTCTTCATTAAAACTCAAGGTTATGTCTAACTTTCACAGATAACATACCGTTCGTGTGGGATCTTCAAATCCCATGTATCAGTTTAGTAAATGATTTTTGAAGGTGAAATAACATTACTTATCAAAATTATTGATCCATATCAAAAGATGGATTAATAAATCAATGATTGATTATTTCCATTTGATAGGATGATTTTCTGCACTTGGGGTGACCAGATACATTTCGTGATCTACATGACTCAAAGGAGTATATTTACTCTCTCATGAAACCATTCTCAACATCACTAATCATTCATGTATACTTCCCTCATAAGCTTAGGTTATGGTCAACTACGAAAGCCTAGTACTTCATCCGTGTTAGTATGACTATTTTGTGAAATCATTGAACAACATTTATCTGATATTTCACTAATGTAGGCAAAGATTTTATCGCATCATCTTCCTCGAGCTGACTCCACTTATACAAAGGGTGGACGATCCCATCTTGAGTACAAAAGCACCTTTTAAAACTTATGTTGCAACATATCAAAGAAAGGTTAATATTCAATTATTACGAACTTGAAATTATTATTTGTATTTTGTAATTACACTGGTTATATCCTTTTGCAAAAACACATCACTCTGCATGAAATATGAAATTCAGTCATCAATCATCACTTATTTGACCATGATAATTGAGGACATCAGTATGTGTTTCATCAATATGAGCTGATGGAAACTTTGAGACATGTACAGTGATCAACCCCTTTTGGTCTACAGTGTTGATGACATGTGCAACATGAAGATCTTGTTATACTCAAATGCGAGTTCATTGACTTTATCTCTTTATTAATAAATGTCATCTTTTTTTTGTTACTTGGTTCATTGTTTGTGGTCTCTACACACATATCATAGGGTGACAGAATTCATTTATGAATTGATATTAAACAAATGATGCACAACAAAGTCACAATCAACGCATAATGTAGACTTCAACAAAAAAATCATCAGAAATGTGAAGGATGCTCTATCTACGGTGGGTGGCTTCCAACTATGATACATCAAACAAATGCTCAGATATTTTCCATCACGTGGCTACCCAAGTTAGAGTCACCCTTGATAACACAATGTTCTTGTCTGAAGTTTAGTAGTTGAGGTTGACACTTGGTAAATGTTGGCTCTTTTTCCTATATAATCTTTTTTATCTTATCGCGTAGCATATGCGTTTTCATCTTTATTTCCATCAATCTTGGGATAGGGATATCTTATTTTATAATATGATGGATAATTTGTATGAAATACTTCAAAAAAGGATTCAATGTCAAACCGGAAAAAGATATTAAATGGACTAATTATCTTGTTTCTCATGGTATGCATATAGGTAAAATATTGCATCCTACCAGCTGCCTTGTTGAAGAAATATCTTTATTATTATTTGGATGCCCCATTATCCCCCTTGACCTTCAGGTCAGTGTTAACTCTACCATGGAACTTTTGAAGATCTTTCCATAATGTAGCGTTGCTCCCATATTTGCTCTTGTTCGATAGCTACATTGCAAATGTTGCAGCTCAACTTATTATGTCCCTTAGATCTGAAGTACTTCAACCTGTTTCTTCCATTTGAAAGAGTTTTATTTTTCTGCTGTCATTAGATTCCTCTTCTAGATGTGATCAACTCAATTGATCCACTCCAAAGTAGGTTTGGCTAAATGTGAGTGATGTAGAGTGGGGGTCACACATTCCCTCAACTCTAAAACCTCAAGGATCATGACATGTACACCCATTGACTCTTCAGTTCTTGCCCTCACCCTGCCACGTACCCAGCCATTTTGAAAATTGATCACATATCATCCAAAATTGTAGTTGGTATCCACCTATGATGAGATAGTGAGGTGCTCTTGAGGCTTATACTTCATACAGTTTTTCCTATAATTAAGAATAGAATGAACCGTCCATAGTTTTGTTCTTAATTCAAAAATAATGAGACTTTAAAATTTTTTAAAGAATTTGACGTTTATGAAATGAATAATAAAATGTGAAAAACACTCCCCCCTACCTATTTAATGCATAGTCCTCAATGCAAAGTTAAATAAAAAAAGGAAAAGGTTGAGGGATAACAAACAGTGGGTGTCACCTTTTCTTCAAGGAGGTTGTTATTCTTTTAGCTTCTCCTTCTCTTGTTTTGATGGAACTGTGACCTAGTGGCCTGTGAAAGAAAACACAGAAGAGAATAAAACAAAAAACGAAAAGGGAAAGGGAAACTTGCTAGGCTATTGGTGATGGTTTGTTGCTACATCGGGTGGCTTCTCTAAAGCAATGGTTATGGGCTCTTGGATATGATCGTACTGAAGATAGAGCTTGAGTCTTTGCTCATTAACCATGAAGATTTTCTGAGACTTAGGGACAGAAATAAGAATGGCCTCATTTTTGAAAATATCTTGGATGAGATAGAGACCATCCCATCTACTTTTAAGCTTTCCAGTAAATAATTTTAACCTTGATTATAAAGCCATACCTTTTGTCTTACCTCAAAATTTCTTCTGATTTTGCTATCATGGAAGACCTTCATCGTAGCTTTGTAAATCTTGGCATTCTCAAATGCTTCATTCTGGATTTCTTCAAGCTCATGTAGTTGGAGCAACCTGGCTTTTCCTGTTTTTTCTTGTGGGCTGTTACCTTAGCAGAATAATGTCCTCCTCCTGATTTGGAATGGCGGAATGCCAGGATGCTGAGTTTCTCCTCTTCTTGCGCACATCTGCTAAGAATTTGGTCGACCCCTTGATGAAAAAGTTGTGGCTCATCCCAAAAATAATGTCTGATATCCTTGAAGAATTTCTTTCTCTCATTGCATTTCCAATCAGAAGGTACTTTTCTTGTCACCAAAAAAATTACAATATTTTCAAACCAAGGCATATTCCCTGTTTGGATGGCTAAGATTTGCTCATCGGGGAATGACTCTTAGATCGGTAAGGCATCAGCACAAGTAACCCTAGAGAGGTTATCTGCCACAACATTTTCACACCCCTTATTATCTTTTATATCTAAGTCAAATTCTCGTAATAGTAATATCCATCTAATGAGCCTAGGTTTGGCTTCTTTTTTAGACATCAAATACTTAAGGGCAGCATGATCAGTATAGATAGTGATCTTGTTGCGATGTATTTAAGGCCAAAACTTTTCTAAAAAAAAATGACTACTAATAGTTCCTTTTCAGTAGTGGAGTAATTAATTTGAGCATCTCCTAAGGTTCTGCTAGCATAGTAGATGGCCAAGGTTTCTTGTCTCTTCTCTGACCTAATACTGCCCCACGGTTCTTCCTGATTTTTTAGGGCCCATGTAGACTGCGCCCTCTCACTGGCTATCAGATATTGCATAGATTATTCCTACTTTCAGTCATTTAAGGATTTCTTTCTATAAAACTTCTCTCATGTGTGGGTTCAGCCAACCTTGAGGTTCTCTAGTGGGTTTTTAGTTTTCTTCTAAAAAACTCCTATGCTCACATATTGAAGGAGGGATCCCTCTAATATCCTCAAATTTCCATCCTAAAGCAATCTTATGCTTCCTTAATACTTCTAGTAACTGATCTTCTTGGGGTTAAGGTGTGCACAAATATTTACAGGTAGACTTTTCCTTGAGTCCAGAAATGCATATTTAAGAGTTGATGGAAGTGGTTTCAGTTCAAGAGGAGGGATTGGAGGTAACTCAGGTGGATTATGCTCTTGAATCTCATGGTGAATATTTTCCACTCATAAAAGGTAAGCCCTAACTAATTCTACATCTTATTCCTCTTCACACATTGTCAAGTCCCCACCACTTCCTCTAGGGTACTTGATCATCCTTGATATATCTATTTTGACTCTTTCATTCCCTACTTTAAATTCTATCGTACCCTTCTCCCAATCCATGACAGTCCTAGGAGTTACTAGGAAGGGTCTTCCTAGGATAGTGGGTGCTACGCTAAGATCTTCTTTAACTTTAACCTCTGTCACAATAAAGTCAATGGGAGTCTCACAATTTTCCACAGTGATTATAATATCTTCTAATCTCCCTTTCAATTGTCTAACAGTCCCATCAGCCAGTAGTAAATCCATACAAATTTCTTCTTATTCCCCAAAATTGTAATATGATCAAATAGTACTTTTGGTAAGATACTAATGTGGGCTACTGTATCTAAAAGTACTATAGAGTAAGTCTTTCCGCCAATAAATGGAGTTCCAGCATCAGTTTTTTTCAGAGGTATGGCATTTAAAATGCTAGAGGCATTTTCTGATAGTTTAACTACTTCTTTAGGCCTCCTATTCGTGAAAGAGTCTTTGAGATATTTTTTAAGGGAAAGGAATTATTTGATCATGTCGTCTATTGGTACAACTATTTTGGCTTTATTCAAAATTTCAAGTAGTCTTTCCTCATGCTCGGACGATGGTGACGGTGCGCGCCTAGACGACATTGACGAATTGTCATCGTCATCAGATCACTGCCGGTCCACGTACAGCCCGACAGGCACGCCAAAGCGTCCGTGAAGATGCGCGGGTATAGCATGTCCGTGTCCGTATCGCCGTGCTTAAATTATCTGTTTTCAGCCGCTCTGATTTCTGTTTTGTTTTCATCATGAAGAGTGCACCCTACTCGTCGTGACGCATCCGTATCCTTGAATTTTTGAATCTGTAAATGTTGTTTTCACATTGTTTTGATGTCTCTAGTTTTATCTTTGTTGAAAAAGGGAGGGTCACCTAATGCGCCTCCCTAATGGACTCCTCGTAAGGGGCCCATCATGGCCCTATATAAGGCCATGATGAGCCCAACGATCATTTTAGATATGGAAGTTTTTGTTGCGGTTATGATGTAATACGATGACGTCGAAATAATATGATGTTATGATGTAATATGATGTAATACGGAGATGGGGAAAGGACCAAGAACGAGATGGGATGGATCAAGAACGAGATGGGAAGGATCAAGAACGAGATGGGGAGGGTTCAAGAACGTGGAGGGACAGATCAAGAACGAGATGGGAAGGGTCAAGAACGAGATGGGAAGGATCAAGAACGAGATGGGGGGTTCAAGAACGTGAAGGGACGGATCAAGAACGAGATGGGAAGGTTCAAGAATGTGACGGGAAGGATCAAGAACGAGATGGGGAGGGTTCAAGAACGTGGAGGGACGGATCAAGAATGAGATGGGGGGGTTCAAGAACGTGAAGGGACGGATCAAGAAGTTCAAGAAACTGGGTGGGACGTGGTAGAATCAAGAAACGGGGCGAGGGGAAGGAATCAAGAAAACGTGGGGGAGGGGAAAGAGGGGAAATTCAAGAAATGTGGGAGGATGTTCAAGAACGGTGGTGGGGTGGATCAAGAACGAAGAGAAGGGTGGGGTATGGATCAGGAATGATGGAAGGGTGGGAAAAGGTACCAAGAAATGGCTTTCTTGAACTGTAACAACCAAGAACCCTCCAAGAAAGAGGAGTTCTTGATGGATATGGGGTGTGCTCCCTTGGCGGAGCAGATTTCCCCGGTTGACGTCGTGTCGGCGACGCTTCTTGAATCTCCCAAGACCCCCGGAGTAATCTCGACAAAGGCCTCTTTTGATTCTTGATGGCGGCGGCTTCTTGAAACTCTTTCCTCGCACCGGAGTAATCTCGATGGTGCGCTTTAACACGTCTCCCTCGGAGTGATCGCGACGGGAGAGACGTGGGCTCTACCCACGGAGTGATCTCGACGTGGGGTGGGGCTAGCCAAACCCCCTACACTACTCTCTACGATAGGGGGGAGACGAATTGTGAATAAACTTTTCAACAATGACTCCAAGGTGTTCCTTGGGCATGCCATCCCCTTATATAGTGAGGATGGGTGCCAAGTGAACGTGGGAGAGGACGAACCGTCGTGAGACGTGGTTCGGCCTCTCCTTACAAATTCAAAATACAAACATAAAAAGTAAAAATGACGAGGACGGGGCCCAACAACATTAGCCCAGTCCACGAATCCGAAAATACAAACACACATGAAAATGAGCATAAGTAAAAAGATAAAAGTTCTTATGCGGGGTACTTAAACCCCGGGTGGCGAGCGTCGGCGCGAGCTGCTCGGCGTGGCTGACGACGTCCCATCGCATCATCCTTGAGATGGTTCTCCGTCATCGTGGCGTCGTCCTCGAGATGGTCCTCCACCAGGTTACTACCGTCCAGGTCTCCCCAAGAGAAAAGAAGAAGGAAGAAGAGGACGAGGAGAGGGAGAGGGTAAGGAGGACAAAGGAAAAGAAGGTGATTCGTTGGATGATTGACCACAACTTTTCCCTGACGGCACTACAAGTGCTCAACGACAAACCAGCAACGACCAGGCCTTGCACCGCCGTTGCGTTACACTACACCATGAGTATGTTCGTGTCTGCCCGACGGATTCCCGTGC
Source organism: Wolffia australiana (assembly GCF_029677425.1). Taxonomy (NCBI): domain Eukaryota; kingdom Viridiplantae; phylum Streptophyta; class Magnoliopsida; order Alismatales; family Araceae; genus Wolffia; species Wolffia australiana. The sequence continues at coordinate 6,988,805 of NC_135843.1, read as the reverse complement.
CATTGTGTGGCACCACCGTACCCACTACGATCTGCAAACCATCGCGTGCTGAGTTAATTTACCTGCACGTCGTTGGCTTCCCCGTCGGTGACTGACGAATCACGACGATACGGGCTGTTCACGTCACATGCATGGCTTTCCCATGAGATAGTGTGCTCGTGATAAGACTTGGTGCAATCTGTTGGCTGCACGAGCGCGCATTCACGTGCTTGGTCGCACCCGTCAACCAGTCTCACGGAGGATTTGTGGCCATGACCCCGTGATGCGCACATCCCCCGCGAACAGCCCAATGCGTCTAAACGCTTCGGCCACACCCTCCACCAGGTGAGTACATGCCCGCGGCATGATCCACCCGCGACGGTGTGTCCAAATACCGCTCAGGCAGTGTATCGGCCAATTGGTCCAATTCGGACTCGCCATTTTGGACGCGACCCTCCTACGTGGCTTGAGCTTGCTTTCGAGCTGAGATCCTTATATTCACGGCAACACCTGCACACGCCAACTGCCTGTGTTGCTATTGCTCTAGACGTCATGCTAGCGACCTGCCATCTACACTGCCAAACAACTGTGGTTCGACCCTGCGTGCTGCCTGCCGTGTCGATCAATCTCATCGCTGCCACCGATATACCCGACGCCCGTGCCCTATCGCTGTGCACCGAGCTGTGTTTCAGGTGTCACCGATGATACAAGCCATTCGTGTACCTGGCGTTGTGTTGTCATCCGACGCCGAGCCTAGGTGCCACTTGTGTCGTGCCCACATAGTGCTCAGAGTTTTCTTGCCGCTCCTCCTTTGGCCTCACCCTCGTCCTCCAGCAACTCGCTCCAGCACTCACCTTCGTCGTCTGTCGAGCTACACTGTTCCTGTCTCTATCACCTCACCTCCATTCCTGCCCGTATCTGCTCACGCCGACGAAGACATCGAGGACAAACGACACCACTGACAGGTACAGCGTTCCCCTTGCTCGTCAGTTATATTACGTCTTTTAGTATATTTTTGGCAGCACTCCACCGCGCCCGGGTTAGAATAGGTGAGAGAACTATTTTGAGAAAACCATGAATTGAGTGATTCCCTAGGCATGAGCCGAGCCCAATCGTTACGTGCGAGCCCTATGGAATTATTCCGTTCGGCGTCGTAGTCACCATCGTCACTCCGACGAGAGTCAAAAGGTCACCGTCATCATCTTTGATCACCCGCTCTAGAGCTCAGAACTCGGCATTTTCCCACTCGTCGGCCCTGCACGTACACTCCACCTAGGTCATTCGCATCCACATAGTTACATTCACTCAGTGATTTACTTGTCGGATGACGCCGTTGACGATGTGCGACATCAGATGGTTTGGGGATTTTTAGTGCTGTAGGATAGGGGGTAGGAAGCCTATAGGTTGAAGGTTGAGGATCAGCACTAGGTGCATGGTCCTCCTCCTTAGCCTGACTTTCACTTCTCTGGTGGGAATCTTGGAGTTCCTTGCCATTTCATAGTCTAGAAATGGTAAACAAGTCCTTATCCTCCATTTCTTCTATATAACTTATATTTCTTGGATTAATAGAGGATTGAGTTGGAAATCGACCTGAGTGGGAGTTGGATTCAACTCCCTTACCTCCAATGTCTATTGGTGTTCGTGCTTGTTGCGTCATCCTTTGAGTTTCTCTCCTATCCATTTATTCTATTATCATCTTCCTCTGCTGCTCCATCATTTGAACCATCATCTGCATCATGGAGTCTTGAGGGTTTAAAATTCTGACCTTGCTCCATTCAATGATTGGGGTAGATTAGAGCTGGAGGGGGTGGATAGTGATGATGTTGCGTTTGGTAAGGTTGAGGTTGCTGGCCACGAGGGCCTTGATATCGCCCCTGTGCTGGAAAGGTTGGTTAGGGCCTTGGTTGATGTAATTTCTCCCCCCATTCTATTCAAGCTTAGAGTCAACCACATTAAGTTACTTCTCATCATCATTGTGACACTCCCCTTGAAAGTGGTCATCACTAAAGCAAATAGGACAAGAGCCATTAATGGGGTTAGGCGAGTTATATCTCATTAAACTATTTTTTATTAAGTCAGTGAGCTGCTCAATTCATTTACCTATTCTCCCTTTGACACTCTTTACCCCAGCTATTTCAACATTAGCTTTGATTAGTCCAAACAAGGGGTTCAAAATTGACGATGAAAAGATCACTAACTAGTTCGTTTGTACAGTCAGTATGGACTTAATCAACAAATTTGTTACCTTACTAGTAGTAATTAGTAAGGGTCAATATCACAGGGAGCTAGGTAGCTAATTAGGATGAGTTTCAATATGAATGTTAAGTTCCACGATTTTATAAGTCTCTTTGATAAGGTTTTTATTTCTTAAGAGGGTTTATTTTCAGAGAAAAAACATGCATACTATTTTTTAATATGTATGAAACAATTTTCGTAAAGAGCCTAGACAGAGAATGATTTTTGAGATATTTTTATGGAATTTTTTATCATCTCGAGAGAGATAAAAAATTCTGAAATTAATAAGATTGTAATTCACTTATCCAGTCCAGAGTTATTGAACGTTTGGGAGGTGCCCACTTGTGTGCTGGGATTAGGCATTTCGTCGCTAGTTGTGCCGACAGAGGTGCTCTCACATGCAACTGACCAAAACAATAATATCTGGAGTTCCAGAAGTCATTTTGACATGTGTGAGTAGGTGTTGAAAAGCTTAGGACGTTGGCCATCTGTTTGAGTTATGGCCAAGAAGCTTATAAATGACTGGGAGGAGGTAGAATGAGAAGAAGAGAGGAATCTTTTTGTTGCACCCAAGGAGCCCAAGGTGATCTTTTCATCTCCCTACCAGCTGGCTTCAACATCTAGGATGCTCCCAGAAGACTCCTTTCACCTTCAGGATGAAGGCGGACTCAGAAACAAGCTCAACAAATGGACAAAGTGGAATAAAAAAATACTAAATTCTTGGATACCCTCAACGAGGGTGAGGGGGGCCTTTTATAGGGTTACATGTGTTTTTTAGTCATTCCTGGTGGTTGGAGCATGAATGAATGTCCAGGATTGAGTTTTTAAGGCCTTAATCCAGGTGATCAGGCACCAGCCAATCAGAGTCTTTCCCTCCAGGTCAAATTTGGATTTTGGTGATTGGTCTCAATTTTAGGGTTAAAATTCGTCGTTGGTGATTGAGATTATTCAATAAAAAAAGTATATTTAACCGTACTTAAAATATGTAGTTAGTGGTGAGTACGGATCCTCTCCACAGGGAACGATGATTAAGGAATTACTTTCTTATACTAGTGACAATTGACGAGAGGATCACTGAAAACATTATTCGAGGAAGTGAGCTAGTGAAATCAATAAAACATGCGTAATTATATGCTAATTTAACTTAAAGAAAAGAGTAAGTGATTGCGATCGATATGATGATGAATGACGATATGAACGAAGGTAGTGATTGAATGTGAAGTCGTGTGGTCGAGAGGATTGGGAGATAAGAGATAGAGTAAAATGAGGGTGCAAGAATGATGATAAACACTAATTATGTTAACTATAGTGGCGGGAAAGAGACAACGTAATGCGAAGACAGTTACCTTAGATCCTTACGTTCCGCCAGGATCACTTTGATTTACGAGTGCCGGTAAGCTCCCCCTCTTCTCCAATGCTTCTTCCCACACACTCAGGACACTAAGAACACTCTTGATGGATCTCAAAACTCGCTATCTTTCAACCAAACTACACAAGTAGGAAGAAAGTTCAAGATGAGTTTTACAATGATCCATGCCTCTATTTATAGATCAGAGGTATGGATAAAAAGAGGAGGGGGAGACAAAGCAACACTGAAAATTTCAATAAAATCAGAATTGTAGATCAAAAGTTATGGCTGTCTGAAGTTGGCGCAATCCTAGCCATTGATATTTTCTCGTTCCTCATCATCATCCTCGTTTTCCACACCTAGTAAGAAGTCAAAATGCCTCATCTTCTGTGTTTTTTAGTCTTCCATGTGCATTTGTCTTTTTCCGCGCACGTGCACCTAGGAGGAAGAAAAAGACAAAAAAAAGAGAAGAAGAAAACAAAAGAAACACATTAAAACATGTTTTTCCTAGGAGGGTGACATGGCAGTGCGTCACCACAGCACGTCACCCTCTTCTTTCTTTTTTTTTCTTTGTTTTGAATGAATGACTGTGAGTGTGCCACGTTACCTCGCGCCAAAAAAGGCAAAAATACTTAAAAATTCATATTAAATAAAATAAAAGCCCAAAAAATAGTATAAATATATATTTTTTTGGCTCCAAAAAATCATATCTTTCCAAATTTAATATCAAACAATTCCAGAAAAATCATATTCTGTCTCAAAAATTATATTTTTTAAAAAAATATATTGTTAGAAAAATCCCAAAAATACAGAAAATTCAGAAATTTCTTCTTAAAATAGATTTAATCATTTTAAGCTTGATAACATGCAAAGATGAGTAATTTAATGCATAAAAACACGTATTAATAATACAAGGCATTAGAAATGCATGTTAGTAGTGGGGTTTAGAAATATTCCTAGAAGCCTCTGAAAAGAAATCCCAAACTGTGTAACTGGTAAAATATATGTCAGAGCATTAAAGGAAACCTCAAGTTAGTAAGAAAATATTGTCTTTTTAATCATTGCAAAACGTATAATGCCTGATCTGATTATTATATAAAAGGAGAGTTTTTGGTTGTGTTGAACTAAATTTCAGGGCAGTTAGGATGAAGAATGCTTGCAAATGACTACCCTTATTTGACCTTATCAAGCTTCTAGGCCATTGACATTCAGTACTCCTTGTCTTCCTCCCTCTTGCCTAGCACTTCTAGATAGAACATTAGTCTGTAAATCATTCTCAGAAACTCTTTCAATTATATTCATAAGATGTTTTTCATAAGTATCCAAGAAACTTCGATTACATCTATTATCTAGCTTGGTTCTAGAGATCTCATTTATCCCCTCATAAAGTATTTCACTACCAGAGTTGTGGTCATTCCATAATGAGGGCACCTTCAAATTAGATCCTTAATATCTCCCAACCTTCAAAGGTCTCCCCTCGTGGAAAAGTAGAATATTTTTTCCAAGGGAATTTGTTTTTCGAGGAGAGTATAACTTATTCAATAGACAGTTTTCAATTTCTTCCCATGATTTGAAGTGATCCCCAAGTTCGTAAACAATTCCTTAGCTCTATCTTTGAGGGGTATGGAAAATATTTCAACATCAAAACTTCCAAGGAGATTACAGGAAGTTGATAGATAGAACATTTTTCAGTAAACTCATCAAGGTATGATAAAACATCTTCTGAAAGAAATCCATTCAAGCTAGGTAAAGAATTTTGAAAACCCATATCAATCTTTAAAAGAAACATTAGGTACTAAGGGTGCATAGATTTTAGTAGTTTCCTTACTCCTAGTTGGTATGTAAGATTCCACAAGGGTCTTATTTTCCATAGGAAATTCAATTCCCTCACTATCAGTCATTTTATCTTGCGAAAGAGGTGACCTCTTGTGAGACTTTTTTTGATGTAGTGCTGCAGGGTCTTCGTTGACAGCTTTGGATGATCCTTGAGCTTTTCTCAAAACCATAAGCTAAAAATAAGGTTAGTAATTTGATTAACGGTGATAATCAGCCTTAAAAAAATGAGATGAAATTAAATGTGAAATGATAAATTCACTAATTATAACACCTTGCTCACCAGCAACGATGCCAGTTGATAACTTGGATTTTAGGGTGTATTAGTGATAAAATAATAACTAATTATATTCATTTAGGTAATATGAATTTAAAAAGAAATATTTAGTGGATTTATAAACCTTACTAGCCTAGGGAGAGTAAGGGTCGATCCTCAGAGATCAAAGTAATAGTTAGTGAATTTTCAGATTAAAATAGTTTTTTGTTAGATTCGTATAAGTTTGTTTTATGCTTATAATTTATTATCTATAAAGAAAAGTAACCATATTTACTTAAGTTATAATTAAGAAATTTTATCTATATGAACATTAATCTTGGAAGGAAATATTAGACAGAGTATGTTTTTTTGGAACTTTTAAGATGTTCGAAGTATTGCAACCGTTTAGATGTTTGCTAGCTGCTCCAAGACTAACCTGTAGACAAAGGTGAACAAATAGGGATGAGGGAAATAAATAGTGATCAAGCGTCCTTGTCACACCCGCCAAGGCCCTAGGTGATCAAGACTCTTCCACTTCTCCAGTAGCTCTTGCTCTGGAACACCCCTGCTCTACCCAACTCTCACAAAAGGTAAGAAGACTCAAGAAAAATTTCACACATGCTATTAAATCTTGGATTTAGATTGAAACAAGAGTGAGTCTTACATTGGATTGTGAGGGGTTTCTATAGGGAAGAGAGAGAAAGGATGACAGTTGGATCTCCCAAGGCCTTGAATGGACCAGATCTTTTCTTCGTCCTCAATCCTAGTGAAGAGGTATCCTCCAATCAGGTTTGAGTCCTCTGATTGCTCCTCATTATGGTCGCTCACTTGGCTTGCCTTTTCTTGAAGATTTGGCCTTAATGAGCTTAAAGGCTCATTAAAGTCATGCAAGGTATAACTCTGGGCCACTTAGAGCTCTGAACATGTTTGGGACTTCTTGAACCTCTTTTCCTTAGCCTAATAACCCTCAAATGAGACCTAAACCTGAAAATGTCAAAGACTCTTAAAGAGAAGTGAGATTCATTCCATTTGACTCTATGAGTCATGTGGGGTTAGTCTAAAAGAATACTTATAAATACTCAATTACTAATGTAGGCCAACTTCATGAATTAATTGACAAATGATGTTTAAATGATAAATTCAAATATTTATACTCATTAAACACTTCATTCAAGTATGTCATTCAGCACCTACTATTTTATTCATCACTGATATGTTGAAGAGATGGAAACAAAAGATTGTTAAGAATGCTTTTGGCTGATTTGTGTGACATTATTTTGTTGACTATTTGAAGTATTTTTATTTCATGTATTATGTTTTATAAAATTGAGGAAGATCCCCAATATTTTTTAGGAAACATTGACAAGACATCGCGAAGAATCTGATACACTTTGAGAAAGCTAATTACAAGTTTCCTAAGGGTTGTTAAATAATTTGAAATTACAATTCAAAGGGTTATTTATGAAGTAAGAAAAAGTTATTTCATTTTGATTTCCTGAATTTCCTAATATGTCATACAGCCCATTTAAAAGAAATAATAATAATGAAAGGATCAATAGGTGTTCTTCCTCTTTTCATTTATTGGTGTTTACTCTCTCAACTGTTCAGCTCTCTCACTCTTCCTCACTCTCTGTATGTATCTTTTCTTGAAATAGTTTAGCATCCTTGCTGACATCCTTTCATTTTTAAGTTTGGATCTCTCTCTTGCTGACCTGGCTTTTTGTTCTCTTGCTCGTGTTCCAGTTTTCTGTTTTATCTCTCAATATTAATTAAGGGTGGGGCCATTATTTTGGTCCACTATTTGACTGCATACCTATAGGGAAAGATGTGCTAGAAGTTAATACTCACACACTCCTTGTTTGTAAACTGTTGGTCCATTAAAATTCTGACACATATTATTACTGAGTAAAGTAAAACCCCATTATCCTTAATAGTATAATTTTTCAATATGTGTTTGAACTGATTCCAAAATTGTTTTTTCTATGTGCCAAACATTAGAGTGGGATATATTTTGATGAATATTTGATGCCTTTTTAAAATTAATGTGTTTTTTATTATCTTCTAATAATTGCTTTAAATTGAAGTAGTTTTTCTTTGCATCGATACTAACTTAGATGACAAATTAGGCTTTGATAATTGGATCATACCCTAACTCCTTCTTGGAGGGCCAAGCGGATGCTAGATTATACAGACATGGTAACCAATCATGGAAAGGTTCTATGTGTGAGTCAGTACACACTCCACAGGCTGGGACTATCAAAGCCTGGCACTCCACAGGCTGGGAATCGACCTATTGATTGGGTAAAATCAATCTGATATTAATTAAGCTATATGATGATATAGTCAATTAACTTTTTAATGCCAAAAAAGTTAATTGGGACACTATAGTCATTAACTAGACTGATACATGGGCCTAGATGATCACAAGAAAATAGTCTTTTGAAAGTCGGAAGATATACTGAACATTTGGGGGTTTGAATGAAAAATACCCACTTAGTATAAATTGGGGATGTTCATTTCCTTTCTCCCTTCTTTCCATAGATCCTCCACATTCCTGATGTGATTAAGCTGTGTAACAACAATGGAAGGTTGATGGAGCTCATCAAAAGAAGGAGGTGAGTCGATTTGAGCCAAGGATTGTGCCCATATGGCTAGAGGCTGTACCCTGATTGAACAAAAAAGGTAATAAATTACTAGATAGATCACAACTTCATAGATAAAGATTTAAAATTAATCGAAACCAATCTATTGGGAAAACTTCATGCTTAGTTGGGATGGAGTGACTAGAAAGGCTTCAGCCAGTGTTTACTGATATAAAATGTTTTGAAAAATGGTGAATTAGGAAGAATGGTAGATTTCAAGCAGGTAAAACTTTTACTGGATCATATACAAAGATTATTCAACTTTTGCTATCACAAGCATGATATCAATTATGTAGTTGCCCCAATAAATGGGGCTGAGGCCTGGGTGCATTATACTACCATTTGGGCTTGGTTTTAATTGAGACTCCAATTAAGAATGAAAACCCTAGACAAGATGCACAAGGTTTTCTAAAACATATACATAATGATGTCTCAACTCCTCATTTACATAAAAAACTAACTACAATATTGTATTACTTTTAGACTTTTATATGACGATAGAGGTCTTTGACAACTATCTGTGACCCTCCTTTTCATCATCATTTTTATTCTTAGATTAAGGACAGATAACCCATGAGACAATTGACATTATTAATACTTCCTTTATCAAGATGTTGATCAACATAGGATGGGAATAGTACATATTGAGCTATTCTATGTCAAAATTCATGGACTCTGGATTGTAAATCCTATTACACTTCTTCACTTTTTATTTGTTGAAAAAATAGACAGATAAAACAGTTTATTTCCTGACTTCCTTTAGTTCTATAACTTTTATAAACTCTGGATTATCAGATTAGATAGTTCTTTCTTCTGTGCATAAAATACACGGAGATACCAATTTACATCTTGACTTCCTTTCCTCAAAATTTTATTAAATGACCAGAGGATCAGTCTACCCTTCTATTTATCATCCTTATCAATGCATTGTAAAACTTTTGGAAGTGGAAAGAGACATATGATGCATTGTAAAGCTTATGAATGCATTCTCACTTATGAAGAGGAAAGAGACATATGATCTAAAATAAATCATTATGCTTGTGGGTTCTTGATCACATATATTTGTGTTAACGATATACACTCCTTGACAGCCCACTCTACCTCACTCTTAGTTGGTATTCTAAGCTCTAAATTTTCAATCTTTGTTGCCTTACCCTCCTGGATTCCCTTGTGGTACGTCTCCTTAAACTAAACAGCATAAGCTTTCCTTAAGTTTTTCCGAATCTCACGTTGGTCTCAGTCTTGACCTTCTCAATTGCTTGAATTTTTAGATTGGACGGTGCATAAATTGATAATTAAACTTCAATAAAAAGCTATTCTTTCACTCTATCTATGTCTCTTTCGACCTGATAATTTCATACCCCTTTTTTATAGTACACCAACAGTAGCACAACTATCATGCATCTCCACAATTATAGCATCAAGATACAACCTCCCAAGTCTTCTCAAGACATTTCTTATTCGTCACGCGTGGAATGAGAATATTTATTATTCATTTGTTTCCCTGGTGGAGAGCAAGCGCCCAGACTGCTGTCTTTGAGGCAGCCTAGCCGCAGCAACGAACGCAGAAGCTGAAGAGAAGGAAGCAGCAGCGAGAGCAGCAGGCCATGGTGTTGTACGTAACCCTGGTTAATCTGCAGCAGCGAGTACATCTCCCATCGTTGCTTAGGCTGCAGCACCTACTGCAGCATCTTCCAGTCATAATACTACCCTCGTATTCCACCAGAGATACTGAAAGACGTGGGAGGAGTCAGTGAAAAATATTAAATGTAGCTACGTAGATATACCTGCAAAGAGTTAGATATAGAGGTAAATAAACCAATATGTCACATTACTAAATATTTTCAGGAAATTCCATACGGGTATCTTGAAAGATACATATCAAGATTCCTTTATGAAATGAAAACTTCAGATAGTTGATAATTGGTGGAATAATCAAGAGCGACCCTAGTAAGAAATTGTATCCGCGTGTACACAATCTATGTAGCAGTTAGATATATTTTAGCGAATGTTACAATATCGCAGATCAGAAAATATATGGGTAGTGATCAGCTCATTAAAGTAAAAGAAAATTCATGAAAATATAATTGTTCTTGGAATTATGAACGACACAGAGAAGAAATTGTATCAGCGTCGTTAGTAAACATAAGGGCTGTAAGAGAGTCAGATAGCGAGCTAACGAGCAATAGCGGGGTTTGGAAGCAGCATTAAGGCAGTCAGGAGAACAAGTGACAGAAAGGCGAGAGGACGCTTTGCCATTTCGGCGTTGTAATTGGCCAGTCGATAGCTGCTCCTATTCAGCTTCTTTAGCAATGTTCTATATATAAGTTCTCAAGATGCGGTGATCTGTGTAGCGCTGTGCTTATCCACCCAGGAAGAGGTACATAAAGTCAACATTTTTTTGGCGTATATATTCAATTTTTTCAGTTTTTTTAATCCCCGTTCATTGGTTATTGGAGAGCACTAGGATTTCACAACGCAAAAAAAAATCATCTACCTGTAGACAGAGTCTTAGACCTGAATAACTAACTTAGACTAATTCTAGCTAAGGGTTGGAAATATCGCTTTAAGTCCCTCGAATGAATACAAAGAAAAACGTTCCTATCAAAACAAAACAACAAAAACACAAAGGCCTCCAGCCTGCCAAATCCGACGGTAAAGGCGAAATTTTTGTTTTATCTAGACGTTGCCCTTTCTAACTCGTATTATTAGAGAAATTCCGACGATAATTGCTGGTGTACAATGATTGTTTTCTCTAATACGCAACCGGATAAGCACAAAATGATATAGGACGCGGAGGCCAATTATTTGCATTTAAAAAGCTTTCGAGAACAGAATATCCTGCTAAGGACATTTAAAGAGGGAATGTCTCTTTCAGGATCAAGGACATTTGAGGCACCGTTAAAAAATGGAGTGTTACTTTCAGTAGTCGGATGAGCTCAAAAATAGTTGGGCCATAAATAAAGTTATTAAAGAAAGATCGATACATCGATCTCAGAAAAGGATGATGGAGATTTTAATCCTATCTACACGTACTCCTAACCTTCTATGCGTAATCCTATCAATGGTTGTGATAATGATGGAGATTTCCCTTGTCCATGGTGGCAACCGCTGGAAAACCAAGAAGATAAGAAGTTGGGCAAAGTAGGTATAGATGAAAAGATCTCTCACGAGAAATAGTAGTAGTAGTAGTTGTTGTTGTTGTAGTAGTAGTAGAAGAAGAAGAAGAAGAAGAAGAAGAATGGAGATAGAGAAGGAGAGATAACACAAGCCAGTCAAGATAATGAAGAAGATCATGATTCAGCACCTTAGTCTTTGTTAAAACAGATGGGTTTGTATTTATGCATCATAGATTAATAGTAATGGGTAGTTAAAAATCGACATCTATAACTTGCTCTCTGGATGAAATCTTAACCGTTAAATTATCTAACGATTATGTTCGTCTATCTAGATTTAATCCTATCCCCTAGATTTGCCCTATATATATTTAATCCTAGCCATCTATATTTTCTTATATTTAATCCTGACCATCTATTTCTCATGCGAGTGTAGATACATGTTCGTTTCTTACTAGTCTAAGTTATTTAAAAACCTATTGGTAGATGAAGGTACTGGCGTGGCCTTTAACCCTCTAATAAAGACAGATACAGGATAGTTTGCTAGATATCTTAAATCCTCCAGTCATAAGGTTATATGTTGGTTCATATTTATTATCTCGTATGTCATATATGTTTAATCTTCTTTACTAGTCTATTTTTTACTAAAAATTCTATTGATCGGAATGGTGTTTAATGTTTCGGAGACAAGTCTGATGTGCTGGAGTTGAACTCCTGAACTTGTTCTGCAGCGATGTCGGCAGCAATGGTGGAGGTATGTTGGCTTATTCAAACTTGACGGGAAAGTAGGAGGGACAGATGGCCTAAAATCCTTTATTTTCTCTTCCACTCCGTACATTTCCTCCTTGTTTTTCTTTCTTTCATGGCAAGGCAGTTACAACCAAGCCATTGCTTTTGCTCTATAAATGACCAACTTTGTATGTTTTTTTTCTACACGGGAATGCCATATCAAATTTTTTGTTCAATGCTTTAGCTCTCTCTTTCTATCTTCATTCTTCTAGTTGTGAGTGGGTGTGAGACCTGCCAACAATTGGTATCAGAGCCCTGTTATTGATCCAAGAAGAAGGGAGAAGCCACCATGACACCCAAGAGGAGTCAAGCTGCATCTCAAGCTGATGATGCATCACCTACGGAGGGAAAAGTCATGACTTCTACTGCAATGACCGTCAAGTCTCAAGCTGTGCCAGGTAATAGTTTTCCTATGCTTTCGAAAACTAACTACTCGTATTGGGCAATGAGAATGGAAGTCCTTTTGGAGGCACATGGACTTTGGAATGCTGTTGAGACCAGAACAATGTCGAGGACAAAAGATCGACAAGCTTTGTCTACCATGCTTGGCGCGATCCCAGCGGGGATCACCAAGCAGCTTGATATCAAGAAAGCCGCAAAGGAGACGTGGGAAATTTTGCGCAAGAAGAATGTTAGATTCAATTCTTGAGGAAGCAATTTGAGACCATGAGTGACAATGAGACTGTTTCTGACTTTGCACGGAAGCTCTCTGAAGTTGTCACTGAGATGGGAAGTCTTGGTGAATTCATGAAGAAAAGGTCGTCGTAGCCAAATTCCAACGGCAAGTTTGATGCTATCACAACGGCAAGTGAGAAATTCACCGACATCGATACTATGACATTAGATGAAGCTGTTGGATCTCTCAAGCTCCATGAGGACAAGATCAAGGATCGTCGAGTCAAAAGAGATGAGCAGGTGCTTTTGGCCAAAGCAATGGGGAAAACCAGGAAGTACAATGGTGAAAGCTCTCATGGAAGATGTCAAGGTCATGAAAGAGGACATGGCGGAAGAGGTTATGATAACGATGACGAAGAGAAACTCCGCGACAAGTCCAAGGTGAGATGTTACAATTGTGAAAAACATGGAAATTTTGCTTATGAATGTCGTATAGACAAGGAGGAGAGGACCAACGTTGCTGATGTTGATGAGAAGGAACCATCAGCACTTCTTATGGCAGTTTTTGAAGGTCCTAATGATGTTCTTCTCCAAGGAGTTAAAGAGGAGCAGTTAGAAGAAGGGATGTGGTATCTAGACACCGGAGCAAGCAATCATATGACAGGTGATCGAAGTTTCTTCCAAGAGCTAAATCAATATGCTGCTGGTTGTGTAAGATTTGAAGATGGGTCTACGACGAAGAATTGTGGAAGAGGAAGCATTCTCTTGGAGTGTCAAGATGGAGGACAAATGAAGCTGGGTAATGTCCTATATATTCCAAGATTAAAATATAATATTTTGAGTCTTGATAGTTGGATGAACAAGGATGTAAGACGACGATGGAGGCAGGCTTTCTCTTTATTTATGATTAGCAAGGGCGTCTCTTAGTAAAGGTGAAGAAGACTAGAGGGCGTCTCTACTTGCTGAAGTTGAATCCTGTGTTAAGTTGTATGGTTGTAGAGAGAAATATAGATTTGGCTTGGACATGGCATAGGAGGTATATACATTTGAATTTTGAATCCTTGAAGAAGTTATGATCGCAGGAGATTATGAAGGGCCTTCCTCAACTTGAAATCCCAGATCATCTCTATAGAGATTGTCTTGCTAGCAAGCAGCATATACGTACATTTCTTCCTACAACATCATTCAGGGCTAACCAGCCTTTGGAGCTTGTTCATGATGACATATGTGGACCAATATCACCTGCCACTTTCGGAGGAAGAAGGTATTTTTTGTTGCTGGTTGATGATTATTATAGACTGATGTGGGTTTCAATTCTAATGGAGAAAAGTGAGGCCATTCAAGCTTTTGTATAATTCAAGGATCTTGCTTAGGCTGAGAAAGGCATGAATATAAGATGCCTCAAAATTGATCAAGGGGAGGAATTCACTTCCTCTGAATTCTCATCCTTTTGTGCTGAAAATGGAATCAAGCGACAATTCTCAGCTCCGTACTCTCCGCAGCAGAATGGCGTGGTTGAAAGAAGAAACAGAAATGTTATGGGCATGGTAAGAAGCATGTTGAAGGAGAATCATCTACCTCATGAGCTTTGGGGTGAGGCAGTAATCACTTGTGTTCACATTTTAAATTGTTTTCCTACTAAATGTCTAGATGGAGTCAATCCTCATGAAGTTTGGACAGGGATTAAGCCAAACATTGAACACTTGAGAGTGTTTGGTTCTCTTGTCCATGTGAAGGTGTTGGGAGAAAGATTGAAGAAACTAGATGATAGAAGCAGACCTATGGTTTTTATTGGATATGTGACTGGTACTAAAGCTTATAAATTATATGACCCTGAGACAAAGAAGCTCCATGTCAGTAGAGATGTTATATTTGAAGAAGATAGTCATTGGGATTGGAAGATGCAGGATGATCATGAAGATGGAGGTACATTCTCATTTCCAATTTCTACTCATCATTCTGATGTGGATGATGGTCAGGTCTACCATATGATGCCAGAAAACCAGCCTGAAGTTGATGACGAAGCTCTAGCTGTGGTCATCTAACCATAGAGGAAGATTCCCTGAGAAGATTCAGAAATGTTGAAGAAGTATATGATAATTCTGAAGAAATCGACATTGATCCTGTAGAGTTACATTTTACTCAGGAGGAGCCTGCCATTTATCATGAAGCTACAAAGCTAGAAGTATGGAGCCGTCCTATGAAAGAAGAAATGGAAGTTATTGAGAAGAATGACACTTGGGTGATGGTCTCTCCACCACCTAGTTGTATACCCATCGGCCTCAAGTGGGTATTCAAGGTGAAGAGGAACCCTCAAGGGGATGTGATCATGCACAAAGCAAGGTTAGTGGCAAAGGGTTATGTTCAGAAGCATGGCATTGACTATGAAGAAGTCTTTGCACCAGTTGCACAAATAGAGACCATTCGCGTACTAATATCTCTTGCAGCACAAGGAGGTTGGCTTGTTCATCATTTAGATGTCAAGTGTGCATTTCTGAATGGTGACTTAGAAGAGAAAGTTTAGGTGAAGAGACCTGAAGGATATGTCAAGATGGCGAAAGAGCATACGGTGGTGAAGTTAAAGAAAGCTCTTTATGGCTTGAAGCAAGCACCTAGAGCTTGGTACACCAAATTAGACAATTGTTTGTTCTCTCTCGGGTTCTCGAGGAGTTCCCAAGAACATGCTGTCTATTACAAAATCTCTGGATATTTTCAATTGCTAATTGGTGTATATGTTGATGATCTCATAGTGACAGGTCCAGTGGAAAGTCACATTGAGAAGTTCAACACCCATATGAAGGAAGAATTTGATATGAGTGATCTTGGACTACTCACTTCATACTTTGGTATTCAGGTGACCCAGGAAGTTGGGAAGATCAAGTTGGGTCAAAAGGGGTATGCTATGAAGATGCTCGAGTATCACAGCATGATGGACTGTAATCCATCTCAGATCCCTTTAGAAGCTTGTTGTAAGTTCAGCAAAGATGAAGTTCATCCACCAGTGAATTCTAAGGAGTACAGGAGCTTGATGGGGAGTCTAAGGTATTTAACCCATACCAGACCTGATATTATGTTCTCAATTGGTTTTCTGAGCAGTTTTATGGAGAACCCAACTGCTAAACATATGGGAGCTGCTAAGAAAATTTTGAGGTATGTGAAGGGAACCTTGGAGTTTGGTTTGGTCTATGAGAAAGGAGGTGAAGATGTTTTGATGGGTTATTCAGATAGTGATTATGCTGGAGATCCTAAAGACAGGAAGAGTACAACTGGAATGTTATTCTTTCATGGGCCAAATCTGATTTGGTGGGGATCTCAAAAACAGAAGATAGTAGCATTTTTATCATGCGAAGCTGAATATGTTGCAGCTACAACTGCATCATGTCAAGGTATATGGCTGGCTCGTTTGTTTGGGGAGCTAAAAGGCATTGAGCCCATCTCTGTGAAGTTAAAGGTGGACAACAAATCTGCAATTTCCCTATCAAAGAACCCTGTGTTCCATAATCGATCCAAACATATTGAGACCAGGTCTCATTTCATCCGGTCATGTCTTGAAGAGAAGAAGATCAGTTTGGATTATGTTGGGACAGAAGACCAGCTGGCAGACATATTCACCAAGTCTCTTGGAAGAATAAAGTTCATTGAACTTCATGGGAAGCTAGGACTATGCAATGTCCATGGTGACTGTCAAGCTTGAGGGGGAGATTGTTGGCTTATTCAAACTTTACAGGAAAGTAGGAGGGACAGATGGCCTAAAATCCTTTATTTTCTCTTCCACTACGTCCATTTCATCATTTTTCTTTCTTTCATGGCAAGGCATTTACAACCAAGCCATTGCTTTTGCTCTATAAATGACCAACTTTGTATGTTTTTTTTTCTACACGAGAATGCCATATCAAGTTGTTTGTTCAAAACTTTAGCTCTCTCTTTCTATCTTCCTTCTTCTAGTTGTGAGTGGGTGTGAGAACTGACAACAAGGTATTGAGCTTATCCCGCAGCATAATGAATCTCGACTTTCTAAACAATTATGTCACAAGATCACCAAGTTGTATGTGCAGTTGAGAAAATCCGAAGTTTCTAATGGAAGTTATCTAGAAGGATGATTGCTGCAAAACAGATTTTGATTTTATTTTGTTTTAAGTTCATTACTTAAGTTTTTTCCCCTTTTTCTAACGGATGGCTCTGACGATCACCCATCTGTGATTCATAACAGCCAGCAGTTAAGAGATCTGCCATGGAGGCAGCCACATCGACTGTATAAATCCATGCTGAGCCAATGATAATACTGAACGATAAGTTTTTTTTTTCCACTATATCAGTCTGACTTTCGCCTTCTCTGTGAATGAGAAAAGTTGGTGTGTTCTCTCATTCCATTCTTACCATCAGTTGATATCAGAGCTATGATGAAGATCAGGAAAGCATTGGAAGGATGCCAAGGAGACTCTAGAACTCAAATGTTGCATCTCGGTCCTTTGCAGATCATGAAGACACCGCCATTGGATTCAGAATATAGCTATTAGAGTCATCAACATGATTTCGTTTCTGATTTCGACGAAGACCAACTATCCTTTTTAGTCAATGAGGATGGAGGTGTTGCCAAAGGCCCTGTACTGTAAGATGACGTCAGCAGTGCTACAAGGGAAAGGGAAAAGGATCTAAAAGCATGAAAGACCACATAGATCACACTCATAAGGCCCAAATTAGGCACACACAGTTAGCCCATTAAGAGTGGGCTCAGCTCAAGAGAGTGCAGCTTGCACATGTATGTGTTGGTAAGGTATTTTAATTCAATTAGTATTCCTAAATGGAATTTATATAGTGATAACTATTTGATTCGATATTTCCAATATGTGGTTGCCAAAGTACCCAATCTTTCATATTCAACTAGGCTGGGCCAGCCAGCGAGAAGATGGATCATGGCCCAATGGGCTGAAATCATAAGAAAAGAACAAAGCACGAATAAGTGTGCTCAAGCCAACCCAGACCAAAGCTCACATCATAAAGGCATCATACCATAAGTATATTTTTAATCGTGACCATCTAATCTTCATAGGGAATATCAAATGATTTGCGCTATATTTGACCTTTGTTTTTCTAATTTATTTTTCCAAGCCTCTAATTAGCTAAAAGTTGGTTGCTGATGGGGAATATGACGGAGTTGTTGATGCAGATAGGTGGTGTATAGAACTCAAAGGGGTCCATAGCTGCAATTTAATCTCAGCTGTTAACTCATTTCTCATCTCATGAGATTTAACGGTATAGGGCAGACACATCATCTTTGTCTCTAACCATCATCCTCCTCTGGCTATGATAAGCGTAAATGCTTCATTGCATACATGCATCAAACTGATATTTAAGATGATAATACGTCACAAAAGCATGCAATTATGCATTTGTTTACATGAAATACTGCGCTTATATGAATTACACATTTTACCCCATCATGTATCATTTATTCATTTTGTATGTTTATTTTGGGATATTAACCCCCTTTGACCTCTGAATTCAAATGGTTTATTTCTCACAGTTTAGATTAGTATTTAAATGCATGAGAATCACAAGGAGATTGCGGTGATGATGTAACAATAACGACGAGGAGATTCAGACATGCCATCCACTTTGGCGCAGCGCCAATCAGCGCCAATCAAGTGTTTAAAAGATTAAATATCTCTGTTTTAGATGTTCCATGCATCTTGATGATCAAGTCAATTCCCTATCAGTAGGGAATCAAGCCGAGGGCAAAGTCTATTCTCTGAATAGGGTGGGCTCAATCTTATTAAAATGCTATTTTTTTCATGATTTTAGATATTTGAGGATTTAGGACTATAGCGGATTGAACTCTTGATCTAATAGAGAAGATATGGAGTAAGGATTTGATATGAGAGCGATATTGACGATTCATTAATCATGCTTGCAAAATGACATTTAATAAGGGGTTATGAAGTCATTTTAAGAATTGAAGATGGATTATTATGTTAAATTCTATTTTTATGCAATTTTTCATTCATTATGTAAAATGTCATGTTTTAATGACATTTTGCACTAATAAGAGAGCATAAATTTTGTCAATTAAGAAGAAAGAAAATAATAAAAATAATAATAATAGAAAATTACTAATAAAAATATATATAAGAATAAAAACTGGGGGGCCTCCAATGGATCATTATATAAGAAATCTACACATGTACAACTGCTTCTCTCCTCCTCCGAGATCGGTGATTTGCTCATAACATTTTCTATAGTCATCGGATTTAGCTGATTTTTATTTTATTGGATGCGAAAGGCTTGACACTATTGGAAACAACTCCAAGAATGCCTCCAATGGATCATTATAGCTCATTCTAGCAATGATTCAAGATTCTAGGTGACTTTTTACATTTGAAATTTGTTTTTCCCAAATCAGAAGTTATCTTAGCCCAATTCTTGTCAAACCTGGGCCTGAATTGTTCGTCTGGGGGAGCTGAATAATGAGGTATATTTTATTTCCCATTAACTTCTTTATTTTGTGTTTAATTTTGATGTTTCTGAAGCGTTCACCGTAAAAAAATCGCAAAAAACTCACGGCCCGTAATCCAATGCAGGCCACTGAGTCAACAGAGGAATCTAGCTGGCCGTCTGAAGTGTTAAACATGTCAAACGACCCACAGGCCCACCGCAACGAGCTGGCGCTGCCAGCTTGCCATTATTCTGACGTGCTTGCCACGCCAAACAAAGGCAGGCTAGAGGCGCCAGCTGCACGATCCATCTAGACCGTCGAAAGAGACAGGTTGGATGGATCGAATGCCCCACAAAAAACATACCCAAAAAAATTCACAAATGCAAAAAAACCCAAAAAAATAACTTTGACGCCACAGTCATCATTAAATAATGTTGGTGGCGACTTATTTTCTCCATCTATCTCGACTGTCGATCATGCCACGTGTCGCAACAATGACGGCCTAGACGATGGACCCCCGATGGACTCTTCGAATTTTCCAAAATTAGAGCCGTTGGCATCTATTGCCGATGGCTCATTTAATGTAATTCCCTCTTTCAAACTAAGTCCATTAGCCACATCAAATCCAACGGCTATCAATGAATCCGGCATTGAGATTGATTCATCCATAACTGTCGGATCTGCCACATCATCCAAAGTGGAAGAAGCTCTTAACAGCACCGACAACGCATTAAATGCATTGCCGGTAATCTCCGCCCTATGCCGTCCGTAAATATTGACCATTCCACGCCTCCACTATTGTTGGATCTCCCCGAGGTACATCCAATGGACGGCTTTGATCGGCCCACGTCGCCACTTCCCCAATTTTCAACTACCGTCGGTGACATGGCCAATCCATGCCACACTATCTCTGCCACACGTGGCGGAGACGGTGAGACAGGATTGGACCACGTCGACCCATATGGCCCGCCACCTCAGCACCGTGACATGTCGGTGCTGACTGTGCTAGCTGATGAAGACCCGTACGCATTTGACGGACCCCGACTGAGTCAACCTGGTCGACCTGGCAGACTCCAGCCGAGTCGACCTAGTCGACTCGGTCCATTTTGACCAAGTCAACTGGGTCGACTCAGTCCATTCTGACCGAGTCAACTCGATTGACTTGGTCAACTCTACTTGGGTCAACCTAGTTGACTTGGTTCACTTTGACCGAGTCATTCCCGTTGACTCGGTATAGCCAGCCCAAGTCAACCCTGCTCGGTATAGCTGATCGAGATGATCAAGTCCAATCGGTCAACCTTGACCGAGTTGACTAGGTTGACTCGGTCAACCTTGATATGGTTGACTCGACCAACACGGACCAGATTGCCCACGTTGATTCGGTCAATATAGTCACCTCTGATCCAGTCGGCTAGGACGACTCGACCAACCCTGATTGAGTACACTCGGACGACCTAGGGCCTTTATACTTGGGACATTCAGACGACTCTAGCTGACCCGACTCGGATACTTTGCCCCCCCCCCTTTCCCATCTGCTGACCAAACTGGCATTGATGGGCCAGCCCGAGAGGTCTTGGCCGACACTGGGAAAGTGGGCTTGACATCATCCATCGAAGTTGTCCCTCCTACTTTAGATCACATCGCACCACTCGAACTAGACATGGAGGAACAGCGAGCACTGAAAGAGCACGGCAATGCACTTGTTGGGCAACCACCATCGACGACCTCGATGGCAAAAGTGGCAGGGACTACGCACACGGCTAGCACTCAACCCCTCCCCAAGATCACACTTCCCCCACTTTATGATGACAAAACCCCAAAGCAGGGTTACATTGACTCGGAGGGTGTGAGAGTTGTTGCCTTCTCCAAGGAGGAGGTCTCGCGAATGGCGGCACCATTGGCTTACACCTTGATAGGGCGATTCATGATGAAGCGCCCACTTATTGACAACATTATGAGGATATATTTAGCGCCATACTTCATCGGACCAGTGGTTATTAGAGCACGTAACCATTAGAGTGTCTTTATTTGCTTCCAACAAGAACCAGACTTTAGGAAGGCTTGGAGCCATACCACGTGGACAATTAGTGGTTCCACGATGTACACTTATCAAGGGACAGCCGAGCAGACCAGCATTGCCCCCACTCTATACCGGTATGGATCGGTTTCCTTGGGCTCTTGCCACACCTCATCACGCCCACTGCTCTAGAGTCCCTAGTGAGTGTTGTTGGAACATTTATACATCTTGACAAAGATGTACACATGTTCAACCACCCCAGATATGCAAGGGTATGTGTCGAGATAGACCTATTGGAGCCCATCCATCACATGATCCTCATTCGCAATGGGGATGAGCTGATTCGACAACCTATAGTGTATGAGAACCTTCCGTAGTTATGTACGCATTATATCCTTCTAGGTCACACACTTCAAGCGTGTCACCAAAGGGTGTCGCTGACTACCTTGACCCCCTCAAAGGAGTACCTCCCACCTTTACCTTATAATGACTACATCATAGAAGCAACATCTACTTCTCAAGGGTGTTGCCCCACCTAGCGACCGACTCAGAGTACACGCCCCACCCCCTCACCGCATGGTGCGCCTACTACTACCCCTCTCCTACCTACGGATTCTATGTCGGCCAAACTTATCTCGGCCAAGCATACAGCTTCAAGGTCACAATGGATGAAGAAGGGGGCTGACAAGTGCCCACAAACCCTACCCTGTCCCCCGGATGTTCCCCCTATCGGTATTCGGCTGAGCAAGGGTAAGGAGGTACAAGCACCCACTAGTGCCTCCAATACCTTTACCCTCTTAGATCTAGAATTCCCTGAGGGAGACTGCGTGGAGGTTGGGCAGAGTCGTTCGAGTCTCCCCAGCACTTCCAGCCATACACCCACCCGTCCCTCACCAGTCCCCCATTCCTTATTGTCCCCCCGTTCTACACCCTCTCGCCTCTCATCAGTCCACTGGCCTCCATCTTCATCATCCCCACCACCTCGCTCCCCTCTACCTCCCTCACCTCCACCTACATCTTCCCATCCTTCCCCTACGTCTCCCCCTCCCCTAGCGCCCCGCTCCCCTCCATCGGCTTCACCTCCATCCCCTTCCTTCTCAACTATCCCACCCCCCACTCCTGCACACTGCCCTCCTTGCTCTTTCCCCTCGGACCCACTCCTCCCTAAACCTCGCTCGTCCCCCCCCCCTCTCGCTCACCACCCATCCCCATCCCTAGTTTACCACCCCACCCTAGCCACACTCCTCCCCCACCTGATATACTCACCTCCATGCCCAACCTCCATCCATCACATATCCCTTTCAAGCAGGCGGAACGCTTGACTAATCGTCAAGCTTCACTAACTAGTTCGGAGACACTGGTGGAGGTACTAGTGGTCGGGCTTCCAAACGAGAGGAGGAGGACGATGTCTTTCTTTCTCTCTGAGGATTCAGACGTGAATGCCTTCCCCCTCCGGACATCATTCTGATGCCTCCCATACATGCCGCATATACAACACCTGCTCGAGGGTGCGTCACGTGAGCCGATAGTTTTATGATTCCAAGTCTTGTTTGGAATTGTAGAGGGATTGTAACCCTCTAACCCAGTCACATCTCCTCTCACCAATAAAAAACACAGCTTAGGGATACTTGGCAGCATCAGATCATTCCCACTCCATAGCGAGTAAACTCAGAATGGATCATGTTTACTATCATTCCTCGAATAAGCTCTAGCTTCGTTGGAAGTGAGATTATTCGTTGGTGCTATTGGCTGAAGGGACTCGGTACGTCACTTTTGACGTACCGTACTCCCCGAAGCCTTACTCGCTTATTGTCATTTACGCCCCGAATAGACAACTAGAGCAGGAGGCCCTTTAGGAGGAACCCGCCTTACATGCCCATTCCCGTTCAAGGCTTTTTGATCTCCCTTGGTTTATAGCTGCGGATTTCAACTGCATACAAGTAGTTAGAGAGCACCACGAGGGCCGCCCACCTCGGTCACGATCTATGCAAACGTTTAACGACTTTATCCATCAGGCTCACTAGTGGAGTAACCTACCATAGGTGAGCAGTGGACCTGGTGTAATGAACGTCAGGCGGATGCGAGTATGTACGAATGGCTCGACAGTTGTTTTACCAATAGTACCACACAGATACATTGCACCATCACGATGGAGATCCTACTGCAATATTACTCGGACCACTCATCGATCCTCCTTCTCCCAGATTCCAACAACCGAGTCCGCCGTCCTCCATTCCAATTCCAAGCCATGTGGTTAGAGCACACCGACTTCCATCTTTATGTACGAAGCCATTGGCATGGAACGATCTCTACATCAGCTATTGAGAACTTCACTTATATACTGAGGAATCTCAAGTTCTACCTTAAATGGTGGAATTGACATGTCTTTAGAGACATACATGCACCGGTCAAAGCACTCAAGCGGGAACTAGCTGCTATCGAGCGACAATTGCAAGATGGTTGGACGGACGACATGGGAGAATGCCAACTTCACCTTAGAGAGAAGCTTGAGGACGCTATGTGGCGCCAGGAGATTTTCTACCTCCAAAAGTTGCATGTCTAATGGCTACGAGAAGGTGATAGAAACACACGTTTCTTTCACGCTTCGATCCATCATAGAGCGCGTCCTAATTATATGACACTATTAGAGACGTATAATCAAGACCCCGCCCAACTAGCAGTTGCATCCAAGATCATTACAAATCGACTAGGGCACTTTCTCGATAGACTTATCTCGCCTGAATAGTGTGGTTTTGTCAAGGGTCGATAGATCCATGACAATATCATGCTAGTTCACGACCTAGCCCAGTCACTAGACACTCATATTCGGGGCTCAAATGTCATCATCAAACTAGATATGTAGAAGGCCTTTGATCGAGTCCACCGGAATTTTCTTACCAAAGTGTTACGTCGCTTTCGGTTCACCGATGCGTTCATCAATCTAGTCGACGTCTGCATTCGAGGGAATCATTTCTCCCTCTTGATGGATGGAAACTCCACTAGCTTCTTTACAACCACGAGAGGTCTACGGCAAGGTGATCTTATCTCACCCACCCTTTTTATATTGATGGACGAGGTGTTCAATTGATCGCTCACATGTGCGATCGATTGTGGCCTAATCCAACCATATTTTACGAAAAGGGGATGCCCGATCCTCTCGCACTCACTCTTTGCAGATGATCCCATCCTTTTCCTTAATGGATCCAAAAAATCTATTAAGGAATTTATGAGCGACCTCACTACATACGAGCAAGCCTCGGGCCAGCTCGTCAATGCCTCAAAGAGTAGCTTTATAGTTGGTCCTTCCACCACTACAAAGATAATCCAACACTCTACCCGTTACTCATGAGGATGCCTCCCTTTTGACTATCTTGGATGTCTTATCTTTCTCGGACGCGTTAGGCATCATTACATTGATGCCCTTCTGGCCAAATTGAGAAAGAAACTTAAGGGATGGAAACTCGCCTTTCTCTCTCCTAGAGGATGCATCCAACTTATTTGACATGTCCTCATGAGTATCTCGCTGCATACCTTTGCGGTCCACTCACTATCTCTCACAGTCCTCCGCTCAGTGGAACAACTATGCGCACATTTCTTATGGTCCGGTCACCTCGAGGGCGAGCGTCGCCATCATTGGGTCTCTTAGGAGAAAGTATGTCGGCCGACGGCCGAGGAGGGTTTAGGGATCAGGCGTCTCTCAAACGTCCACGACATGCTTCAAAAGAAACTCGTATGGCGCATGCACACCACACCCTCCCCATTGGGAAGGTTTATTTCCGCCACATACGACAAGTGGGCCCGTTGAGATATGGATATCCAGGGCCATCAGAGATGGCAGATGTGGCAGCGATAGTTGCTTGAGATCGCCCAGGTCACATGTTGGCGTATAGGCCGAGGTACGATTAGTGCCTGGTTTGATACTTGACACGCTGATGAGCCTTTCCCTCGCCATCCCCGATTTGTACCACATCGAGTGCGACTCACAGTGGCCCAGTTGCTTATGGGCAACATGCCACACCTATGGGAGCAACATGGCCTCCCCTCCACCATGTTACCCCAGGTCCAAAACACTTCAATTGAGTCCGCTCCTAACCGTGCTATTTGGACGCTCACACTCAACGACGCATACTCATGCAGTTCTTCTTGGGAGTATTTCCATGAGAAATCCCCCATTCAGCACTAGGGTCATCGCATCTGGCACCCTACGATCCTTACCTGTGTCTCTTTTTTCCTCTGGAGACTCCTACATCGTGGCCTCCAGCTGATGATGGGGTGATCCATTAGGCCACTCTCTCACCTCACGCTGCAACTGTTGTCCCGCATTTCCACATATTGAGACTATGGAACATCTTTTTTTCCATAGTGAGACAACCATAGAATGTTGTCACCAACTCACGCACCTTTGCCACCCACTCTTTCATATTCCACTAACCCCGTTGGAGTGTTTTGGCAAGATATTTATCTTGCCAATATGTTCTAAATGGAGCCCCATCCTACACATCATCATAGCTTATTTACTATGGGGCGAAATTCTTCTCATTTTGCAGGGACTCCCATGCGTGCCGTGGGTATCATGCATCACATCAAGCTGTGGATACGACGCATCCACCATCTCATCCCCACTCGCAACTACAGCTCAGCACTCGGATGTAATCTCCTTCGTGCCTAGGGCATTCCGGTGACCCTTTCCGCTATCCTCATTCAACGAAAGGTCATCCATTAGCACCCACCGCCAATTGGCCGCCTCAAACTTAATGTGGATGGTGCGTCCAAAGGGAACCCAGGGCAGTAGGGGGAGGTGGTATCCTCCAGGATCATACATGGAGTATTCTCTTTACTTTCTCCTTTTTTATGGCATACAAACTAACACAGTAGCCAAAGCTATGGTGATACGTGATGGTTTACTCCTCTGCGAGGAACAAAACCTTCATAATATCGTCATAGAATCAGACTCACACGTGTTAGTCGACATGCTTCATGCAGGTATATGCTCCCAATGGCGACTACACCGTGTATGGCAGGACATCATGTGGTGCCGCCCTCGTATAACTAGCATTTGTCATCAGTTGCGAGAAGGCAACCAGACAACAGATGCCCTCGCCAACCACGCGGTACACACACGACTCCCTTCCTCCCTTTTCCTTTCTTGGAAGGCACTCCCTTCGATCGCTAGGGGATGCTATCGCGTCGAACATCTCGGCTTGCCGAACCTCCGCACGCGCCGCACACTTTTGAAGGAGGCCCCACAGGAGTGGCGGATCGCGTAGAGCACTCGAGGTGGGAGCACTCATGCCTGATCCGACGATCATGACAGCGAGGTGGACTGCACCCACCTCGGATGAGGTCCTCGCCACGCACATCTTCGATGCGCTTGTTAAAGGCGGGGACAGCTCCACTATCTCTCCACCATCATCATGTGGGGGGCTCGTGTGAGGCGTCGACGTGAGCACTTCTCTGAGCACCTGCAAGGTATCACTTATGTATCGTTTCCTTTCTTGCATATGGGCGTGGACGAGTGGGATCCGAGTGTAATTGGGATATTTATACTTGCTCCACGCCTGTAAACATTGATAAACACTTCACTTTATAAATAAAATCCCCTTGGGTGGTGTCCAGGGCACGGCTGGATCGGTCTACGGGCACAACCGCAGGGTTGGCCGTACCCGGCACCGTTTTTTTTGCCAAAAATAAAAAAATAAAAAAAATCTCCCTGGGTGGCTTATAGTGCACAGCTGGATCGGTCTGTGGGCACAACCCTAGTGGTTGGTCGTACCCAGGACCATATGTTTTCCCAAATAAAAAAAAAAAATCCGCCCGATCTGTGTGAAATCATCGTCACAGCCCAATTCAGGTAGAGACGAATAAAACTGCAGACTCTGTGAGGGATGGCTGTCATATTCCTTTCCCCAACATTAATTGGGGGTCCAATTTCTATTATCTTTATTTCTTTATAATTCAATCGAACTTACCAAAACATTCTCCATATAAGTTTTCCGAAGAAGTGGGAGATGGATAGATATGGAGGTACCGTTGGGAGTTGTGCATTTCACAGCGCTGAGAGGTAACGAACCTTCCAATCGCCGATTCTTCCTCCGAGATCAGCATTGTCAATGTCAGGAACGCGGAAATTACTTGATCAACTGTGGTAGTTTCAAAGATCGTTCTCAGCGTTATCAAATTCGAGCGCTCTCCTTGCGTTCTGCGTCGACGAACGGTGTTCGGGGCATTACAGGTTCTGCTTTATGCAACAACCAATAGATCGAGAGGATTTGGGGAAATTCTCTCGTGATTCTTAAGAAATGCTTGAATAGAGATTTTGAACGGTTTTGGATTGGAGTTCGTTTTTGAAATGTTGTGCGAACAAAAGTTTCTAGAGTTAAGAATAGTTGTTTCTTGGAATCTAATTCTTCGATGAATTTCAGCTGTAGTTTTATCGTTTATTTTGGGGTGCTTCGCTTCTTTAAGCTTCTTCCGAGTTTGTGCGATTGAAATGTGAACGCTCTTTGGAGTAGGTTTGAGTATAGCATGTGACGCAAACAATGGAGATTTTGAGCAGTCTTATACTATATTGCGTTTGAATGTTTAAATGTTGCGCAAAAAAGATTTACGATTGGTGAAAATTGTTGTTTCGGGGAATTTAGTTCATCAATAAATTTCAGCTGGAGTATTCTTGTTTCTTTTGGGGTGTTTCGCTTCTTTAAACTTTTCTGTTTTGTTCTTCCGATGTGCTGCGATTGAAATGTGAACGCTCTTCAAAGTAGTTTTGAATGTAACATGTGACGCAAACAATGCTTGTATTGAATCTAGTTCCTCAAAAAATTTCAGTTGTTATTTTCTGTGATTCACGTCTCTTAAATTATCTGTTTTTGTTCTTATCTAGGAAGATACGCTCGGCTGGGAAGGATTAGGGCGTCTGTTCATCCAATGGATCTTCAAACTAGCGCAGATTCGACTGAATTGTCGAGATTAAGAACAGAACTTTACCCACCTATAGAGCCGTACAGCTTTGGTTTTCTGAAGGTCTCGGAAGTTCATACTATATACTGGGAGCAGTCAGGAAATCCAAATGGCTACGTGAGTGATAATTTCTCCCCTTTAGATTTCATATATTATCAGTAAATATCGGATGAACTCCATATTGCATTTGCCTTCCTTGTGTATAATCCTAGTTTTAGTCATTTTTGTGCTATTTGAGTCAAGAAAATGAAACTTTGTTAGGCACTTATTAGATATGGTGCCATCTTGAAATGACGAGCCTCTTGAATAACTTCAAGTCAATTTATCTCTGAGTATTTTTTTTAATTTTTTATGTATTGAATTTATTCCCAACAGCCGGTGGTCTTTCTGCATGGTGGTCCTGGGGCTGGAACATCTCCTGGAAATAGACAGTTCTTTGACCCTGAATTCTATCGGATCGTTCTCTTCGATCAGGTACTACTAACTCTTCTCTATTTCGGTGTTTCCTGATCGATTTCTCAATTTATTTTTATTTTTTTCGCCAGAGAGGATCTGGTAAGAGTACACCTCATGCTTGCTTAGAAGAAAATACTACCTGGGATCTAGTTGAGGATATCGAAAAGCTACGGATAAATTTAGAAGTTCCTGAATGGCAGGTCATAATTATCACATCGATAGTTTTGCCAATTTTCTGTTAAATTTATGGGTTTGGTCTTCATTTCTGGGAAGTGACGCAGGTTTTTGGAGGGTCATGGGGCAGCACTCTAGCCATTACATATTCTCAAGCGCATCCTCAAAAGGTATCCAATTTGAAATTTCTAGATCATCTTGTTGAAATGGAAATTTTGCCGTCCCTACTCAAATTAACTTATGCTTTGTAAATAATGGTATGATTAGGTGACTGGGCTTATCTTGAGGGGTATTTTCCTGCTTAGGAAAAAAGAACTTGACTGGTTTTATGAGGGCGGTGCTGCAGCAATATATCCTGATGGTATTCAAATTAACTTCTCCATTATGTTTATTCAAATGATTAATTACTCTTATCTATATTAAGTTCCTTTGCCTGGGGAACTCCTTGTTTTAGTAGCAGAACGTTCAAAACTGAGATGAATTTTAAGTTAAATATTCCTACTAGAAAAATAACGTAAATTTCTTGCTTTACTCTCTTTAACTGTACTTATAATATTTCTGCATCCTTCTGCTTATAATTTTATGCATTTTTAATGGGATACTGAGAAAGTCTTACCATTATACCGTTTAAAAATTCAGCTTGGGAGTCTTTTCAGAATTTCATTCCTGAAAGCGAAAGGGCAAGCTTTATCACAGCATATAATAAAAGGCTGAAGTCTGAAGATCCACAGACTCAGGCAAGTGACCTTGAAAGCTGACTGTTTTATAGCTGAGTCACCTAATTTGAAAACATCCCGAATAATTTTAAGCGATCATCTTTTTTCAAGATCTTTGTATCGGTTCTTTTAAAGATATGCATACTAATTCATGATTGCACGATTATATGGCCTTTTCTTCTTGCACACCCTCAGAATAGGGCTGCAAAGTTATGGACCTCCTGGGAACTGATGACTACATACCTTGTGCAAAACAAAGCTCACATCCAAAAAGGAGAGGATGATTCCTTTTCATTGGTGAGCTTTTCCGTGCTCATCTCTTAGTTAGATGGAGTTTCATTTTCCGTTTGAATCCTAAACTTTTTTCCACTTTTTTTTTGGTCCAGGCGTTTGCGCGAATTGAAAACCACTATTTCATAAACATGGGCTTCTTTCCCAATGATTCGTATTTGTTGGACAACATCGACAAAATAAGGCATATAAAGGCCATCATTATACAGGTCCCACCATTGTCCTGCTGTTAGTGTATTCACCGATAAACTGAGAGTGTATTCACCGAAATTGTACTCAATAGGAGTTCGCTTCCAACAACAATTTGCAATGAACGGAAATGTCACGGAAATAACAGTGTGGAGAGGGAGGAGATAAGATCAAAGAAGAATAACGGAAATATCGTATCTGCGATAATCAGATCTGGCATCTGATTAGGGTGGCTGGCCGGATCGGCGGTTGCAGCGGAGGATCTCCGGCGACTACGTGAAGAATCGCTTTCCCTCCGCTTCGCCAAGGCTTCCGCTTTATTTATAGCTTCTTCCCGCCATTTATTCAAGCCTCGCACGTGTGGTTCAGTCCGCACGTGTGGAGCTATCAGCTCTTCTTCTTTTTGAATTATATGTCCTCAGAAGATGTTTATCACCTGCCAAATTTCCTTAGTCGGCTGTAATATTATTTTGATATTTTTGGGAAAATCTTAGTTAACTCTCAGTGTTGTTGATTTGGAACAGGGAAGGTATGATGTATGCTGTCCGATGATGACTGCATGGGATCTTCACAAAGCATGGCCAGAAGCAGAATTTAAGGTGAATTTAGTTATGTATTACTTTATGTAACATGCAGGCAGCGAGAATTTCTTGATTTACTCTGTTGTACAGAACAAGTTATTAGAACCATCATTTAACTTGTCTCTAAAAAACCTTTGGACTTACTGTCTGTTCAACTCTACTGGAAGCCAGCTTGCTTTTGCCACTACTTTTCTATTTAAAGTTAAATGAAAGGCATTGGTGATCCTTCTTTCCTATATTATGAATTGCATGAAAGAGGGCGAGTTTTCCTCAAATAGGCTAAATTCATTTTTTTAATTCAAAAAAAATGAATATACCTATTTGAGGAAAACTCACCCTCTTTCATGCAATGTTTGCCGATTTGTTCATCGGGTGTCGAAAGTAAAGAAATAGCTTTATTTGAAAAATATTGTGTGTTATTTAAAATATATGGTGCCATTAATATGGGTTCAACTTTGAACAGGTCGTTGAGAATGCAGGCCACTCTGCCAATGAGCCCGGAATCACCTCTGAATTAGTGGCAGCAAACGAAAAATTTAAACATTTGATTAGCAAGACCGGAGCCCTCTATTGTTAAAACGAAATCAAGAACAAGGTATCACACTATTCCCATTTGAAAACTCGGATTCAATTTTATATCATACCATAATGGCATAGACTTGGAACTAAACTATCGTAAGTATCTTGATCAAAGGTTTTTCATCCTTGCATTCTGATTTGTGTCCATAACGAAGAGGCGGGAAATTATAAGAGGATGTAAAATAATATGATAAGCTCAGAAGACAACAAGGTGAATAAATCAGGTCTCCGTGATCTTTGCACACATGAAAATTTAGTGTCTGAAGTGCCCGATAATAGTGAAAAAGATGGTCCCTCCATATTAAACTGTATCTCTGAAAATTCCATTTATCTTATCCGGACTAACATTAGTTTTTGTGAGGTAGAATTTTTTATTTATGAATTCTTTTCATCTTTTAAAAACAAGCTTACGCCTTCTTACTTATGATCCAAGGCAGGATTTGCTGTAGCTGACACGATAATCCTGGCTCTTTATGGATCATCCAGTCTTTCCCTGAGGTAACCATCCTCTATAATAGTCCTCATTTTTTTCTCTCTAGTAGTACACCCTTCAGAGCTAGGAAAAGGATTCCAAAGTACTTTGATGTACGAAAATCAAATGGAACCGATAAAAATATAGTATGATTGATGTTTGAGGGTTAAATTGTGCTTAGGGGGGGGCAACGAAAATTTTTTAACTGAACCAAGCTAATGGATTGAAGTTTGCTTGAATCTGTCAAGACACAAGACTGAGATCCCTACCTCTGATATCAAACAGGTAGGAAATGACCGTCTCGGTCTTGGTCCTTTGGTCCTTTACTTTTATTATATGGTTTTAGACTGGTCCTCGCCCAATCTCAGCCCCGGCAATCAAGTTTACAGTACAAGC
The DNA here is from genome assembly GCF_029677425.1 of Wolffia australiana. Classification (NCBI taxonomy): domain Eukaryota; kingdom Viridiplantae; phylum Streptophyta; class Magnoliopsida; order Alismatales; family Araceae; genus Wolffia; species Wolffia australiana. The sequence goes on along the minus strand of NC_135843.1, from coordinate 6,956,731 downwards.
TAGGTCAAATATATGGGTATACTTCACTTGGAAATTATATCGTGGATAAACATCAAAATTTTCTCTGTCAAGTTTCGCTGCTTCACTGATTCTGTAAAATAACAGAATTCCTGTAATGTATTGGAAGGGGCATGAGGTCATTTTATGGGCATTTGAAATGTCTAAAATAATTGTAAAATAGACGAGCTTAAGCACATATCATCTTTGAATCACATACTGTTCAACGTAGATTCATATAAGTAGACCCCAGGTCAATCAGAGGCATTTACCTGGAGAGAAGAACAAGGAGATTATGTCACTTCAACCTGCTAATTTGAAAAATCTCTAGGAAGCTTTTCTGTGAATTTTGTACAAGGAGATGAAGATTGTAGGAAACTTTATGCACTGTTTCTTGGATGTATTGGTGAGAACATTGCACATCATCTTCTTATTTCTGTAGTGTCAGCAAAAGACCAGAAATCATCCGCCGTGACTCGGTTGATGCTGAGTTCAAGGTCATAGAAATTTGATATATGGCAAAGATTGCCTTCAAACCCAGGATAAAATAGAAGATTTGATTGAAGTAAATCGCCGAATGATGACGTTAAAGGTGAGGCCATAACTTCGATGTGGTTCAATGTTTGTTCCTTTAATTATAATCTTTTTCCCCTTCCAAAGTTTGTTGTGATGATCTTTGCTCTTACTTTTTTAATTGAATAACCACATACTTTGGACGCCCATGCATGCTTAAGATTGATTCTCTAACCCATATAATTGAGTAAAATTATTTGCATCTATTGATACAATCCACAATTGAAAGCTATGATAAATGAGTTAGTTTCTCAAAATTACGTAGTTTTAACCAAGATTCTTCTTGCTCGATGTCTTACAAATGATCATTTGCTTAAGATACTTCCCAAAATTATTTTTTTTTTACTTGCAAAATGTGAAGCTTTCTCCATATACTTGCAAGTGATTTATATGAAACCATATGCTCCGTTTCTTGGCTGTATTGTCGAGAACACTGCACGTCATCTTCTTTTTATTTCTGTAGTCTCAACAAATGATCAGAAATTGTCCAGCCATGGCTCAGTTGATGCCAAGTTCCAGGACATAGAAATTTGATATATGGCAAGGATTCCCTTCAAACCCAAGATAAAATAAAAGATTTGATTGTCGTAAATCATAACTTTGATTTGGTTCGATGTTTGTTCCTTTAATTATAATATTTTTCCCCTTGCAAAGTTTGTTGCGATGATAGTTGCTCCAATTTTTCGTTTAACAACCAAATACTTTGGACACCTTTGCATGCTAAAGTTCGAATATCGAACCCATTAAGCCACACCAGTACAAGGGGGCTTACATAGTTTTAATCAAGATTCTTCTTGCCTGATGTCTTACAATGATCATTAGCTTAAGATAATTCTCAAAATTATTTTCATGGGATTTCTTTGATGTGTAAAATGTGAAACTTTCTCCATATACTTGCAAGTGATTTCGAGAAATTTTCAAAAATTCCTAAAACCTCAAAGTTTTCTTAAGAGTGGAGGAGAAGAGAGGTTTTGAATCTCATTTGCCTTGTGTTTGTCTTCATTAAGATCCTTCCAAACAGATGAATCCTCCTGACGACAATATAAGGTTTTCGTCAACTGAGTGAGATATTCTTTGAAAGCTATAATCCAAAGAACTCAAATTAATCTATGAAAAATTATAAAATGATAAGATCTCATTAAAAACTGAAAAACTATAGAAGTTTATCCTCTTGAAACCGTCTCTAAGATTTCTGTCAAGTGAGCTAAATAATCCTTGAAAATTTATCAAAAAAATCAAATTTAAATGTGAAATACTATAAATATTAAAAGATTTTACAAAAAATGAAAACCTATAGACTTTTATCCTCCTCACCATCTATAAGATTTTAGTCAAGTGAGTGAAATAATCCTTTTAAGCTTATTCAACAAACTCAGATTTAAATGTGAAAAGGGCTTATGTTACCAATCCACGCGTGTCTCTGCCAGGCTCTTTCTTCTTCTTTGTTGCACCGAATTGACGATATGAAGAGTTGACATGGACAAATACAAAGGTGATGGTTGGCACCAGAGGTTGATGGGACAACACTAGGTCAAGTATTGCCTTTCTAAAGGGTTCCAAACCTGTGATTTAATTACAACCTTTGAACCCTCCCTAATGGAAGCCAAACCGCTTGGGAAAAGCGATCCATTTATTCCCCTGATCATCGTCTCCAATGCCAATTAGCCGTTTTCGATGATGGAGATGCAGAAATCTATCTCTTTGATTCTATAAGCGCCAGTAATGATCCGATGTTGACGGTCGACAAAATGAGACACTCATACCCTAACAAATTTAAGCTACATCACCCTATGATGGGCTTGCTGAAAGAAAATGTTATCCTTGAATCTTAAGTGAGGGAAGATCCCAGTCTCATATGATTTATTTCTTTAATTCTTTGGGTGTGAGGGGGTGATAGATCCTTGAAAAAAAGGAAGGATATGGAACAGGTGAGAGTGGGGGTTGGGGGGGGGGAGAGACTTGTTGATGAGCTTAAAGGAAGATGTGACAGAGTGGAGGTTTAGAGCTGACAGCAACACCCACCATATAGTGACAAAATCTGGTAAGTCAAAACCTAAATATCATATAGGCTTGACATGTATGAATTAAAAATAATAAAAAACTCGTGAATGAAATTACTGTATATTACAGACGTTTCATCTACCATGTGAATGTCTCATTCTATTTATATTTTTCCTTTGGACAAAAATTACACATACAACTTTAGATTTATGTACCATCTCATTCTGCCATTTTTTAGTATTATTCAATAATAAATCCAATTTCAGCCTAAAAAAATGTGGATAATACTTTCTCTATCATTGCAGCATTTATACAAACACTTACTATGGATTATTTGTTTCTTTATTTGTAAGGTTCTTTCTGTCTTGGGATAGCCTTGCTCTGCAACTTCTCCCTATCTTCTACCTATCCATATAAAATATTTATAGTTATATTTCTACCACTATATATTATCTATAATAACTTCATTTGCTAGTATCATCATCTTAATATTTCTTCTCCCACTCTTCTAACACTTTTATTAATTTTATCTTTAAGATTCAAGTTTGAGTGAAGATAACCTTGATATCCCCTCTATATATGTATTGTCAGATATTAAAGGCCAATAATATTATGTAATTTGAGAAAAATGAATGTTAAAAATAAGCTACAACCCTTAATTTTGCTCCATCATAGCTCTAGAAATATGCAGGAACCTATGGATTCTGAAAGGCATTCCATACACCTAAATCAAGTTCAGAACTTGGTAGAACCTTCAAAGGTTGTGGAATTATGAGTTTGAAGTGGATCTTTAAAGAGAGATCAGTGTTGATAGACAGGTTAAAATTTTCAAAGGCAAAGTTTGTGCACAAATAGTTTTCATTAGCTGCAATGATAAACTCAATATATGATACAGCCTAAAATTTTACATCCAAGTGTGTAGGCTGGAAAGGTCCAATTATTGACTGTAGCAAGCTTCCCTAAGTTGAGTTTTGATAAAGTGACCATACATCATGTCTTCATTAAGAATGAAGATGCACCATGTGTTTAAACATGAAGACCACAGAGGACACTGCAATTATAATCCTTTGTGTGGATAATTATGTGCTATTGGAGAATGGTGCAGTGATACTATCTCACGAGTCATTAATCATGCTTGCAAATTGACATTTCTTAAGGTTTTATGAAGTCATTCAAAGAAATAAACATGCATTTTTATGTTAAATCCATTTTCATGCAATTATTCAGTCATGATGTAAAATGTCATATTTTTAATGGGTTTTGCATTGATAAACATAGTACGGAATTTGTTGATTAAATAGAAAGAAAATAAACAAATAAAATATTAATAAGAGTAAAATATTAATAAAAATATACATATGATAATAAAAATTGGGCCCCTAAATAGCCGCCAAGGCTGAGCCAAGGCCGACGCACCGCAGGGGCCACCCGTAGCAACTGCCGAAGCCTCAGGTGGCACCCGCAACACAGCCGTCGCTCAAAGCCTAGCCTCAAGGCAGCTCAAGTATTCCCCGTCAGTGCCCCAAGGCAAGTGGTTTATTTCATTTCAGAATTAAAAAAATGCAAAATTTAAATACTGTTTTTTTTTCTGAAATGAGCGCTATGGGATTGCGAAAACCCAGGTTTTTAAATCCGATCGGGCTGGGCCATCGGTCTCGTTTGAGATATGATCGCGGCCCATCGGGCCGCGATCTTAAATAATTCTCAAACGAAACCTGACCGGGCGTTGAGCCTACCCGGCCCGAAGCCCATGTTGGTTTGGGCTTTTATTAAAAAGCATGTTATAATCTTGACTGTCAATCTTCCTTCGGAAGATCGAACGATCAAGATCGTCTTTTAATTTCTTTTTCTCTTTTCTTTTATTTCCAGGCAACAACTCAGCGCGGAGCTCCATCATGGATGAATTGGGAATGACCATGTTAACATTCGGAGCTGATGTGGCACCGCTGACGGAGCAAGGTCCACTGTAGATAAAGAGGGTCCACGACTACGATTTAATCATAGCCGTTGATCCCTCTCAAAGAGCATCTGACGGTCTAGAATAATCTCGACATAACTACTCTTCCTGCCACTATCCCAGACACCGGCGACGTCATTCCGGTGACGAGAAAGTGGATTTTTGCGGATTCGTCAGCGGAGACGTTGCCAGAGTTGTCCCATACATGCCAGGAAGGTCTTTAGACCATTACTGGCCTATAAAATGGATGTAAGTTGCCGGAAAACCATCTTTCGCCGCCGAACTCAAACGCTTCTTTTGAAATAAAATTACGGCGGAAGATCCTCCTTCTTTTTCATTTTCTTTTGATTCTCTCGGTCGAATGCAGTGATAGTGCCACAACCTGAAGGGAGAACGTGAAGAGAGTGATAGAAGAATAAGAATTATGAAGATTTATCTAGAGGGAATACTCCGACCAGGAATGGAGTCTGAAGCCAATGGCGACTCCGAGATCGCGATGAATTCCCGATCCTTCATCATCTTCTCGTCTCTCCTTAGTCTCTCGGTCAACGGCGGTGATAGAGCCATGGCCTGAAGGGAGATTATCCAGAGATAAGAGAGGAAGAGGGAGAAATTCAACAACTACTTACCCTGAAGGATGATGTGGCCGGAGCGGAGTTTGGAGCTATTGGCGACTCCAAGCTGGTGCATAAATCCAGTAAGTACATTTTAATTTTTAACTCATAGTATAGAGTGTAAGGATTGAGGAATCATTTCCTCAATCCATCTCCTCAAAATCAAATCAACTTGATATTGAGCAAAGAAGAAAATTTCTATGAGGCATTTCATCAAACACTTGGTACGCCTGTAGTCTAAACGACTTTCAAACAACCGATTTAAATATTTCAACCGAATTAAAAATCTCTAAAAATATACAATAAAATTTTGGAAGATATACTTCCTAATCTATACACATACTCTGATAATACATCTTAAAAATTCACCCTCGTTCCTATAAAAATTCCATAGAAATCCAAAATCTTCTTTTAGGCATTTTAACAAACAGTTTGAGTTCAAGCTTGATCCTCAAAATTCTCCTACTAAACTACGTCTAAAAATTCTCCATAAATTTCTTTAAATCACTAATAAAATTTGAGGTCTACATAAAATCGGTAAGGATATTTTCCTTTATAAATCACCATTAAATTCTTCCTTACTTTCACTTAGAGATTAAAAGAAACACCTTGTGGTGTTTGTTAACCCTCCTACTCTAAATTAATTCTACTTCTAAGTTCCAATCCCTGTGGAGACAACCTTACTCAACACTATACATATCTGAGTAAGTTTACAAAATAAAATTTTATTTGATCAAAGCAAAAATAACAACGACAAAATTACACCCATTTTCGCTTCGTCACTATCCTCAATAAATGAATGATTATTAAATATTGTCCATGAAGGGATAGAACAACAAGGTTATCAGTATTCTCTAAATTCATGAACATATGAATCATCAGCCAAAAAGGTTTTCAGGACAAACTATAAGAGATCTCCATTGTATCATGATAATCATATGTCGTATGTATACACAATTCTATGTAAAATGCCTAAGGTGGCCTATATTCTATTTTCTATAAGATCTAAAATGATATGAGCTCTGTTCTTGAGGTCTTCAAATGGAAATAAGACATTTTTATAGTTCATGGAGGAGACGAATTGAAACTCAAGGGTTTAAAAAATGGAGTTTTCAATTTTATGCTTGAAAACAACATATCCATGTTTGAAATACATGTAGGTAAACCTAAGATTTAACATGAGAGTTGATTACAACACTCAGCTAATTCTTCCAAAGACAAATGGTGATTAAAATTTCACATCTAGCCTTGGAGTCATCCCATTCATCATAGACCCTATTCCATTTTGTGTGACACCAATGGTGGTATTGCATGAGTAAAAGATCCAAGGTCTCATCAAAAGTTGAAATAAAGTATAAGGAAGTTTACTTGATTATGGAGCTTACTCCTAAAAAAAAGCTATGATGGAAGAGTTGTTTTGGTAGACTGATAAAAAACCATAAATAAAACCACAAGCATAAATAAAACAATATATTTGGGCATCAATACAAAGAACCAGGTTTGTTATCTTAGATTTATTTGTATTTTTCCAAGAGGAAGATTGATGAAAATATATGTGGCCGACAAGCCAGGCACCCATTCTATATCTCCTTCATCATTCAATGATACAATATCCATTCATTTAGAGATCACTATTTTGTTAAATATATATTCAAAATATTCATATTCAAAGGATACTTTGGAAGGACATCAAAATATATATATGACATTTCGTGCACAGAGGTTTGCGTGCTTATTGTGAGGGCATGTTCATGTACTTGGGCTCAGAATAGGGGATTGAGTCCTTAAAGCGTGAACACCACATGCATCTTGGGTGGTGACACCCAACTCTAATCTTTAAACCCAAGGCCCTAATGGTGCTCGTGCTAGTCACTGGTAAGGGCAATGGATTAGGACAGGCTGTGCACGTGTTGGGCACATGATCCACCAAGAGCACGTGCACGTGTGGGATGCGCAGGCTGGGCGGCAGAGGCATGGGTGTCGTGCATGAGAAACGCGCAGGCACCAAGCGTGGTGCGCGCGTGTGCACTGCATGTACGAGGTGCGAGGCGGGAGACGTCCAGCCAGGAAACTAAGGCATTGGCGCACTAAGAGTGCCAAGACAGTTGCAGGGCATGCGGCACCCCCACAGGTAGTGCTGGGCGTGCAGAGCCCAACTTGGGGCGCTGAACACGTAAACGCCTACACGGGCCGCGCACGATGGTGTCAACGTGGGTGCTGGTGGCGCAAGGAGCGTCAAGTCTGGGGTTGGACTGGCTGGTGTATCGTGTGCTGAGGCCCATGGCTCAGGGCCACGTATGTAGTGACGGTGCTGGCAGGTGCATGTGTGGGGCTGCGGGCCTCAAAGCATAGGAGCGACACTACTCAGGCAATCGGTAACTATGTGATGTCGTTGATGACGTCGTCCGATGGGTAAGTTCCTATAGTGATGAAACTACGTGATGCAGTGTTCCAAGGTGGATGTAAGTGCACGCCTTGACTCTTAGGGGTTTTGCCGAGCTTCAAGCTTCGGGGCATGTGACTGATGATGGTGATGATGACCTTTTGACCTTCATTGGAGCGACGACGGCAACTACAACGTCGAGTGGAATAATTCCATTATTGGTCACACGTATTGGACAGGCTCAACCCGTACCTAAGAATTCCCTTAAGTCATAGTTATCAGAATATAGTTCTCTCTCACCTATTCTAACCAGAGCAAGGTGGGGAACAACATACCTCGTCCATGGTGTCGCTCGTTGTTGATGTACGCGTCAGTGCAACAACCATTGCGGCAGGTGGGGCAAAGGCGTGCCAGAGACAGCAAGGCATCGCTCGACTAGCGGCTGGTTGTGGCACATGAGACGTGACGTTGGAGAGGCAAGAACGAGATATTGAGTCAACGCAGATGACACGGAGGAGGAAGGCAGCATGGTATGGTGCAGGCATCGCATCACTGAATGGGTGGCGCTACACGACACAAGCGGCATGGCAGTTTCAGCAGTGGAGTATGGGGTGTAGGAGTTGCCGCTAGTAGTGCGGACGGTGCAAGCAACGGCGGAGCACGAGGTCATGGGGGTAGGCGACATGACAGGTGGCGTTGTTGCAGACGGTGACTCGAAGGGCGCAATATGGTTTTGAGATCGCGCGGAGGCTCGACGGGCCCCCCCCACCCCTTCTTCCCTTCCCTTCTTCTTCTTTCTTCCCAAGAGACCTAGACTAGCATGATAATTTTCAACAATGATAATCAGGTCTGATTGTTGGGGCACCCATCGTGCCCTTATATAGGGTCATGATGGGCCCTTACAAAGGGTGGGATAGCCCTTAGTGAGGGTACGATAGTCCTTACTAAGGGTACAGCATCCCTTAAAAAACAAAAATAAAACACGACAACATGAAGACAAGATACATGGCGGGTACTAACACGAACAAACGAACACGTTAAAATGACGAACATAGCAAGCACGTACCGACGAAAATAAAAAATGGTCCAATACGCGTACGTGCTTTATTGAGGGTATTTGAACCTGGGCGTCTTCACCTTTGCCTTGGCATAGCGGTCAGGTTGGACACGGACTGGCGGCGCCGTCGATGACGAGGGTGATGGCTCTGAAGACGTCTCGAATGGAGTGGGCTGGCACTCTCCATCACGGTGGTTCGTCTCATTATCTCCGTCTTCCCCCATGTAATGGCTACGACTACAAAGTAACCTATTTTAATATATAATGGAATTACCCAATTCATGTACAGGGCTGCATCCCCACCCTCTCTCCTTAACCTTCAAACATTCTAAAGCTATTTCTCTAAAAAAGAAACGCCTATGGGCAAAGCGTCGGAAGGAAGAATATGGCGGGATGTGAAGTGAGCTTTCAGGATTAAAGGCCAATTTCTAGAAAGACCATTCTGATTACAATATCATTAATAAATGATGATCAAATTACCTTGATACATGGGCCTTAAGTGTCAAATGAAAATAGTCTTTTGGACATCAAAAGATATACTTGAAGAGACGGAGAAGTCCTTCAAGTACTCGGAGGAGATCCTCCAGCTTATCCTCTCTTAACAAGTAAGATTCTTTTCGTCGAAGCAATGAGATTAGCATCAATTGGGCTATGTGCATATGTGATTGTTTTCTAAATCCACACATACTTTTGATTCTCTTTCTGCGCCTCCTTCACTCCTTCCCTTCACTCTAAAGTGAATATAGCTACTAGAGAGAACTAACATGGGTTGCATTTTCCTCTTGGGGATAGAAGACGATAACGCAACTAAGTTCAACTGGACTTAGCAACTAAAGAATTTGAATGTAAGATATACTAAATTAGAACTCAAATGCTGATTAGAAAAAGTTATTATATTTAAGTGAAAATCAGTCGACAGAAACATGCACATTGTAGATGCAAGGATTCTGGAAACACATAAACTGGTCTTACTCTCAAACACCAGCAAAAGCTAACGCTTATAAGTTCAAAATAAACTTTTAGTCATTCAGGTTAACATTTAAAAATCACAGAACTAATTTTTTTGAGAAAACATAAGATATTTCATGCTGAATTAAAGTTCCCAATTCTGACTGAATTTCCCACATCAATATGATGATGATAGAATTATTCTTCTTAACTGATGTCCATTGTGGAGAAGAAGCCGATTAGAGATGTTGCGGAGAAGAAGGATGTCCACTGCAGAGAAGAAGCTGGATTAGAGGCGGGCCACGGCGCTCTGCAGTAGAATTAGGGTTGACAGATTTGAGATTTCGATTTTTTAATGGGGATTTAGCATAAATCATAATTTTCTATTTTCTAGTAATATCTTTATATAAAAGGCACTGTTCCGTCATGCATACGTCCGTCATCCGTTCCACTTTCTGTAACAGATGAATAACGGAATGAAACTGATGGCAGACTTGTGACGATGACAAAACTGTGAGGAATGATGAATCAGATGAAAAAATTCCACGGACGGATAACGGAACGGAATTCTGTTCAGTCGCATTCTGCTCGTCCAAATACGTCATCCGTTTTCATCCAACAGCTCTAGTTATTAATCCCTAAGAATCGTCTGTGACAAATCGTCATCCGTCCCGATTGTCCGTCTCTTGGCATTATCCGTCCCAAACCATCGTCGGTCAAGGTTTATCCATCCCAACCCGTCGTCCGTCACAAACTTTCGTCCGTCCAACAGAAACCATCTCAATAAATATCCATCCCAATGTCCTTCCCATGGGTTATTCATCCCTAAGAATCGTCTGTCACAAACCGTCATCCGTCCCTATCCTCCGTCCCAATCCGTCATCCGTCACAAACGTTCGTCCGTCCAACAGAAACATCTCATTGAGATGATCTCAACAAATATCCGTCCATACCGTCATCCGTCCAAGACGTCATCCGTTTCGGAGTATTAAATAAGAAAATCGCGACTTTCTCCGTCTCTTCGCTCGTCGAGACGGCAGTAGTTCGTTCGTCTGCGCAGCCGGCATGGTGGGAGTGGCCATGGATTGCGGCTTGGCATGCCCCCCTCGTCTTCGATCTTGCCCAAGAGACGCCCTTTCTTCATCTCCAATCCGCCTTCCTTCTTCCCGAAGAAGACCCTGTCTTCCTTCATCCTCGTTCATCAAGGCCTCGCTCTCAATCTCTCCCTTTCTTTCTTTTTCCTTTTTTTAAGTATTTCTTTTTTATTTTTTTTAGTATTACGCTGTGTTGATTCCTTCCCCGTCAGCCCTTTTGCGGGAATGTTTTATTTTTGACTGATTGCCGCTGTTTTTTCGATTATTTTCCTTCAGCTTGGATTCAGTCTCTACCTTATGTTATGTATTTTAGCGTGATTGTGCTTTGGGCTGCCTCCTTGGTCGGTTTTGTTTTCGTTTGTCTCAGTTTATTCTATTTTTTAATCTACTTGTTAATGCAAGGTTGGTTTTTTTTCCTTGCATATCTATTCAATCTATCCTTTTCGAATCTTATTTCAGCGATTTTAAAATTGATGTTCATATGCCGCTTGTTTACAGATTCGAAGATCGTTTCCATCATTAGCTTCGGATTCTGGAGTAGCATCTGGAGTCCGATGTGAAGCTGCTGGGATTAGTACAGTCAGGTATGTTTAACTATCGAGGTTCAACTCTGATAGTAGCTTTGTAATAGCTTGTTTCTGCTTTCATTTTTGAAAACAAAATATGATTCATGTTTATTTTTAAAAATTAGTTATGGATTCTTTCCGTATATGCAATGCAGGAGGGAATCTTATGAGTTGGCAAATGTCAATTGGGATAGCCTCGGATTTGGGTTGGTACCAACTGATTACATGTACGTTTCACGTTGTGCTGGTGATGGCATCTTTAACCAGGGAAAACTTGAACCTTTTGGGAACATTGAATTGAGCCCTTCCGCAGGAGTTTTAAATTATGGCCAGGTCAGCCCTAGTCTGGACTTATCTCATGCAGTGCGTCCATTAATAGACATCCTGTTACATTCCGCCCGAAGTTTGTGTTTAATTTTAACGTGATAAGCTTTTGCTGGCTACTTTTTTTTTTTTAATAAGTATTCGTCTGAATATCATTATATCTATGCAAAATATGCATTTTTTTTAATATTCCAATTCGTTTACTAGGTTAGAAATTATTTTTTTTGACCCATTTTTGTCTGATGTGGCTTGACGCTTTTGCCATTAGACACATTTTTCTTTGACCATCAAAATCAAAATGAAAATGCCTATCTAGTGATTTTTAACTTATATTGGGTTGTCATTTTATATCAGCGAAATGGAGTGAGGGAAGAGAAGAGAGACGGAAAGAAGAGAATAGTAACTGCCACGTTTTTCTGGCAGAAAGGCGTTCCTAATTATGCAATGAAGATAAATTTTAAAGCTGGAAAGAAAAGAAAAAGATATATAATCAATCTTTTTCTATTTACTGATTCGTGATTTTTGTATTCTTTCTATTTTGTAGGGTCTCTTCGAGGGACTTAAAGCATACAGGAAACACGACGGTTCAATATTGCTTTTTCGTCCAGAAGAGAATGCTCAACGGATGATTGATGGGGCCGAAAGGCTGTGCATGCCTGCACCACCGGCTGACCAGTTTGTGGAGGCTGTGAAGGAGACTGTTCTGGCAAACAAACGCTGGGTAACTTTAGATCTTTGGCTTTTTACTTGTATTTTTCCAGATTTTTCATAATTTGACTTTAAACTTCGTGTTAAATTAGGTCCCGCCTGCTGGCAAAGGATCTTTATATATCAGACCATTGCTGCTAGGGAGTGGGCCTATTCTTGGCCTTGCTCCAGCCCCTGAATACGTGTTTCTTATTTATGTATCTCCAGTTGGTAATTATTTCAAGGTGGGTTGTATAACCCACTTTTCATTTTATCATCTTATTTTTCCAATTTTAATTTTTTTGGTTGATTGAATTTTTTTATCTCCTTGGTTTCAAGCCTTTTGTTTTACGTTTTACTTCAATCATTCAATATAATTGAAATGTCTACATTTGATCGGTGGCAGGAGGGCCTGGCACCTATTAACTTGATTGTGGCGTCTGATTATCACCGAGCAACGCCAGGTGGAACTGGAAACGTGAAAACAATCGGGAATTATGCCTCGGTAATAGATTTTCTATGAAAAAGAAACGAGGCTCAGGATGTTCTTTGAAAATAGTTAATGTGGAGATTTCGTTGATAAAAAAGAACCCCCTTGAATTTATTGTTTGAAGGTCCTTAAGGCTCAGGCTGCAGCCAAGAACAAAGGCTATTCAGATGTCCTCTATCTTGATTCAGTCAATAATAAGTACTTGGAGGAGGTTTCTTCATGTAATATTTTTGTTGTGAAGGCATGTAAAAATCTCCTTTATACCCATTTGGATTTTTTATACTTATAAGCCTTTCTTCGCTTTGAATTGACCGTGTTTCCATTCCTGGAAAAAATATGAGCAGGGTAATAAAATTTCAACTCCGGCCACCAAGGGGACAATTCTGCCTGGAATTACACGGAAGAGCATAATTGATGTCGCTCGTGTTCAAGGCTTTGAGGTAGCAAATTGTACCTGGGCAGTTTTTCTTGTTACTCATGGTTAGGGTTCATGGACTATGGCAAAATCATCAGCATCATCATCATCATCATCCCTACATGTCACCATTTTCTTTGTCATCACTACTTCTCATTAGCCTTGTCATTATCTTTGTCATCATCCATAGATGTTGAGTGGACAATGAGGATAACAAATATGTACTAATCGTCGACGGACGAGAACAATGATGGTGATGAATTCATCATCGTTATGGTCCACTCGTTATCATCTTCAGTGATGTGCAAACCCTGCTCAGAAAAATCCCACCTATTTTGTGGGATGGATGACAAATTGCTCATCAACGTCATCCTCTTGAAAATTTCCTCATCATAATCATCGCTGTCCTTTTTTCTGAAAGAATCATCATCAGTGTCCATGTTTTACTTTTTGCTATTTTCTTATTTTTTATGTTTGACTTTAGCCGATAGGAATGGTGCTTTTTTCTTTCCATTATAGCAATGATGATGACGATGATAAATTCATTATTAAGCATTGGATGATGAAGGCAATGATCATCGTCATCATCATCCCTTCATGTCATCATCATCATCCATAGACTTATTTTCAGAAAAAAAATCATCATCCATAGACAAAGACTGCACAATATCGAGGACAATTTTTTTCATAATATCATTGGATGACGATGATAATCACAACTCATCATCATTATCAGAGTTGTCCATTCTTTGCCATCATCATTAAAGTCAAACCCTAATCATGGTGATCTTGAGGCTATCTCTTGACTAGCTTACACATTTCTTTCCTGGGGTTGTTTCACCATGTTTCAAGTAGAATTAACTAGACTCTTTTCAATTCCAGTCTCCCTTCTTGACTGCTTCTTATTGCCGTGTGTAGTCTAGAAAAAAATTGTTTCTGGGCTTTAACATTAGTGATTTTTCTTGAGAATTATTTTATAATTTGAAAGAAAACTTCAGGAAAACTTGATCTTGTAGGTGGAGGAGCGGCTTGTAGCTGTGGAAGAATTACTTGATGCAGATGAGGTTTTCTGCACAGGAACGGCAGTGGTTGTCTCTCCCGTGGGAAGTATCACATATCTTGGCCAGAGGTAACTCCCGTTTGTTGCGCCTCTCTCTCTCTCTCTCTCTCTCTCTCTATCTATCTATCTATCTATCTTTTTTTCAATATATTTTTATGGGTTCTTTCATTAATATTCAACGGCTCCATAATTTCACGTTTGGATTTGTAAAATTACATCGTATGCCCCATCTTTTTTCCTCACATTTTTGCCAAGGCTAGTCTTAGAGATGAAGTTCCCAGTAGCTCACCCATCTCAAATTTCTCCCACCTTGGCATGCTCAACTTTGGAGTCTTAGAGATGAAGTTTCCTTCTCGTGATATCCACTCTAGCAAGCCCGGTGGGTCCATCCATCTTCCTTTGTTTCTCTCTCTCAGAAGTCATCTCTCTCTCCCTCTCTCTCTCTCTCGCTAGTCTCTCATTTTTCTGAGGAACTAATTAGGTACTGGGTTTCATTAGTCACCTTTACTCTGTCTCTCTTACTCTTTTGCCTCCGCCTCTCCCAATTCTCCCAGAATCATATTATATTATGGGTTTCAGTTTTTACCAGCAGTCACTCTCTCTTCCTTCCTCTCCTCTCTCTTACATTCTGAGACGCTAATTATATGAGTACCAATAGCTACTCTCTCCTACCTACCTTATAATCAATCTTTCTTTCTCATACTACATCCAACTCTCTCACATATGCTTTCCTCCATCATCCCTCTCCCTTTTCCAAGACTCTAATTACTTTGTGGTTACCAATGGCTACTCTTTCTCACTTACTGGCCCCATCTCGCCTCTCTCTCTCTCTTTCTCTAGGCATCTAATCAGCTTGTGGGGTTGTTTGTAGCCACTACTTTCTCCATTTCTCTCTCTTATTCTCTCTCTACAACGAAGATAATCTTGAGAGATATTTAAGAGCTGAGATTACTGGTGTTGGCCGCAGGGTGCAGTATAAGAACAATGGCGTGGGGGAAGTCTCTCAGCAGCTTTACTCCGCCCTCACTAGTCTGCAGATGGGTCTCACCGAAGACAAGCTTGGCTGGACCCTTAACCTCGATTGATTCGTTCTCTAGATTTCGTTCTGATCAAATGTTGAAGAAATTAGCCTTTTCCCATATCTCAATTGAGCCGTTCTGCTCCTGTAGCAGTTTTTCTTTTGGCTTTTGTCAGTTTCTCATGCGACAGAAAGATCATAGATTTGTGTTTATATTTATATATGTACTTATATTTAGATTGAGTTTTTTGAGAATGAGAATGAATGACTGAGCCCCATGTCTCCATATATTTATTTCCTAGGTGTAAGCGTTTCTCTCTCTCCCTCCGTCTATCTCTATTTTTATCTCCCTCCATAAATTTATTTTCTTCTTTACCAACGTCTCTCTATCCCTATCTCCTTTTTTATCTACTACTTTCCTTCCCTATCATTTCTGTAAATTAGTCTCCATCTTTCTCTCTCTCCCTCTCTCTCTGATTGTCCTTTCTCTCTCTTCCCAAATTTTCCTTCTGCATCAAAATCTATTTTGCATGTCCAGCTGTTTTGTGCCCTCTTTATTCTTTTTTATGTCCAAATCTTACCAATCCATCTTCAATCTCACTCTCTTTAATCACTTTTAATCATCATTTGGATAAATACTCGTTTGGAATCTACTAACACGAAAGTTGAAAATAGGACGTTAGAGATATTCCAGATTTCTAAGTTTTTAGGCTCTGTTTCGAAGGCTCTAAAATCTTTAAGGCTTAGAGTTACATGAATTCAATAAATAGATTTGACCTGGAAAAAATAATATTTGAATTTATTTCATATTTTTTTGAGCTTTTGTTAAACAGCAGGATAAAACCAAAATATTTACGTCGGTAAATTAATACCTTAATATTTCATAAACATTTCGAAGCAAGATTAGTTTTTTACATTATACAGAACGGGGAATAATTTTTAAGGCATTACACCAGCTTACAAGTTAGAGTTTTCTGTATCCAGTAGTGTTCAATATATGAATAGAAGTATATTTTAAATAATTTATGATACCTAAAATAAGGTATTGGGAGTCATATATATTGTTTGTTTGAGCAATTTTTCATATCTTAAAGATTTTCAATTAAGATTTCCCTCTTAATATAGTATCTTAGTCTGGCCCAGAGTAAAATAAGTCAGACTGATCTCATGGTGCGGTCCAATATAAGCCCAAACAATAAGTTATGCAATGGGTAGAGTGCAGGTTGTTCTTCAACATTAAACTAATCCGAGGTATCTATACTACTGTAAGCATATTTTTTTTCATATGGGACAATATGTGCATGTTTTAAAACTGGTGTCAGGATAATGGATATTGTTACCTGGATACCAATTTTTGGTACGGACTTTGAAATCCAATATCGGGATATTGGATTTTTATATCACATATGATATCTGGATACAATTCATAACTGTCTCCATATAAAGTGTATTAATGTCTAGCAGTGCCAAATCCAAATTCAGTTAATATTTATGTTCAGAATAAATTGACACATTAATAAGAGGATAATTATGAATAGAAGATATGCAAAGTTGGAGATATAAATTCCAGAACTCAAGTATATACAACTCGAGTTGAAATCTGGGAAATATATATATAGTGGGAGGAGACTATTAGGCCTTTATATCAAGCTACTTCAGTATCCATGACTGGTGTGCATTTACAAATGACTTTTGAGGTCAACCTCAGTTTTGTAGGAAGTGTATAAACATTAGATCGAGTGATTCATCCCAACACATTGAGCAAAATAATTCTTTGGAGTTTTACTGTATATGAAAATGGAATATAGCCCAAACATACAATAAAAATATATCATTCCACTCTCCTAACACTAGTAGATAGGGATATCTATGAATACTGGAAAAGCTGACCTAGTTGCGACTACATGTTTTTACCTTATGGAAGACAAATTTTATCACAAGGGTATTCTCTGTAACTGGTAACACTGGTGAAAAAATAAACCTATTTTTATGAAAATTTAAGCCAATTGACATAAATTATTTTTTTTCGGAAGACCTAAATTACTTACCACTTGGAGGGAGAGTTACCAAATGTATTCCTTTGTTCAGTTATGGATTTAGTTTCACAAGGAGTCATAATTAATACTTATGAATTGGTCAGAAATAAAAATATGTAGGAATAAGTTAATACATCTCTAAATGAGGATAAGAAGTACTGTCCAAATCGATACTGATGATTCATCCGTCTTGAGTTTTTACTTGGATGATAACATGTAAGGTGAGTTGTTTTTATTTTTTTAAATAACTTTTCAAACATTTAATTGATGGATAAAAATCCTCAGGTTGTTATTCAATTGTGTTTGTTGAATAAAATTTGTGATTTATTTACTTATAGAAACACATGTCGCTAAATGCTTGTGAAATCAATATTTTTTTGCATATATAGACATAAAAATATATCACATATTGTTCCAGATTTACACAAAAGATTATTAGGATTTTGGGTGGCCTAAGGTTTTGATATTCATATGTAGTCATTATTTCTGTTGACTCACCTACATATTTACTTCATGTGTTTTGAATGTTTAATTTTCTACCATATACTAAGTATAAGTTTATAGTATCAAATCAGATTGTTCTTTGGAATTTTGAATAAAAATAATGTATAATTTTAATTTTTTTTATCATAAAGCTATCAAATTACTCTTATCTTAAAACATCTTCAATAGATCTTGTAACTTTACAACGGGTTAAGTTTATCAAAATCACAGGTTCGACCATCTAGATCCTTAAACAGATTCAAAACTGAATGCTATATCACTGATTGTTAAACCAAATTCATCATTGATACCACCAAAATTCAGTGTTGTTTTTTCTATAAATTTTCATCCATTTTTTTATTGCACTCATCATGAAATCCTTGGTAAAGTGCATTACGCGAAAAATTATTAACCTCCATATTGAAAAACATAAATATTAAATATAATTTTTATCGCATGAACTCCACTCACCAACATCATGATTTGGAAGCCATCAGATGCCTTCCATGAGATAAATAATTTGAGAAAGAGGATAATTGTATGCACAGACTAAGGTATGAACATCAAGAAAAATAATTTCACATACCATTATTTTTTATTTATTTGATAAAATAATGGGATTTAATATTTAACCCTTATTTATTATGTTAAGTTTTACTCATCATGAAAAATAAAAATAAAAACTATTTGTCCCTAATATTTAATTTGGAATATTTTAGTAGAAAAAATGAAAAGATGACTTAAAATTTTTTATAATCATACCAGTAGCTATGTGCGATTGGGTCATATTTGTGACCATTTGAGTATGAGGCCACTTGCATGGTTATTTTTAATAGCTAAGGTATGCACCAACGAAGGGGGTGAATTATGTCCTTTACATATATTGACTTGAATCTATCTATGTAAGACTTCTTCTCTTTATCCCTGGAATGAGATAGAGGATAGGGTAGACTCATACAATTGTTCAGAAAACTTAGGATAGTCATAAATGTTGTTGGGGGCTTCCATCTCAAGGTGATGATCAACCCCAGCTAAGTTTGTGTGACACCCCCAGGAAAATCAGTAAAGCCCCCAACATGATTGACCCCAAAGTCTTCCATGTAGTGACATGATTGACCTCCTTCAGCTTGGCCCCTAAAGTCGTCTATTGTTCAGCCTCAAAAGCCTTCACCTAGTCATTAGATTTAATTAACCCAAACACACATATATATCTACAAAAGTTTATGCAAAAAATATATAAACCAAGCTTTCAAATAATGATTAATTGCTTGGTAAATTTTACCAGAATTTTCTTGAATATTCAGTTAAGTTTCACAAGATGGTTCAAGGT
This sequence comes from Wolffia australiana, assembly GCF_029677425.1. Classification (NCBI taxonomy): domain Eukaryota; kingdom Viridiplantae; phylum Streptophyta; class Magnoliopsida; order Alismatales; family Araceae; genus Wolffia; species Wolffia australiana. The sequence goes on along the minus strand of NC_135843.1, from coordinate 6,937,698 downwards.
ATCTTCCTTTCACACTCTCCTGATTCATGTCTTCCCTTTTTATCTATATCATGTATTCTATTTTGGTGCGGATTTTGTCCTTATAACAATCAAAGTCACTTCCAGTTAAGAAGTGTGGAAATCAAAATTTCTTGACTGAAATATTTCTAGGGGTTCTCTATTTTTTTACTAATTCTCTTACATGAAAATTTTCAAAATATAGCTTTAAAAATTCCTAATAAATTATCCATACATTATAATTACTTGAAAAATAATCAGGAATTGATTTTGTGATAAAAGTTTGAGCAAGTCTCCCATAACGCATCCCAAAAAGCGGCCATTCCTTTTTTAATTTTTTATTGTAGCTTGTTCACTATTTCATCAAAATGGATAGTTCTACATAATATGGATTCGTATGGATGCTAGAAATAGAATTTTTTTCAATAAAAAAATCAAAAAATATTATGAAAAATATCAAGGAAATGATCTTCGGGGCAGGTTGCCTGAATATTATCCAAGTTCCAGATAATATGGATTCGTATGGATGCTAGAAATAGAACTTTTTTCAATAAAAAAATCAAAAAATATTATGTAAAATATCAAGGAAATGATCTTCAGGCCAGGGTGCCTGAATATTGTCCAAGTCCTAGATAATATGGATTCGTATGGATGCAAGAAATAACATTTTTAAATTTAAAAATAAAAAAAATATTATGTAAAATATCATGGAAATGATCTTCAGGGCAGGTTGCCTGAATATTGTCCAAGTTCTAAATAATATGGATTCGTATGGATGCTAGAAATGGCATTTTTAAAATAAAAAAAATAAAAACATATTATGTAAAATACCAAGGTGATGATCTTCATGCCACGGTTGCATGAATATTGTCCCGGTTTAAGTTTTTGAAATATGAACCAAAAAAATCAATCAAAAATACTATATTAGCCACAAACTCAATGTTCAAAATTTTATAAAAACAGCCTGAAAATTTCTTCAAAAGGAGAGAACACTTGATTTCACTTTTTAATGCAATTTTCACCAATAGAGGGAGAAGGAGATCTGAAATTATGATTAGATCTGCCTATATGGACTTCAAAACTGAAATGAGAAAGCCAGTAATTTTAATATATAAAATGGTTACATAAATTAAATATGAGAATAAAAAAATTGGACAATGTAACTTCTTTAACTTTTAGCTGTCATTATTATAGATTTGGTTTACATTTCTTAAGGCATAAAACATAAACTTGATCATTGAATTTCCTCCATAAACTTAATTTCCAAAAAATCTTGTTGGCATCTGAAATCATCTTACTCAAATATTACAAAAAATATTTATTCATATATATTTAGGCTCTATAAAATTATCTATCCAATCTGATACAAAAATATCTAATGTTGAGCATCACATATCACTAGTAGAGATTCATGATCAACATAAATATTTCAGCAACATATGGCATGATTAATACATGTTATGAAAATATTGAGTTTTAAATTGATCCTTTAAATCAATTATTAGATGCCAAAATCTTGGATGTCTTTATATAGATGAATGTAGCCATTCATTGCATGTGCGAGTTACAAAGTTCAAACTCTTTGAAGTCAGTTATCGTCATATCCAAATTATTATAATATAGAATCATTCATTGAGGGTTGACTTTGTTGGGTTCTAGAAGCCTTGACATGGATGAACAAATCTACACATTCTCCAAAGGAAGTCTTAAACGGAATTGTAACGGCATCAATACAATCATTGAAATGAAGTACCTCGGCACGGATCGCATCCGTGATTCCTTTGATCCTCGAATGAGTCACGTGGAGCTGCTCATGTGTGCAGCCTCTTGATATATCGAGACCATCCTCAGCACATCAGATCTCCTCCTCCTCATTGACAAGCCCTGTTCAAATTCCATCACTGTCGTTACGCCGTCCGGATCATATCGAGAGCGGAGAGGAGGTCTGGGGTGAAAGGAGAAGAAGGGGAAGGACCATGAACAGTTCTGGCCAGGGTGAATTTCGTTCAGGGCCTTCCTCTATTTATAATGACTGGATATTTTTCATAAAACCCCCCAAAACTTAGGTATATCTTCCGACGTCCAAAAGACCATTTGTGTGTGATCCTCTGGGCCTATGTATAAGTCTAGTTAACGACTCAAGTGGTCGAATAACCTTTATTGGCCTTCCAACTTTATTAATTATATGGTGTAACACGAAGGGCGCCGAGATCGAACAGATCGTGTTGTACCATAGGGAGGGCGGGAACATCAAGTTATGCAGTGGTGATGCAAAAATGCGGGTGTAGTACAAATGATAACTCGACGATAAAATCGATGAGAAGTACAACACCCCGCGTCGACGGACATCGACGAACACTAAGTCATGATAAGCACGACTTGAGAAGGGCACTAGGGTCCCGATGATCCAGAAATTGGGGTTGATGGCCGACGGTGCGAGCATGGCTACTGCCGCTAGTGTGCACGCCCTCGACACTTTCAACCAAGGATGTACGGATTGAAATCCTAATCCTCAGAATGTGAATCCTATCAATCACTAATCAAACCCCGACGGTGGAGAAAATGTTTGGAGGCACTATAAGAAATAATATAACGCCGAGAGGGAGTTTATGAGGGTACCAGCAGTGAGAGGTGCGACGATGACTGATTCGACAGTAGTGAACAGCAAGCAGCACATAGGCACAATGATGGCGTAGGACGGTGTGGCGACGGGCTTGACAATGAATTCAACAATGGGCATGATAAGGGGTGCAACACCTAGCACGATAGGCTATGGTGGCGGCAAGGCATAGCGACAGTAGGATGCGGCGACGGCACAAGGTTATGGCACGGTGGTGGCATGGTGTGGCGGTTGGCACATCAATAACAAACACAGCTGCTGTGGGTCGGTAGGAATGACGGCGATGGCCATGGCAGCAACAAGTGCGGTGATGACGGGTTTGGCAACAGTGTGCGTGGCTGGCATTGAGTTAAACGGCCACGCAACCTGCTGCCCGACTGGCGGCCAGGCGGCTACAACAACCACGACTGGTGGTTGCTGCAGCTATCGGTGATGACACCTCTAGATGCGGTGGCAGCCGCATTGGCTATGGCTACCGCGGCGGGCTGCTACACCTGCGACGAGCTATTGGCGCCGTGCGGGGCTGCTGCAGCGACGGCTAGAGCTGCATTGGCCACAGTGGTTTACGGTGGCCACTAACACTACTGCGACCTCCGTGGGCTGCGACGTCCACTAGTTCTGCTATGCCCCTGATTGCATTTTTGATGCGTCAAATGCAAAAAAACGTGATGTGTCGGACATGCTAGCCATGGGATACATCTAAACCATTGGAGATGCATCCGATGGCCCGCGTAATTCCCAAAACTCAACAAAAAAATAAAAAAGAGAGAAAACGAGCACATGCCCTGACCGTTGGCCCCGGCACGTGTCATCAGTGCAACATTCAGGATATGCGGCTCGAGGAATCATCCTCGAGCCTTAAAATTGCCCGCCTGCTAGCATTAAATGCTAGTGGTTCAACAGACCACCTGGATTACATCCACACAGTCGATGTGTCCAAGTCAGCCATGATGAACGACTACAAAATACAGAAATTGGGGAAAATGGGGTATTAAATACACATTTTCCCCTTGATTATTGCACGTTGGATTTTCCTAATCCAATGACAGAGATTGTGCCAAATGGACAAACTGACCACATGAAGATGGTTGTCAATTCCAAGTCAAGTGAAAAGGGCAAAACTATACCTCTTGCTTTTAATGCCATGTTGGTCACGTCGATTTCAATGCCGCCCACTATCTCTGACTTCTCAGAAAATCATGCTTTGTCGGATTCTTCCACGATCTATTCATCTGAGGGCAGAGCAGTGATCCACATTGACGATGGCGTGGTGAGTACGTGGACCAATTCCATGTCGTCATGTCAATGGGGTGTTCAAATCAGTTTAACCAACTAGATCAACTTGGCGGAGTCAGTCCGGGTTGATCGGACTGCCTCAGTCAAAGCCAACCAGGCCAACATGGCTGTCAGACCCGGTCGACCAGGTCGACACATTCGACACTAATCATGTTGACTTGGCCGAGTCTGGCCTAGTTGATCAGATCGAATAGGTCGTGCCCGGTCTAGTCAACTCAGCCAAGTCTGACAGAGTCGACCGATCAACTCGACAGAGTCCCACCTGGTGGACTTGGCCAAGTCTAACCTAGTCGATTGGGTAAACTTGGCTGAGATCGACTTGTCTACCCAGCCGAGTCTGATTGGGTCAACCAGGTCAACTCAGCTGAAACTAACATGGTTGAGACTAACTAAGGCGCTCGACTCAACTCAGACGAGTTTGATCAGCTTGACTTTACTGAGATTGACCGAGTTAACCTCATTGAGCCCGACCGAGTTGACTCAAGTGCCTCTAATGGGGTTGCCTCAGCTTGCTCTAATCAGGTAGACAGGGTCAACTCGACCGATTCTGATCGCGTTGACTCGATCAACTTCGACGGGGTCGCATTAGTCGAGTCAGACTGAGTTGGGAGCAAACTTGATCGGGTTAGAACTAACTCTGGCTAGGTTAGGCGTGCACCCGATCAGATCGAGCCATACTCTGATCGAGTCAAGATCGATCCCTACCAGCATAGACTCATGCTTGAACAAGACGAGTAGAGCATGCCAGATAGACAGAGTTTGAACAATACAAATCGACTGAGATGGACATGAATGGGCAGCCCACACACACACAGATAAGGAGGAGCGGATCCAGACCGGCTGGACAGCCATATGGACCGAGCTCACTGGTGATGTGGGCAGCTAGAGTTGCTGGCCCTTTATAAACAGCTACTACACCAGCTCTCAAAGATTATGCTTACTCCTCTTTATGCGGACAGGATACTAATGCAAGGTTTCATGGAATTGGAGGGACTACAACTCGTTGCATTCTCCAAAGAGGAGGTTACGCGAATGGCAGTGCCATTCACCTTGTTAGGGAGATTTGCCACTAAGCGTCCCCTTATTGATGATATTTTACAAATTTACTTAGCACATGAAATTTCCGTGGGCTTGTAGTCATCGTAGCTTGCAATCATTGAAGTGTTTTTATCTGCTTCCAAGTGCAAGAGGATTTTAGGAAGGCTTGGAGCTGCACTACATGGATGATTAGTGGTTCCACTATGCATACATAATGTTGTAAAGCAGAGCAAGCGAGCAGCTCATGACATTGCCACCCACACTCTGTCCCAGTTTTGATAGGCTTCCTTGGACTACAACCTCATCTCTTCAAACCTACTGTCGTGGAATCACTAGCTAGTGTTGTAGGAGCATTTGTAAATCTAGACAAAGATGTACATCTGGTCAACCGCCTTGGGTATGCATGTGTCTATAGAGACTGATCTATTGGAACCTATCCACTACAAGATACTCATTCAAAATGGGGACGACATGATTCACCAGCCCATTGTGTACAAGAATATACCACAATTCTATACACACTGCACTCTTCAGGGTCATACTACCTAGTGATGCAACCAACCTTGGTCACCCAGGTCAAATTCCTTCCCTCTTTGGCCTACAATGATTACATTGTAGCGACAAGACCATTACCCAAGGTCGTCGCCCTAATCTGAGACTATCCCTTCATACACATCACCTCCCGGCATTGCACGATGAGCCGAGCAAGCCGCCCATTTTAGTTCGTGTCCATGCCCCAGCTACGCTTGTCTCTACCAAGCCTACAACTTTGCGGCCAGTGAATAAATCACTGTCCATCCCTGCATAACAGGGAGAGCCGAGTGCACCGACCACCAAATCTTGGGCCCTTGGCATTGCTAAGACTTCAACTGTAGATTTGTAGTGGGAGAAGAAGGGTGCTGCCAAGCGCTCCAACACTTCCCCTAAGGCAAGATCATTGGGTAAGGGCAAAGATTTCACATTGCACACTTCGACCTTGAATGTGTTTTATCTATTGGAATCCCTAGACGAGAATGATGCTCGCAAATGTATCGAAGTCGCAACGAATCCGACCACGCATGCTTTTCCTACCATAAGGCCCATTGTGATCTGTCCTTCCTCCTCTCGCCCTCCATCACTACCTGTTGCTGGCCCATCATTCTCTACACCTCTCTCTACCTTTACTCCCTGCCCACCCTTGACACACCTAGCCCTAGTCACATTTCTCATCCTTCCACTTCTATTTCTCCCTTTATTAGGGTCCTAAATCTGCACTCGGCGCCCCCCACTCGCTATCCCATGCCCCCATGCCCCCCACTCACCACTTGATGCCCCCACTCGCCACCCGACCCCGCTCCCCCAACTTGCCACCAGACACCCCCCACTCGCCACCCGATGCCCCCCACTTGCCACCCGATGCCCTCTCGCCACCCATCACCTGTCCCTCTTTCCCCCTCCCTCTCCCCCTCCCCACTCCCCTTAGCCATCCAATGCCTACCCTTCCCCCCTTGACCAATCGTCAAGCCTCTCTCCCTAGCGAGGAGGATACTAGAGGACTGGCTTCCACTAGCCCAGAGGGAGATGACGATTCTGTATGTGAGGATTCAAATATGGACATCACTCGTCCTCTTGGTCACCACTCAGATACACCACATATGCATCGCATATATAACACCCAATCGCGGGTGCGCCATACGAGCTGATAGTTAGATGATCCCAAGTCTTATTTGGAATTTTAGAGGGATTGACAATCCTCTCACCTAGTCCCATATCCTCTCACTCATGCATAAGCACAAACTAGGAATAGTTGGGCTTCTTGAGCCGATGACCACATCGGATAACACCCAATCCATACTGAGGAAACTCGAAATGAACCATGTCTACTGTCATTCCTCAAATAAGCTCTAGCTAGTTTGGACACAAGATTATTCTTTGGAATTTCTTGTCGAAGGAACTCAGTATGTCACCATCACATTATTGTACTCCCAGAAGCCTTACACACTCGCGGTAGTCTTTGTATCCCATAGAAATCTTGTGCGTGAGGCCTTATGGGGGAACTTACTCAGCATATCTAGGTCCACTCTTGGCTTTTTGATCTTCCTTGGCTTATAGTTGGGGATTTCAACTGCATACGAGCGATGAGTGAACTCTAGGGAGGTCGATGCCCACGTTGAGGTCCATTCAATCGTTCAATGACTTTATCCACCCGGCGTCAGTTGTGGGACCCCCACAATAGGTGAGAAGTGGACATGGTGCGATGAGCGCCAAGCAGATGCACCCATGTATGAGCAGCTTGAACGTTATTTCACAAATAAGACTGCCCTGATGCAATGCACTATTACTTTTGAGCTTTTACCAAGATATTATTTCAATCACTCACCAATCCTACTTCGCCGTGACATGAGTGCTTGTGTTTGTCAGCCTCCCTATCGATTCTAAGTGATGTGGATTGAACACAAAGCTTTTCATAGTTTGTGCATCACCATTGGCACAGAGCAATTTCTACATCGTCTATGGAGAACTTCAGTTATAGACTCAGGAATCTCAAATTCCATCAAAAATGGTGGAATAGACATGTCTTTGAAGATGTGCACACACAGGTTGAAGTGCCTCAAGGCAGAGCTAGTAGACATTGAGAGGCAATTAAAAGGCACTTGAGCGGATGAAGCTGGGATGTGCAAGCTTAAACTTAGGGCACAGCTTGAGGATGCCATGCACCGATAGGAGATTTTCTACCTTCAGAAATCATGTATCCAATGGCTCCAAGAAGGTGATATAAACACACGTTTCTTTCACGCCTCGATCCGACATATATCCCAACCTAATTATACAACCCTTTTAGGGGTGTATAATCAGGACCCAAACCAGCTAGTGACATCTGGTGTCATGTACTATAGTTCTCTGCTTGCATCAAAACTGACTAAGTGAGTGAGGATATACTCGAATCCATCCCACACTTGGTGACTGACCAGGAAAATGCCATACTTACAACCAGTTCTACGAGAGTAGAGATCAAGGAGGTGGTCTTCTCCTTTAGTGGGAACAAGGCCCGGGGGCCGGATGGGTTTTCTGTGGAATTCTACATAGCTTCTTGGGATATATTAGATACCGACTTGGTACTAGCTACAAAGAGATCTTTACACGCAAAGCAGGAAATCCACTTTCTTGGCGCTCATCCAAAAAGTGAATGATCGAGTGTCTTTTAGTGACTTTTGCCCTATTAGTCTTTGTAATGTATGCTACAAAGTTGCACCCAAAATATTACAAATTGACTAGGGACCTCCCTTGATAGACTCATCTCATCTGTATAGTGCAGTTTTGTCAAGGGTAGACAGATCCATGACAATATCATGCTAGTTCACGAGTTAGCACAATCACTAGACACTCATATTTGGGGTTTTCATGTCATCATTAAACTCGATATGGAGAAAGTTTTTGATAGAGATGGGTGGAACTTCTTTAAAATAGTGTTACATTACTTTGGCTTCATTGGTGCATTCATCGCTCTTATGGATGCTAGCATTAAAGAGAATCGCTTCTCTCTCCCAGTGGACAGAAACTCTACGAGCTTCTTCACTCCCATGCGAGGTCTATGCCAATGTCACCTTATCTCACACACCCTTTTCATACTCATTGAGGAGGCCTTTAGTAGATCACTCACACAAGTGATCGCCCGAGGCCTCATCCAACCATATCTTACGAAAAGGAGCAGCCGGATCCTATCATATTCTCTATTGACAGATGATGCCATTCTTTTCCTCAATGGATCTAAAGAATCCATTAGGGAACTTATGAGTGTACTCACAGTGTATGAGCGGACTTCTAGTGAACTCATTAATGCCTCAAATAGTAGCTTTATGGTTGGCCCCTCCACCACCATAAAGCACTGAGAGATTATCCAACACTACACACGATACTCTCGAGGATGCCTTCCTTTTGACTATCTTGGATGCCCCATCTTTTGTGGCCCAACGAGACATCATTATTTTGATGCCTTGTTGGCCAAGTTGAGAAAGAAACTCAATAGTTGGAAACTCTATTTTCTATCCTCCGATTGGCATCCAACATATTCACCACGTCCGCGTGAGCATCCCGTTGCATACTCTAGCAGTCCACTTGCTATCACTCATAGTCCTTCGCTCGATGGAGAGACTACACGCACATTTCCAATGGTCGGGTCACCTTGAGGGAGAGCATAGACATCATTGGGTTTCTTGGCATAAAGTATGTTAGCTGACAAACAAGGGGGTTCTAGGGATCAGATGCCTTCAGGACGTCCAAGACATGCTTCAGAAGAAGATCGCGTGGTGTATGCGTACCACGAACTACCCGTTGGAGAGTTTCAACTCGGCCAAGTACGACGAGTGAGCTCGTAGAGAGTCAGATATCTGGGGCTATAAAAGGTGGCGCACATGGCAGCCACATTGGCTATAGATATCCAATGTGACCAGTTAGCACGTCACCCACATGCCCTTAGCCCGCCATCCTCACTTTGTCCATCATAGACTGTAGTTGATTGTTGCAGAGTTTCTCACATGGAACACGTGACACCTATGGGAGCAACATGGTCTTCTGTGAGATACCTTACCATAGGTATTGTCTACTATTATAGGGACCTCTCAGGACCACCCTATTTGGATGCTCACGCGCGACAAGAATTTCTCTTGTTGGTACTCGTGTGATCATTTTTCGAGAGAGATCACAGAAACAGACCTGGGGTCGCTGCATCTGGCACACGACAATTATTACTCACGTCTCATTCTTCCTTTGGAAACTCATGCATCGTGGCCTCCCTACGGACAATCGGGTGACCCGTATTGGTGACTCACTCATTTCGGGATGCCATTGTTGCCCATTTTGTGCCCAGGTTGAGACTATGTAATGCCTTTTCTTCCATAGTGAGATTTCTCTTGACAGTTTCCGCCAATTTACATATCATTGGCACCCGCTATTACCCTCCCACACTACAGCAACACCGTTAGAGTTCTTTGACCAGATATTTATCTCGTCACCACACTTTAAGTGGAGCCACTACCTATACATCACCATAGCCTACCTACTATGGGAGACCTGGAAAGGGTGAAATTCTTCTCATTTTTCATGGTCTCCCATGCGAGCACTAGATATTATGCAACGGGTCAAACTATGGGTACAATGTAGGCATCACCTCATACCACCCCTTTGCTGTAGATCAGCCTTTACATGTGATCTTCTTCGCACCTGGGACATTCCGGTCACCTTGACCCCCATCACCACTAGGCTACAGCTTTTCCATTGGCACATGCTGCCAATCGACATTCTAAAGCTGAATGTGGATGGTGTGGCAAAAAGAAATTAAGGCCAGACCAATGGAGGTGGTATTCTTTGCGATCACATAAGGGGTATCCTTTTCGCTTTTTCATATTTTTATAGAGTCCAAACTAACACCACAGCCAAGGCTATGGCAATATTTGATGGCTTGCTCTTGTGTAAGGAGCAAAATCTCTACAATATCATCGTAGAATTAGATTCACAGTTGTTAGTCAATATGCTCCATGCACGTACATGCTCCCAGTGGCATCTCCAGAGTGCATGGAATGACATCATGAGGTGTTGCTGCCGCTTGACAAGCATTGGTCATCAGTTGTGTGAGGGACCTGATAGCATACGCCCTAGCAAACTATGCGGTATGCTCTCATACCCGTATCTCCTATTCCTTCCTTTGCTAGATCTTCCCCGCATGGCTCGAGGTTGTCATCGAGTTGAGCTCCTCAGCCTCTCGGCTCTTTGCATGCATCGCTCCCTATCAAAGGATGGTCCCCACGAGTAGCTTATCGCATGGCGCACCTCAACGTGGGAGCTCTCACCCTCTCTCTTAATTGCTGAACCCGTCCCGCACCTCAACGCTGACACCTAATGAAGACGAGCAGATCAAGCACACTCCATGCACCACCATTGCTATTGGGCATCAACACGCTTCAGGTGTCGAGCGACCCTCTCCCAGAATGCCAAGGTATCACTATTGTATCATTTATTTAACTGCATCATGATGGTGGGCGAGTTGGGTCCGTGTGTGATTGGGACATTTATGCTCGCTCCACGCCTATAAATGCCGATAAACCCTAATATTTTTATGTTAAACCCCTTGGGTGGCGATTGATGGAGGCAAATTGCGTAGTTATTTTTTAATTGTCGTTGTATTTTAATTTTGCCAACAATCTAATAAATTTGATAAAATATATGAACTTACTCAAATGTAGAGTGAGAGTAAGGTCGTCTCCACTAGGACTGGGCTTTAGAGATGTATTCAATAATCGAGTTGTTATTTAATAAGATATGGTAACAATACTAAAGATAATAAGTATAAGAAGAGATAAGTAATTAATAAGTAAAGGGAATATTAGTTTAATAAGATAACTAGATAAGAGGGAAGATCAGATACTATATGTATATGAATTTTATAGATACTAAGAATAATAAGGAAGTAAGATATTAGTTATCATAGTTAAAGATGATAGTAAGATAATTAGTGAAGAAATATAGAGTACCTAATAAGAGTAATTAATAATAAGAGGGAAGAAGAAGTAGAAACAAGAGAATTAATTTTATATATATATATATATATATATATATATATATTAAGAAGATAGATAAGGAGAGAATTAACTAATTACATAAATATAATATAGCTAAATAACTAGATAGGTAAGTGTAGAGATGAATAGAATATATTTTTATGGAATTTTATAGATGTTTACTTAGTTATTATATAGTTAATATGTGAATTTTATATCTTATTTATACTTTTTATAGATTTTCAGGGTTGACTTTTAGAGGTAGAAGGGTGATTTAGTCGAACACCTTCAAGGTGTTCGACAAAATGCCCGAAAGAGGGTCGGAATAAGAGAGTTATATATTATTTAAATTTTATTAGGTTTTATGTATTTTTGTAAAAGGTTTTATAGAATAAAATTGGGGATAAGAGGGTATTTCTGTCAAATGCCTATGGGGTGTTCGACTGAATGCCCAAAAGAGGCTGGGCTATACATGACGTAGGACGACTACGGGGTAGACGAGGAAGGGCGGGACGACAGGACTAGGGGTAGGATAGGCGTGAGGGATAAAACAATCCACAGAAATTCACGGTCGGATCCAGACTTTAAAACCGATGAAAATCTGGTGGTGCAGCTCCGACCCTTATCGAGGGCGGGAGTACTGTCTTCCCCCACCGCGACGATGCCTAAGCACCAAAATTAATACGTCGAATTCACGTCGCGAGGAACACTCAAGAGGTAGGTTGAAGAAGCAGAGAATCGAAACCAATTCAGATTCCGACGGCGGTGGAAACTTCTCGAGAAAATAGTGGACGGAGAACACGTCGACACCAAAGAGTTCAGGTGTACCTCAGCACCGCAGTGCGTGAAGAGGTTGTGGGCAATTCTGAACGTGACGAGGCTGGGCGAATCCGGGCGTTGAGCGGCCCACTGGACGAGGACGAGGCTGGACGTTCCAGGCATTGAACGGGCCTGGTTAAGTGCGGTTGTTGTGGGTGCAGCGTCAAGCGTGGGCGAACACCCGCGCGCGTGAAGCGCGCGAAGGGTGCGCACAGCGCACGGAGCGTGCGGAGCGCGCGCGGAATGCGGCGGAGCGCACCCGAGCGCGCGTAGCACAGGCGGCTTGAAGTGCCGACGGCGTCTGGACAGGGGCAGCCGGAGTGCGGTCTCGAGCGGCCCTGGCGAAGGCTGTCGGGGCAGTCGAGGGCGGCGCGCGGGTGGCGCGCGGGCAGTCTGGGTGGCCCCCTTGGAGAGAAAGAGAGAGGAGAGAATGGAGAGAAAGAGAGAGAAGATAAAGAGAGAGGAGAGAGGAGGCCGACGTCGCAAGGCCGCGGTAGTGGTGGCAGCGGCGGCGGCGGTGGCGACGGCAACTAGGGTTTGGAAGGTGGAAGATAGGGGAGGCTGGGCAATCCTCCAAGAAGAGTTAAACAAAAACTTGATTCTTGAATTATGATTGCCTAATGTTTCTTGAAAACAATGGCCTATATATAGGCCTTGGAGGAAAGAGAAAATGACGAGAAAATAAAGACGAGAAAATAAAGACGTGCACCGTGTCACTCCAAAGGGCAGTTGTGGATCTGCCTCTGGCGTCGTGTCATGATGCGCGTGGGTGGAGACGTGCTTGTCGACGTTTGTGGCATGTTGACTTCGGTTGACTCCATTTGACCGTGGTCCATAGCGGGCGTGTTGACTCCGGTTGACCGTGGTGACGCGTTCGATGCTGAAGTGTTGGCGGCCTCGCCATCAATACATTTTTTATATGTTTTTAGATTTGAATAAGGTCGATAGAGGCAAACTTATACAAATCAATAAAAGTTTCAAAAGCACACAAACTGTTCCCTAAAATCTCTCAAAGAGGTTGTGATACCAAATTCCAGGGAAAATTTGATCACTATATAGATTGAATGAGAAATTAAGCAACCAGATTAACTAAAAACTTAAAAATCAATCGAAGAAACTCTTAAGAAAACCTGAATTGCCCTTATCTGCATATATGAGAGAGGCGTCGTGGATCGCCACCGCCGAGCTTTGGTTTAGGATTTCCCTCGTTCTTCTCCTCCATGCAGGTGTGAATCCAAGCTGCTCTAGAAGTTCTTCAACACCGTCCGGAGATTTGAGAATGCTTGGAGGGTTGTCATGGCCGTCCTCCTGCTCTCGCTGCCGTCGGATGGGAACCCCGCTGTCGCTCTAGACTTATTGTCAACAGATGGGTGCATTGGGGGCTCTCGGCCCCTTTTAACGGTTTGGAAGGGACCACCCAGGCCGTCCAATGGAGGGGAAGGGCCTTGGGGGTCCTCCCAGGCTGTTGGATGGCCTAGAGGGCTCCCTATGGACCTGAATGGGCCTATGTGTACCTTATGAGGCCAGCTCAAGGGTTTGTCAAGCGCTGCCCCTTGCTGACTACAAGCGGGCTTGAGTGCTCGTGCTCTCCTACCTGTGGCTGGCTTGGGCACTGATGTGCTTGGTGGGCTCCTTAGCCGGCCCAATAAACACACACACACACACACAATATGTATATATATAGATATATATTTCTTTATTCTTTATTTTATTCCCTCTATTTCTTTCTTTCTATTTCTTTCTTCTACTTCGACTTCTTCCCTGCAAAAAATATAAACTGACATAATAAATAGAGCCTTAAAAATTACAACATCTTAAATATTTTTTTTACGAATAAATTATTGAGCATGCAAAACATGTATAAAAATGACATTAAAATGCATTTTTTATTACTTGCTTTATTTAGTGCATGAAATGCATAATTCTTATAAAATTGAAGACAATACACATGAAATGATCCCAAAATGTCCTTAAACTGTGTATGTTTACATACCACATTTTGGGTATATCAACGACCAGGGCATGGCTGGATCGGTCTATAGGCACAACCCTAGGGTTGGACATACTCGGCACTGTGTTTTTTGCCAATAAAAAAAGAGCACCCACTATCTATCCTTTGTGTCTCCACACTAATGGCTACATGAACGATCATAGTCCTCATGTGGGTGAGGATAGATACTGGTATTCTATCTAGACACTTCAATGTACGTCTTGCATACCTTTCGAATAGGAATATTTGGAACACATGCTTAAAGACTAGTGATCTCTGTATTACAATTTCATCACAATTCACTACGTCCGATCATGTATTCATGGACTTTATTATAAGCATCACTCGTGCACTATAATGAATATGTTCTTTTAATGAATATGGAACGAGAGATAGAATGTGATATTGTGATGTAACACAATGGCCGGGATCGCACGGATCGTGTTATACCACAGGAGAATGGGCGCAAAACGCAATGTGATGAGAAACAATGTTGCGTATGTTTAAGAGAATTAACGAGAAATACATCGGAAGACCAAGTGATCCGAGGCGTAACCCAGATGATGACACAGGAGGAGTCGAGACATGACCAAGCTCCCAATGACCCGCGTGATCAACTCGAAAACTGACGGAATGGTGGACGACCATCGTCCTAAAGTGTCCACACCATCGACAGGTACGAACTGATCAAGTACCGTCAAAGAAAATGGCTAATACAATATTTGGTGGCTATTCCTTAACACGAAGGTATTCATTCGAGGCAGCGAAGCAATAGAAATCAGCACTGAAAGATGTAATTAACGGCATTATAAAAGGGAGAGGAGAAGATGAGACATGGGGCTCGAACCAAATACCGAGCAAGCTGATTCTGTCAAATAAAATCAATGACGTCTCGGCTGTGAGTTTCCACGATCAGAGATGACAGAAGGAGTCCAAGCATTGGGATTGGAGGACAGAAATGACTTGTCACAAGTCTGGATGTAGTGCACGTTGATCTGCTACAAAGGAATAGCAGAAAGGTTGGCCGCCGAATGATCAAGTTGAGGTGGCCAGCATGCAGTGGATCGAAGTGCTATACGAGTGACAAGAAACCACTCGGGGGCAATCAGATGACGTTCGATCCACCATGAAAGTACTTGCAGGAAGCGCAATAGAGATTCCCCCGTATAAGCGACAACGAGAGGACAGAGGATCGCATCAATGGTCATGAACAAACGGTGGTCGTCCAGTCCACCACGGATGATATACTGAACTTTTATGACCGAGTGATGGTGAATTTCAAGCAGGAGGTCTCCGCGATCTGAACTCTGGCAACTGGAAGTTTCATGGAGAGGCTACCGAGTTCATGACCAGTCGGGTCATCGGAACAGAAGAAACGCTAGACGCCGGAGGAAACATGATCATGAAGGACACCGGACGGCCGTTGGTTTCATCCGTCGGCAGAAACGGGCATTGAAATCACCATCTCGTAGAAGAGTGTTGCAGACGAGCAGGAGCAAGCACCGCCGTGAAATTACTGGAGCACTAGAAGGACTCGATCGTTCTGAAAGAAGTTAGCTCATCGATTTGGAAACGGGACAACTAATAACCAGTGCCGGAGATCACAACAAGGACTTCTGCTGCACCGTGGTATCGGAATCGAACAATGACTGCATGGATTCAAGTCGATGGCGTTCCACAGAAGTGACAAACGACGTCGTACTATTTCCGGGTTGGCTGCTGACGTTCAGCGCTACTCTAGAGCATCCACCGGCCAACGTGACCGTAGATTGGGTCGAGGATCAATGAGAAAATAGTAGGAGGGAAAAGATCAAGGGGTCGATTCCCAGATCAACCTGGCAAATTCTCTTCTTCGTGCGACTGTTCCTCCTTCCTCTTCAAACAAGAAAATAACTGCCCTTTTGACTATTCATATCTGGAATTTTCAAATAACATCGTCTTTTTTCCCACGTCCACCCAATCCCCCTTCTTTATAGAGAGAAGAAGGCAGTTGTGGGATGCCCATATGGGCCCCTTTTAAGGGGGAAGCTTATTGGGCTTCCCCTTAAAAGGGTTCTTTAGGGGGAGAAGAAACCCAACATGAATTTCCTCCCCCTAAAGATGGCAACTACTTTAATCAAGCAAATAAAACACATACGAGGGGGCCTGTACTCACGCAGGAGGGGCCACCCTACAATTCGAAGAAAATGCACGAAACTTTATTCAATATTGATTATTTTAAATAATTCTATTATATTTATTATATTATGTGTAGTTAGAAAGTATTGAACAAATCATAGGATTAAGCGGCTTATTAGGGAATTCATGAATCCTTCACGGAAACACCCATTACATGATAAGTTTACACACTCTCTCTATCTTTGGAAAATGTGATAGATATTAATGCCCTTCAACCCAATTAAAATTTAACGTCATATTAGTTTATTGAAATGATTAATTTTTTATCATTACTCCCGTATGATTTTTAGAAGCAAATCATTCAGTATCTATCTTGGCTAAAAGAATTATTATGAGCTCATAGTACAGTGATATTGTTTAAACATTTATGAAAATATCCTTATTCAAAGAATATTTGAGATGGACATCAAAATATCAAAAAAGAATAGTGCAGTATAATCCTCCTTATTCGATAAGTTTGGCTGATCAAATGATCATTAGTGTTAAGACAATAAGAATGACTAGCGGGTACTCTATAAAGAAGATTTCACTAACTGATCATTATGAATTCCTAAATGGTATTATATCTAACTATAAACTCATTTGATTCATGATACAGTTGGATAAGAGGCCCAAGACCTGATATTTCTATTCCCAAATTATTCTTGGTAATTTAGTGCATGAGATTCTTTTGATCCCTTCCTGTTCTGTATAACAAACTGAGAGTTAGGTGATAACATGGATCATCTACAAGTGTTTATTTATCAAATTCATCCTTTTAAGGTTTAATTTCATGAATAATGATGCATGTTATCATTAATCAAAGTAATTTTCTCCATTGAGATACAAATCCACTTAATTATGAATTTTTTGATGACTATGGGTAATTATGTGATTTAATGGTAGTTGACCTTTCTTAAGGTAAACTTATTTAATATTAACCACACCATTAAGTGAAATGTATAGGAGCTAAGTGGTATGCATGTAAAGAAGAAGAAGAAGAAGAGAAAAGGAATTCCAAGTCAACCCTCACAGTTTACTGGGTTTTCCTCAGAAGGGAAAACTGAAACAATGGAGAAGTAAAAAGTGGGACCCATGCACACATATGATGTGGCACTGCACCAGCAAGCCAGCATAGCAAACAAGCACCTGCGTGGCACACAGCAGGGCCCGCGGCACCACAGATGACGTGGCTGTGTGCCGCGAGCCAGGGAAGTGGGCAGGCCACTACTGGTGCATAGGTGGTGCCTAGATCAGCAAAGAAGGGAGAGACTTTAAGTTAACCGATAATAAGATTAGTTAATAAAAACGTCTCCGATTCACAAAATTTTTTGGTACGAGACTAAAGTCTCACTGTAAATTTTTTGTGCAGGTGCAACCTGGAGGCATCTCGTGCTTCCGATGTGGTGACATCAATGATACACCATTGGTTGGGTTAGCTTCAGCGGGTGGGGAGTGCCACGACGTGGGGGAGTATGAGCATTGGATCCGGATGGGACGACACAGATTAAATAAATGATGGTGGACCTCATGTCTACTACATCCAATAGGATCATGTGGTGTATCCTTCACTCAAACAGACTAGATGGCTGAGATCTTTCGAGTTCTTATTTTTGTATATAACTCTCTGTCTCTCTAGATGAGACAATCATCATTGAATGCTAAAGTATTCAGAGCGTGGTGTCGTGTTCTTTGATCAAAATCAAGAGCTTTAGGTGTTCAGGACTTGGTGATGCTTTCTCTGGCTCAAAAAACTTACAAATTGATCAAATGAGATGAGAGATTTGATGCCTTCAACCAAAATTACCTCGAAACCGTAAAATTTGTATGTCTCATCCCCTAAACCAGTTTGAATGAAGGACAGATTTGGGTAGGAAACTCAGCTCCTCTGCTGCATTTGATCTTCTTACCTGAGATGTCACATTTAGTTTAGGATAAAAAATAAATCAAAATTTGTCAAAACTTACCTCTTTGGTTGTGATTTTCAATAAAAAGATAAATATCGTGATTTCTCTTAAAATTGTCAATGAATCCAAGTGAATCTTGTTCCACTTGATCAATCATTGACTTATCTTTCTCCTTAAATCAATTTTCACAAAGATTAACTCAAGATGGACACCCAGATTGATCGTTTGACTACCACATGTTCATGCCAATTATGATTTCCGGAGGATGAATCACGAAAGTGATTTCTCTCTCCCCTCTTAATTAATCTGAGATATTTATATGGCAGCAGATTGCTCTGTTGATAACCTATCCATGGAAGCTTATTCTCACAATGGGGTTTCCATTTAATTCCACAATTCTCTGTTTGACCACCTCATGCTCATGCAAGTCTTGGATTTCCAGAGTCAACTTACGAGAGACTTTTCTCTATGAGTTTTGCTCCAATCCTCCTGTTATTTCTGTCATCTAAAGTCTATCAATCATATTCCAATGGCCACCAATTTTTTAAATTCTGTAATGGTTTGGACATTGCAATCTTTGTTTGACTAATGTATCCTCAAAGACTTCATTTTAAACGGTCATAACATTTTGGTAAATCTTCCAAACTCTCGATTTCCATGTCATTGGACTCTACTTGTTTAGAATGATAACACCCAAAATTTGGTATTTACTTCAATTAATTAGCACACTTTTATCTATGAAAGTATTTAAAATATGGTTTTTATCATATATTTACATGTTAATTAATATTCCAAGTGAATTCTGATTCTTACCCTAATTTTCTGTTAATTTATGAATTTTATGGAATTTATTTAAGCTTGTAATAAATCTATTTAAATGGAAATGGAAGGTTAAAAAAGTTAAATTTAATGGTAATTAATGGGGGGATCAATTACTGAAATTTTAAAGTTTTTTCTTGAATTTTATTGAATTTTTTGGAATTTAATCGAAGAAGAATTGAATTTTTAAATAGGAAAATAGTAGTTTAATCAGTTTATAAAGACGAGGAGACTTTTCAGAAAATTTGGTTCTCAAATATGCCCTTAAAACAGTTTTTGGTCGCGCATTGCAGACGTAAAGATCCAATTAATTATAGTTTGAGGCTTTTATTGAAATAATCTGGATTTTTCTATGTTTTTTAGGGAATTATGGAGGAGAGAGAAAGGGGATGGGCATATCTACAATTAAGTTTGGGCGGCATCGATTTGCGCGCTCAAATTAAAGTAAAGACTTTTGTGCAAAACTCCAAGAAATTAATTTTGCAGGGCCACGTGGCCAAATCGTGTCCATCGAAAGAGAATCCGACGGCTTAAATCCGTAGATGCATATTTTGAGGGTGGTAAGTGCACCACCCATGCTGCGAATACAAAGCGCATGCGTGGGAGGTGACGTGTTGACATTTGACTGGGGGACGGGAGTATAAACATACAGGTAAGTGTAAATCGTCATGTATTATGTTTTATTATCTTATTTCCAAGATGGGGTACGTGACATGATGAGAGAGAACCTGAAAAAAGTTTATAAATTTTACCAGCCAATTAGGAAGCGACACAAAATGCAATTTTTCAAAATTTGAATTTGATAAATAAAATATTGATCCAACGATTCAGATTGGTCAATTTTCATTTATTAATAACCCTTAATCCTGAATTTGGATTGAGCTCAAAACTTATGGGCTTGCTCATGTCAAACTCCTCTTCCTATTTGTATAGTTGGATCATTCAGATCAGGTCTATGTCGACGGATAAAAATTAATTACTTATTGGGGTAATATAGTAATTTTAACCATTTAACCTAAGTATAAAATCAAAAATTTGAGTTGAGGAGGTCATTCTGGAAGGGGCTCTTTCACAGCTGCAATACAGAGAGGAGAACCAGCCTGGACCATCTGCAATTGGTATTTTTTGCTTGATTGTATTTCAATTTTAGTGTAATTTGGATTATGTGTTAGTGAATTTCCTTATTGTTCTTCTTGATCTTAGTCTGAAACTCTAAATTGCTTGGCTTGAGCGGCATGTAAAAGCCTTAAGAGGATTGATAGGAGTGATTATTGAATTTATCTTACCATTTAACTTGAAAATTAAGAACATATAAATTTGGATACCCAATTCCCCCAAACCAAGCTAACACCTCTACTTGACTACTCTGATCCTTTTTATCGGATCAAAGAAGTCAATTTAGAGATCTCTAATTCTTCTATTCTTCTCATCTCTTCTACCCTCCTTTCTAAGTTCTTCATATAATTAGGGAATTTGATCTTGATTGAAGATTACATTAACCCTAATTAGGGCTAGATAACTCAATTGGATAAGTAACTGAATTGTCTTACTAGCTTCCATTGGATGATACATATACTTATCACTATACATCTTAAGTTAGGGTTTTATAAATTTTATTGTATAAGCTAAAAAAACAGATAAGGAATTTTAATTGGACAATTCACCCCTATTTTTGGCTTATCAAAGACCTTTCCACAGACATAAATTTCAGAAAATTTGGTTAAGGTTTGCCTACTAAATCTAGCATTGACTTTTATCTATTTTGTAGGTCAAAGTCAAAATATTTGACTTTGACTTGTCAACTCTCGGCAGTGAAACTTAGATTTAGATGAGATTCAATTTCTTTATGTGGTCTTAGCTATCTCCTTCCATTTTTCTTGAAGAAGATTTCCAAAATTTGAATAAATGACTCAGTGAAATTTGAAAAGTCAGCCATAGAAACTCAACCCCGGTTTGGTGTGGATTCAACACATTGTCACCACTATATTCGTGTTTTGAATTTTTTGTTAGTTGAAATTTACAATTATCGTGTGTTTACTTTTAATTTTTGATGCGTGCACCAAAATCAAGTTTACGACCGTGCGCAACATTAGGGTTTAAGATGGATGAAGATGCTTTCTAGAAAAACATTACTCGATCCATGGGGAAACATCACTCGACCAATGTGGTTTGTGGTATGGTTGATTTGAATTTTCTCATTTTTCACCCAAAATAAACATTGCAGTTGATAGCGTAGACAACAAGCTTTCCAACACATTAAATCACACTAAAAACTATCCAATGTTCCAAAATTTACAGTATTTTTTTTCGATTACAAGTTTCTGCCCTATTCCACGGCCCAGCGGCATTCTGCCATACAAATTTCACCATAGGAGTACCAGAAAAGGTTATTGAATTTATTTTATATTTTAAAAAATACCCAAAGTTTCCTATAACTATTTGGATATATTATAAATAAGACAAGTATTGATTTTAATTTTTAAAATATCTCTATCTGGATTTTTTTCATGTTAGTGGATTTGATTACTAAAATATATTAAAA
Organism: Wolffia australiana; assembly: GCF_029677425.1. Lineage (NCBI taxonomy): Eukaryota > Viridiplantae > Streptophyta > Magnoliopsida > Alismatales > Araceae > Wolffia > Wolffia australiana. The sequence continues at coordinate 6,915,980 of NC_135843.1, read as the reverse complement.
TCCTGAAAATATAAAAAACCTCTTAAAAATATTGCCAAAATTTAGTCTTCCATTATTCTCTTCATGTGGATTTAACCATTACTCACCATATATTGAATAAGGAAAACTTTGTTATTGCATAAATCAGAGTCTTAAAACTACATTTTTTAACCCAATTTATGGTTTCTACAGGAAACTGAACCTATCGCTTGGGTGAAATAAATTCTTAATTGAATAATCTAAATGTAACATAATTAATAAGTTAGGCCACTAAAGTTATTAAGTGGACTGATACATGGGCATAGAAAGACACCCAATATCTATGGATGTTAATGGATATAATAAAATTATGAGGAATTAAGATAAGATTTCTATCAGATTAGCTTAGGTTTTTATTCAAATTAATACTTATCGCTTTGATCTTTGATTTACATCTCTATGTGTGATTGGATTTTGCATTTGGTGATTCATCTGAATTATAATCTCACATTGGCATAATTATTTGAGAAAGTAAAATTGATTGTATTGAGAAAGTGAAATTGGATTCATACTTCATTTAGAGATTTGAATAATTCAATTGAGATTATCCAGAACACTTTTCTGGCTAGGAATGAAGAATGACATCAGAGCGCATGTCAGCTTGAGCACCATCTGCCAATAGTACAAGATGTTCTCACTTGCTTCTTCAGGCCTGCTCCAACAACTTCCCATTCCACAACTCATCTAGGAGGAGGTCACTATGGATTTTGTGGAAGGCCTCCCCTAATGGTTGTAGATTCCCCCAGAAAGTACAGCCCCTCCATGGAACTGTGTCATTCTTTTACAACAGGGATGTGGATTAGGTTTTTATTCAAGAAGTCATCCACCTCCATGGCACTCCTTTCTAGATCGCAAAAGATCATGGAACCATCTTCATGAGCATATTCTGGATGGAATTACACAAAACTGCATGGCACCACTCTGAAAAGAAGGATGGCCAATCGAAGGTGGTCAACCAAACTTTAGAGACATACCTATCCCATTTTGTAAGAGACAAGCTGAAGAGCTCAAGTTCATGGCTTCCTTGGGTTGAGCTACACTACACCACAGCCCACCACTCTAGTATCAACATGGCTCTGTTCCAAGCCGTCTACTGGGTGCAACCCTCGCACTCTAATACATTAAGTTTAGGAGAGCAGGACCAACTTTTGGACCTGTTGAAAGTGCACTTGTCTCGTGCCCAGAACTACATGAACGCTCAAATGGATCGCCGCCACCAAGACATCACATTTGGAAGGGGGGATCACACGTACCTGAAGCTCCAACCATTCCTAATGTGGTCACTTGCCAAGCACCTTTATGGAAAGCTAACTCCCAAGTTCTTTGCCCCTACATCATCCTCCAGCATGTGGGTCAGGTAGTCTATAGGTTGTAACTACCCTCTGAGTCGTCAAATCCACCCGATTTCCATGTTTCACAACCACGGAAGGTAATTGGGGTCGAGAATCAAGCCCAGCCACTGCCAACTACCCGGGGAATGAATAACATCTGGTGGGCATAACCGGAAACTGACAGCTTTCTGCCTATCTTTGGCGTGACTCAAAATTCTCGTCCAATGGAAGTACTTCCCACCAGTCGAAGCTTTCTGAAAACTTGCAGCGAGGTTTGATTTCATGTCTTGTTTGAGGGACTCAGCCAAACAACCAATCCACCAGAGAACAACAGAATGGTAAGCAGCCATGTGGAGGATAACAGAAAGGGAATGAAAGAAAAGCCTTGGAAAATAATCCCCCATAAAATTTACTAACAGTTAATATAATAAAAAACCTACGAAGAAAGGCCTACATATAAGTATCAGACAGTTTTTTTTTCAAAAATACAAGTATCAGACAATTTTTCCTTGATATTTTCCAAAACTTCCATAGTTTCTCAAGTTTCAAAATTTTTTGAATATTGGGTGGCCAATCTTTCTTTGATTGCAACCATGAATTGAAAGAATACTGAGAATCGGAAAAAATGAAATAATTATATTTTGAAAAAATCAAATAGAATCAAGGATGTGAGAAAGCAGATCATTCCATGTGTCAGTCACTCCAGGGAGGCACCAGTGCATGCAATCGTCATGGATTTTTCCACCGGCCGCTGCCGGATGACCATCTGCTCTAAACTCACTCACATGAGTCACATGAAGGACACGAAACCCTGACCCAGCTAGCGCCCTAAGAATATGACCATTGACCACCCGGTTCTCCACGTTGGTCCCATTCCTCTCTATATCAAACATCTCCTCCACCTGGATGATTACCATTTGGTCCCTCTTAATTTAATGAAAATTTGAAGAGATGGGCTAAAAGGGAAATTGCTGACCTGTTGAGTGGACAATGGCATGGTGCGAGTGCAGGACCCACCCTCGAACCAGTCGCCACCTTCGAAGTGTCTTGGAGATTGGGTCCGGAAGATTTTGATCTTGTGCTGAGCTGTCCTGTCCACATGAGCTACCTGCAGATGAACATAATGATACAAAAGTAAGATGATGATCTAGTAAAGGGGTACAAATGCATGACAGTACCAATGAATGGCAAGCTGGATTGATAGAAACTATGAGAGAGTACAATTGACCATGATGATGGATCAGAAGATATATGACGGATAAATATGACGGTTTTTACTATCACCATCCTGCTTGATAGTACGTCATCACAGTTGGGTAAATAAAGCATAGGCAGATGATCATAGATGATGAGGGTAACGCTGGATGGCAAGCAGATCAGATAAAAACTAAGAGGGGTATAGACAAATATGATGATGTTTGTCCATTATCATGATCGACCGCCACCCATCACAGATGAAAATAAATTAGATTTATGTGTTCAATGATGATAATGTTGATGATGAAGGATGGCAAGCCGAATGACTAAACATTCAATTGGAGGACTACCATGTTTTTTAATGCAAGGTCGAAGCCATCTTTGGGGGATGGAACAGGAAGCACTGGTACACCTCCTTGGAAGAAGAGCATAGGCATCTCTCTGGGGTCAAATTTTGATGGGGCCCACCACCTGTAAAAAAGAAACATCATCAGGTATAGTCATCACCATTATCATTTTTTAGCAGCTGCCATCATCGTTGCATAACATCTTTGCATGAATATAGCTCTTCGGTAGTATCACAAACTATGGTTTCTCAAGTTTTTATGACATGCAAAGGGCACTGTAGTTCGATCCCTAACTTTGAAGACTAGCAAAAGAAATATTTTCTATCAGTCTCAAAAGTTGCAGGAATTATGGTGAAAGGACTCATAAAACGGGAATTCTCAGAGCAATAAAATAAAATAAAAAGTCAGGTCATCCAGACAACCATGAGAGTAGAGTACGCAGACGATGCAGAACTCGTCATTGATCATTTTTCATGTGTGGCTTGGAAAAATGAGAATGATGGCAATAAATTCAACACATTGATGGTGACGAAAACATGACTGAATACTTTATCTTAGTTTGGAAACTGACGGACGATAATGACGATGATGTTCTTAGGACTTGGATGACAATGTGGGCCATGATCACCAAGAGTTCAAGGGGGGCACTCAGAGAGGTGGCAGCAGATTCACAGTGTACAACAGGGGTGGTTCTCCAAGATGGGCTGAGTCAAGAAATTGTGGAAAGCACATGAGGGATGGATGACTTTGGGGCTGCGCCGAATAAGGTAACACAAGTAGACAAAGGAGAACAACAACACCGAACTGTGGACAGGGGATTTATATTTCCGTCATTTGACGTGAGTGAAAGGATCAGTGGACGTCCGAGTCCTGCAGGCCAACTCAACAGTGAAGGGGGATGTGGAAGCATGCATAAGCCTCCTTCGGAAATGTTGAGGTATGTTATGGGTAGTCTCGTAGTGGTCATGGAGCTCTGGCAGGTTCTATGGATGAAGTTCCCTGCACTGGGTCAGGTGGAGTTTTTGGAGGTTGGATATAGGTACCTTCTTCATCCAAGATGTATCAATGGTGGCATATATTGCAGTTTGTGGATGGTACCAGACGGCTGATGAGAATGCAATGGTATCGTGACGACATGTTCCCACGACTGAGAGGACATTGGGTGGGAAGCCAGTTCCAGTACTCTGGGGTGTTAGACGTATCACTAAGAGATACAGATCACGGAGGGCAATGGAAACTATGATTGGGCCTTTCGAGAGCATCCGTTAACTTCTCGCGACGAGGTTGAAGTTTGGAGACCCCAACATATCATGGCACTGGAGGTGAAGCCACTTGGGGGCCTCCCACTGCCACCTTTGGTTAGTCTTCAAGAACCGAGGCACACCTTCAAGGTTGAACTGTCGTTGCATCAGGCTCCATCAGTGATGCTGCTTCCAGTGAGATTGGGAATGCCAAACGAGTACCCTGAGAAGGAGATCAACTTGGCGGGGCAGAAGGAGATTGGGGCAGAGGATCCTCTGAGATCCTTGAAAGAAGGTGGCGTTCAATCTTGCACTGGTGTTAAATAATCAGTTCATTTTTCTAGTGAAGATACATTCATTGGGTTGGACTATGACGCTTTTGAAATCATCATTGGCATCCCCATATCTTGTCATCGTCATTTTTATCCATATTTGGGCTCATACCCATGATGATGACGCTGACAATTTACCACCCCCAAATCCCCTAATTGTTAAGTGTCATCCATATTTGGGCTTAGATAAATGATGATAATGATAGTGATTTGGCGTCCTCATCATTTTCCATGCATCAACATCCTTGTTGATGCCAAACTAGGGTTGACATACGATGACAACTTTCTCCTCTTCATCTCCAAATATCTATCACCATCATCCATGTCAGGGCTTGGACGAAGGCCGATGACAATTCATCATCAACCAGTAGATGACGACAGCGATGATGTATCAACATGCCCATCATCCCATCATCATCAATCATTGCCGAAAACTATACATTCATTAACAGCAATTAAAATTTCCCATCGAATATAATAACTGAGCCGATAAACCCAGGAAATACAGATCAAAGTTCTTTGATTATATAAATAATAATAATCATGAAATTACCAGTGGCCAGAGTTGAAGATAAGAATGTCATGAAACATTGGTGCCTCTGCCCATGATCTGTCAGGAACATCAACATCAACCCTGTACCCTTGTTTATAACCTAATGATTCCAGATCACCTCCATTTCCACTCGCAGACCACCTAAAAAACAAACTCAGTTCAACAGCCAAGAAAGCGCTTCCATGATGTAAAAACATTCACTAAAATTAAAATTTTACCTCCCATATCTAACAAGAAGATTAGTCCTATGATAAGCTATAGTAAGATTATAGTCCTTAAAGATAAACCCTCTGTCTGCTCCAGCAGGCCGCATTTTCTTCACCTCACCAGACGCCGCGCCTTTCAACATACAAACCAAGGAAACGAACATATTCCTGTTCAACGAGTCACCCACGAATCCTGCACTGCTCAAGGACGATAAGCGGTCCAAAATCAAGCAAAATAATCCAAAATTCATATATTATTCGATAAAGAAATCGCTGAGGATCCATACCGATCTTCTTGTTCTTGAAACGGTTGAGAAAGAGAGAAGGATTCAGAGGCGGGATATCACATTCAAAGGGTTTCCAACGCCAAGCCGTGATCTCCCTGACGTTGGGTTTCTTCGCCGAGATGCAATTCCAGCCTTTGAAGATCTCCTTGCAGGAATTGTCGTACCGAAGAGGAGGCGGATTCGCAAGCCGAACCCAAATTCCGTTGGTATAATTGCAAGAATTACCTTTTCCCGACCATTTCCGATTTGAAGATCTGGGTATGTTCGAGCCAGATGATTGGAAAAAGGAGAAAATGAGAGCAAGACAGCCAGCGCTGACGATCACGATTGCGATGAGCGATGCGATGGGGGGTTTCCTCTTGGAGAATCCCTTCATCGCCATTGACGAACAAGATCGAAGAACAATGGAAAGAATCGCCCGATCTCAAAGTTTGTATTGAAGAAGAACGTATCCATATCAAGTCACAGGGAGTAAACTAATACCACATCTGAAGACACAAGAGAGGAAAAAAAAAATTATGTATGATGTATTTATTCTTTTCAGTTATTCAAATCAGTCCTGATCCAATAGAAACTTTGAGTGAAAATAAATTAGTGCCTCGGAGGTTTTTTTTGTAATGATATTCTTCTTTAGATTTATTAGTTATTTACATCAGTCATCATCCAATAGAAACTCTGAGTAAAAAAAATAAGTGCCTGGGAGAATTTTTTTCATAATGATAGTCGTCTTTAAACTTATTAGTTATATAACTCAGTCATAATCCAATAGAAACTCTGATTGAAAACAATTAATGCATGGGAGAACTTTTTTTGTAATGATATTCTTATTTAGATTTATCAGTAATTTAAATCAGTCATCATCCAATAGAAACTCTTGAGTGAAATAAATTAGTGCCAGTGAGAATTTTTTTTCTGTAATGATATTCGTCTTTAGAATTATTAGTTATGCTAAATCAGTCATCATCCAATAGAAACTCTTGAGTAAAAAAAATAGTGCCTGGGATAATTTTTTTTATAATGATATTCTTCTGTAGACTTATTAGTTATATAAATCAGTCATCATCCAATAAAAACTCTGAGTGAAAAAAATAGTGCCCGTGAGAATTTTTTTGTAGTGATATTCTTCTTTAGACTTATTAGTTATTCTAAATCATTCATCATCCAATAGAAACTCTTGAGTGAAAATAAATAGTGCCTCGGAGAATTTTTTTGTAATGATATTCTTCTGTAGACTTAATAGTTATTTAAATCAGTCATTATCCAACAGAAACTCTGAGTGAGAAAAACTAGTGCCGGGGAGATATATATTTTTCTTCCCTAGAACAAAATTAGCTTTCCTATATGATTCATTCATAGAAAATTATATGTACACCTGTGACTGAAGGGGTCTGTATTACCTCTCTCTATATGTTTACCTCTCTCTAAACCAAACAGAGATTAAACTCTTGCGATTGTGTATTACGCCGAGTTGCGGCGTTTAGATAAAGAAGAATTAAGATGGAAGGAAATATCAATACCATTCATTTCCAGACATTCTGTGCTCAATGAAGTTTGCTCAAAGCATGGACCATGGATAAATGTGGAGGGTCTCAAAGTTGGATGATAAATCATTGATAGAAGACATGGTGGTTTAATTCAAATGCTTGAGTTATTGTTTTGATGGATGTTATATTAGGCTAGTGATAAGCCGAAAAATGCACGTAAATATGTCGTTGATTGGGCGTTAGACTTATACAATAAAATTTATAATTTCCCTTAATCACTAAATATAGAATATAGAGTAAGCAAGGGGTCGAACCACAGGGAGGCAACAAATAAGAATTTTTATCCAATTTCAATGAATTAATTCAAAGATGAATTAATTTTGCAATTAATAAATCTTAATTATGCTTAATAATGCTTTTAATTAATCAAAATTAAGTAAGACTTAATTTTGATTTTAAATATTTCGGTCAGAAACCCCAAGATAGAAATATTTCAATTTTAAGATCAGATTAATTCGGATTATTACTTTCCCAATTATTATTAAATTTTAAGACAATTTTATGAATTAAAATTAGGAATTAAATAATCAAGAAAGGGATTTTTAAATTGAACTTCAAGATGGATGAATTTTCGAATCAAATTTTATTTTTAGGTTTTTTATATATTAAATTAAATTCCTAAACAATAAAAATCGAAATCTAGAGAGAGAAACTAGACAAATTAACCTAGAGAGAGAAAATGAAGAATTTGGGGAAAAGATGAAATCTGACCCTAAATTAAAAATCTAATGAAGCATAAATGTTCTAAATCGATGTAGAATTAAGGATCAAAAATCAGATCTTAAATCAGAATCAAAATGCAGTGCTAATTTCATTCAAAACCAACTTCTAGGGCATGTACATTTCGCCCATGCCTTGGCATTTTAGAATCGTTCAAGAAGAAGATTGAAATACAAACCAGAAACTTACAACTTTGAGTGCAGAATCAAGAACTGTCGACTTCCAAAGCATCCCTTGTATCCTTCCTGGCCAATTCTTTTGAGAGAGCTTCAAAAAGTCATTTTTGCCCACTTCTAGATCTCCATTTAAAGATCCAACCATGTGGATTGTAGAGAGAGAAAAAATGAACCTACCCTCAAAATTTCAGCCCAATTGGACATCTAGATCTCAAGATATCAAGGTTTTAGTGAGGATTAATCTAGGCCGTTAGATTTAATTTATCTCTCCTCCAAAAAGTTAGGAAATGGCACTTTTCTATTGGTCGGAATGCCTTTTTCTCGTTTTCCCCATCCTCAGATCGCGCGCTGTCATGTGGTTGTCCGCGTCTGCCGTTGGCAATCATTGGAGAATAATGCATCTCCTTGAACGGCTATAAAGAAGCCACGTCACTCTGAAATAATAATAAAACAAAAGGCTCTTTTTTAAAATATTTTTTTAATCATTCAGCCGCAATGTTTGACCGCGTCGTTTTCTTAAAAATAACAAAAACAATGGCGGTAGGCTTACCTCTGGCTTTTACGTTTTACGGCGTCAATTTCTGTGTGCATTTAATCCACACGGTGAATCGACGCTGTTAAGCGTTGATTTCTTTAAAAAATATGTCGGTTAGCGCATGCATTAAATGCGCGCGCTAACGACTTCCTTTTTTAAAAAAAATATACAATAAGCAATGCACGTGCATGTCGTTTAGCGTGTGCATTAAATGCACGCGCCTAACTGACATTTTTATTATTTTTTTAAAAATAAAATCTACCTTTCGCTGACTTTCTTGTTTATTTATTATTATTATTATTATTATTTTCATATATATATATAAAACACATCAACGTATTTGCCCAAATTTTGGGCAAATGAAGTGGATGCCCTCTTGATATATATATATAGATATATATATATATATGCTAAATAAATGATAAAAAAATCATTTCTTGGCTAAATATTGGTCAAAAAATTATATAAAAATATGGGAAATTTCCATAAAAATATGGAAACGCTTACCAACCTTTAGCCAAGTATTTAAAGCCCTATAAAAACATTTCTTCACTGAAATGAGGTTAAATTCCATAAAAAATGATAAAAAATCAGAAATAATAGTAAAATCAAAGTGTAAGTGATTTATCTTCATTAATATATGATAACATGCAAATATGGTCATTAATACACATAAATATAATGTAAAATTCATTAATTAATCATGTTAATTTACAAGTTATCAGCTAGACCTAAGTAGACATCAACCAGAAGTCAGTACACATTGAATTGGGTCAACTCATGGGTAGGCTTCAAAATTTTCTCATTAAGTGAAGGGTTAAATAAAGGAAGCAATTTGGATTAAAGTAGATAAAGTTATTTCTTAGTATGTTCATTATTATTAGTAGGTCCTGAATTTTTCATACAGTGAGACTAATGTCTATTATCACTGGTTAAGTAATTTCATCAATGAGACAATTTCAACAACCAATTAGTATGATCAATTCCTATATGAGTGATTTAGTTCATATAGGGAAAGCTCATTAATTTTTCTCTAGAAAAATGGTTATTAAATAAAAAATAATTTCTTGTTATGATAGTTGAACATTATGTATATTTGATACATACTTTTAGATTTTTAGCAAAAAATTTGGGAACAAATGGGTATTCCTGAGCAATGTAGTGGGTTAAGCAAAAATAGAATAAGATGAGTTTGTCATTAAGTCAATAATATAAAAAGGAAATGAATCCCAATAAATAAATCTGGAAATTAAACGTAGAATGTTAATGGTAATTAAGATATTTAAACAAAAAAAAATGAAATGTTGCAATGACCAGATAGCCATGTTTAATCTTAATTACCAACTGAGCAAGGGACTTCTATTCCCTCTTTGGATATTGAAATAATATGAAATTTTGGATGACAGATGGGGAATATAAAAAAAGAAGGAATGAAATAAAAATATTGGATTGATATTGAGGAAATGGATGAAGGAATAAAAGGTTTAATTTAACATTCACTTCAAATGAAATGTTTTAATCAGTTGGAAGTAAAAAAATAGATTAATTGAATTAAAGTAAATTAGATGATTGTTTAGTTTAGAGAAAATTGGGTGATTGAGTCAACAAAATTTGTTTTTTGTCATTTGAGGTTGAATTACAATCTTTATTTACTAGAGAACAGTTAAATCTGGTTCCTAATTGAGTTTATATTGAATAAGGATTAGAGAGTATCAGATATGGAAAAAACTGACTAATGATCCATTTATAGAATGGGATTAAAATTTCCATATTATAGTTTTATTATCCTAACCTTTTATCACAGACACTGTAGCCTCTCCTAACTAAATGACCGTAGACCTTAATAGCCTATATGATTAATAGGGTAATAGTTAAAAGATGAAGATATGGGATTAAATGATTCCCAATAAAATATAAGTAATATCTCAGACCTACAAAAAAAATATTTTAAATATCTAATTTTCTTGTCCCCAAGATGGTGCAGAGCCTGTTTCATAGATGTCTATTTATTATTTTCTTATTTAGTGCTTGAGATTTTGTAATACACCCTATTACCTCTCTCAGTTTTTTCGTAGATAATAAAAATATATCCTTTGATAAATTTGGATTTCAATGAAGTTATGTTCTCTAGTGAGACTCACTCCAAAGAATATTTCTTAATTTCAGAAGTTTCATCACAATAAACCATTATTTGATCCAAATAATATGCTATCCAACATATTTGAAGTATTATTTCATCTTGTTCTCCAAATAAATACATTTATATCCATTTTTTGATAAATAATTTAAATAAAGGTATAAAATTAATTTAGTTTACCAAGGACTATATTTGTTTACCATGTTGTATGTCTTTTGGGTTGTGTGCACAAAAATGATAAATATTTCTTGCATAGATGGCATATTGACCCTTAATTTCACTATTTACATATCAAATAATATAAATAATCTACATACCTTCTAGATATTACCAATAAATATATAAAAAATTTTAATCAATGTATTTTTCATAAAACTATTGGTATAAATTTTCTTTATGATTTTGAAATTCCCAATAACTTAGGATTTTCTAATGTCTTGACTGATACTAATATATTTGAAGGAATTATTATTGTTTAATTAAATGAATATTGTGGTGTTGTCAGGGATATATAATTAACACAATATTGGTTAATACCCATGATTAATTTATCAATTATATACACATTTTCTCACTTTCAAATATTACATAGTATGTATTTGATATTTATAAATATTCAGGGGATACATAATTACTTAAAATGAAATATTTACCAAACATTGCTGTTTGACAAACTGTGTTTACTCTATTAAGTTTGATTAAAAAAATCAGGGATATATTTCATTAGCAATAATTAAATGAAATACAATCAAAAGAAGCATTTTCAAGGTAAATGCCACTTAAATGATTCAAATGTCATAATTTTGTGAGAGAAATAGTATTCAGTGAGGTTATCAATTTTTAATAGATGTGAAGTTAAAGCCAGTGAGGGAAAGGTTGTTCTTATTCCTTCAGTCTATGCTATCATAAAGCTATGTATCTTGGGAATCAAAATGAATCACTCCTCCACACCAGTTGAAAGTGCCTCAAGTCACAATGCTCGTGATCAAAGCTGAAGATATATTATCCCAAGAAAAATTACTTTTCACATTTTTGGATCATCATAATAAATACTGGTTTCTCTAAAGAAGTCGTCTGTGGCATCATATTTCTTCCACTCAAAGTTCATTTCCTCCTCTTAGTTCACAATCACTTGGTACATTGAATATTTACTACCTCAAAGCTTTTGATGTTTAAATTTTGCTTTGTTATTCCTGGAAATGTCAAAGTTTTCATCAACAGTCAAGCTCAATTCTCACTTCAGATATCCCAACATCTTGCCAAGAAAGGGTGGCAAATTGTATGAGTGCTATTGCAGCATTACATATATAGTCAGTTCATGGATTTTATTGACAGGTAAGTCATTATGGTGTATTAAGGCACATAATGTGTTAAAAAAGTCAAATCAAAAGGAAAAAGTCCAAACCATGATAATTTACTTTCAGTTATAAAATTTTAAATAGAAAGATATTCACATCAAGAGAAGATAAACATAAATTGTAAAACCCTTAAAATTTAAATCACATCTCTAAGTCAGCTAATTAATGTGGCCAGATAAGTGTCCCCCTAGCTACATATCAGGCATGATTTTCTATGCTTCAAATCATACCAGTTTTAGTAGTAAGTCATTAAATTTTGTCCCAACATTTTATCCAAGCACCATGAAAGATGATCCATTCTATATATTTTCATGTAGATCATAATCAAATAAAAAGAACACGTACTGTTCGTACATTTAAGGTACACTAATAATCCAGTCACTTGTGTTTCATTAAATTAAGTATGGTACGATTCGTCATTTGTTGAACTATCAATGGAGATACAAATCAACTGATAAACGAGGTATATGGGCCCTTTTACCATTACAACAGAAATAGTCAAATTAACCATAACATTATAAATCTCAGATTCACTTTATGAAAATACCTCCCATTCAGCACACAATATATCAGCTAGCACAAGCCATCAAATTAGATTGTTTTCCCCAATGCCACCAACTAAAAAGAGCATTCCAGATTCAAATAGCCATAAAAATACAAAGGTAGAGTAACCTTACAAGCTACAAGGACCTCGAAATCGTCTCTTTTTCAATATGGAGATGAAATAAAATTATAACAAGTACATCTAAATATAAGCACCATCTATAAAAAAAAAATTGGAAGACTGTCCTGATGACACCACTATCTAAGAGCCTTTCTGTTTCGAATGGCCATGAACAGAGAGAAAGAGCTCAAGGCCCTTTGAAACCCGACGAAGGAAAGTCTCTTACCAGAGGCAGCGGCTGTCGTGCCGTTACGTGGTTGGCTTCTCGTCAGCTCGATAGCCGTGGTAGTGGCGGTGCCGGAGACGGTGGCGGTGGTGTCCGAGGTGGAACTTTCGGACTCTTCAATTCTGATGCTTCTCTCTGAGCACTCTGTATCATGCTCAGACTTGCTAGCTCTTTTTAAGGGAAATTGGCAGTAAGCCGACATCAATTGCTCGTGTATTTCCTCCATCCTGCCTTGTTCCTCATCTTTCCTGTCCATGTCTATCACATCCTGCCACAGGCCATTCGTAACATGCAATAAATTAAATATTTGGATTTAACAAACATACTATTGAATGAATGTATAGATCATCATCTGATGGCCAGCCAGTCTTTTACACTGCATTGAGTTCTTCGGACGGAAATATCCTCGATGTTACAGTTCTCTGTGTATAAACTTTTCTCTCTCTTTTGTCATTCTCTGCTAACTCTACCTAGACATGGTTGTTCTGTTCTGTTCGTTTGAAATGAACAAAAAATTCGCACAAAAGAACTGCACAGGGCCTTCTTTGTTCTGCTCTTTTTTTTTTCAAAAACGATCAAGATTCGCACAAAATTAGAACAAAATTTGCACAAAGCACACAAAAGAACCGCACACGGGTCTGTGCTATGGTCTGCTTGAATTCGTTTTCTTTCTGTTCGGAAAACCGAACAGAACGAACAATTCGCACAAAAAGAACAGAACGACCACGTCTAACTCTACTTTAAGTACCATTATAGCTATATCCTTTTTTTTGTTTCTCTCTCTCCTCCCCCTTTCACCCTCCATCAATCTCTCTGCTCTCCCATCAATCATCTTTCTCCTTCTCTTTTTTCTTTTGCTTTTTATCTATCTCTCCTCCACTCTTTCCCTATCACCCACTCTCCTTCCCACTCTCTTCCTGTCTCTCTCTCTTCTCCATTTTCTTCCTATCTCTCTTCTTCACTCTCTTCCTATCCCTCTCTGAATTATGATTAAGAGGAGAGGGCAAGAAAAAAGAGGGGAGAGGGATTACTTGGGCAGAGAGAGAACGGAAGACGGGTTGGAAACGTCGGCGGCAATACTCGTTGAAGAGGAGGGTGGCGATGACGAGGGGGATGGTAAAACCAGATGCCACGGGGGACTCTTTGAGCCCGAACACCCCCAAAGCGATGATCTGGGCCAGCACCAGCGAGAACACTGTTGTGTTATGCACGACTGGCCAAATCTTCCCGCCCATGGTGTACTTGGTGCTATACACGTTCACAAACTACCAAAGCAGACAAGAAACAAGATAATTTCCTCATGTAAAAAATATCTTTAGTAATAAAAGTAGTTCCAAAAAAAATATATCTATAGTAATAAAAGTATTTTCTCTTTCTGCAGTTCCAATATTTGAAGACCCTCAAGACAATTACATGTACTTTCATGAAATCAATATCAGTTCTGTACTGTCTTTTCTGTGATTTGGGTATTTGAGGAACTTCAAGACAAGGCAACATGTGATTTTCAATATGATTTTGTGTTTTTTTCTATATTCTGTGATTCGGATATTTGAAGAGCCTCAAGACAATTGCATGACTTCAATATTATTTCGTTTTTTAAAGAAACTTTGATACCTCTTTTGTGTTTTCTCTTTTCTGCGATTTGGATATTTGAAGTGCATCGAGAAAGAGCTAAATTTGATTTCATGAATCGAATATTTATTTTGTATTTTCTCGTTTCTGCAATGTGCATACTCAAAGAACCTAAAGACAGCCACATGTGATTTTCAAGAATTGAATCAATATAATTATTCGTACAGAAATCTACTTATTTTTTTGGTTTAAACTTGAATTTTCCTATTAGAGTTGAGCATATTTCCGGATAGATCCAAAATTTGTACAAGTATCTGCTCCATTTTTAAAACATTTTTTCTATTGAAGCAAGAACAGTAGTTTAATTCCTAAGTAAAAAGCAATAGCTTTAATTTGTTTATAAAAAACAAGTCAACAAAACTGAGAAGAAACCGCACTGTTACTGAAGCAACCAAAGCTTACATTATTTTGGGGGGGCAGATTTCATCAATAAAATATAGACCAATTTTCTGCAGTATCTACCACACCTTTTAAGGCATTTTTCTCTCAAGAAAAAACAGTGGATTAATCCTTCAATAATTGAATTTTTAGCTTTAGTTAATTGCTAAAAAACTGTAAAACACATTCTCTAATATTATTCCCAGATGAAAACCAGCGATAACAAAATCAGCTAAAATAGAAAATAACCAATCAAAAAAATATGGAAGGAACTAGACTGAAGAATAAACAAAGAAATAAATCAATAGATTACTGACCTGGTTCCTGTAGACGACGAAGCCAAGACAGAAATAGACAAGCAAGAAAGGGAGGATGAGAGGTGCCAGGATGGCGCACGTGAAGCCAAGAAGCCCGAAAAGCAAGAGCTTGGGAACTTCAGTATGGTAAGGGAATGACGGCACGCTGTCTGGGTCATCGTCCTTGCATCTGCACACGTGTTTCCTTACCAGGTTGTACACGAGAGCGAATAATTGCATCACCTCTGAGGACAAGCTTGCCCACCCTGAAGTTAACACGTAGGTTATAAAAAATGTAGCCTGCAAGGAAAAGGAAAAGAAGTCGTCATTATTCCCTCAACTCACATTTCCAAAGACAAAAGAAAAGGTCTTCTGCAAACAGTGAGTACTAAGTCCTAGGGTTTGGCTTCCAGGATGATAAGTCATTATCACCCTCATCATCCTCTGTGGCTAGAGTGAGGAGGACAATGATGATGACGAGTCATCATTGCTTTCATCTTTCCTCTGCAAATAGGATGACGGTAACAAATCATGACAACAAGTTTCAATTGAAAACTGGATGGTGATGATGAGGCGTGATTTGACAATGAGTGGACAAAGAAATGAACGAGAGGAAAGAGGGGGGGAATGACAGTTGGGAGAGAAGAGAGTGGAGGAAACAGTTAAGGGCAAAGGAGAGCGGGGGAGACAGTTAGGAGAGGAGAGTGAGGGGGGACAGTTGAGATAGAAGGAGAGAGAAAGAAATAGGAGAGGGATAGAGACAGTGAGATGTAATTCCAAGGTGAGGTGAAGTGGAAGAGGGAAAGATACATGAGAGATAGAGAGAAAGTAAGAGTCATATTGTGACTCATCATAAAAAATCTTAGAAAAGTAGAGATAGAGAGACAGACAGTGGAGATATAGCGCGATGATAGAATGACAATGATGATGTCAATTTTTTCATCGTGATCCTAGTGGCAAATGAGTGACCTTGAGGACGACAACCTTGTCATTGTCATCTTCATCCTGGCGCTGACGGATGCCAAAAGCAATTGCAACTCATCATCTTCTTATCGATCATTGTCATGAAGGACAGCAAACCCAAATGGTAGCTAAAGGAACTAATCCAACACATTAAGAGAAGAGGGAAAACATAGAATTTTTGTTCTAATTCAACACACTAGTCCTCAAGAGCTCCAAAAGTGAAGAAAGAGCTAAAATGCAATAATTGCTCACCTGCCTCGGTACAGCTTTGGCCAGCTGCATGGGAATGTTCTTTGGGCTGGAGATGGTGTCTATCTGACTGATGACAGACCCAGACAGGACATTAACAAAAAAAACGTTCCAGATGGTGAAATAAAGGACTTTACAGCATGCGCTCTTTTTCCGGCCACTGCGGGAAATGGCCCCTTCAACGGAGGAGAAGAACATCATAGTTGGAGGTACTAAATATAGAAATAACAGCAAGATGACACTGGGCAGATACCCAGTAACAAGCTGGCTCACAAGGGTCCTAGAAAAATTGTAAAATAAAATGAGTTAAATAAGATTAGACTCAGAGAGGAAAATTCCATCAGTATCGGGGCTTACTTCTTTAGGATGCCTTTCAGAAAAGGGAACATCTTCTGCAACTGATCTAACTGGGATAGACCTTGCACAAATGCCACCGGAATAAGAAACAGAAACATGAAGACAATTGCAGCAAACAGTGTTCCAATTCGTCGAATCCACAGCTGTCTATATGGCAGCCAGAGGTTTGACCAATAGACATCAAGTGGCTCTGGAGCCAGGTTAGTTACCCATGTCATTGGATTTGACGTCTGCATTACTTGAGAGGCCATCATGGCAGCGTATCGAGTTTTGAAAATTACAAAGGCCGCAGCGCACTCCTGGTGAAAGTAAGGTTGTTGTCAAATTTGGAGATCCTGGAATAGAGAGGGAGCGACAGAAAGCGAGAGCTAGTGCGATGGGAGGAGCCCGGTGCCATGGAAGCTTGAGAATAAACCCTAGGACAACTCACTTTCATGAATGTTCTACCAGCGGTAAATAATCATATTTATTATTGCAAAAAACCTTAAGTATGGAGTGACTCTTATAAACCTGCAAATGCTGGAAGAGAGAGAGAGAGAGAGAGAGAGAGAGAGAGAGAGAGAGAGAGAGAGAGAGAGAGAGAGAGAGAGAGAGAGAGAGAGAAAGAGAGGGAAGCAATGGGTGGTGCCGGCCACCATTAGAGCCCAAGAAAAAATGCTAGAACAGCTCACTTTCATTAGCATTCTATGAGCCTTAAATAAGCAGATAGACTACTACAGTTTACATAAGTAAAGAGTAACATTTTTCACCCTGAGTCTAGCAGTAGAAGAATTGACTTTAAATGAGTAAAAGATAAAGCAGAATGAAATGACATGATAAATTCGAAGCTAACCTTTTCTTTGATGCTTGGAGTTATACCACTGAGATTGGACTCTCTAACAGAAAGATCGAACTCATTGTGATACAACTGGAATGAACCTGGAGGCCCTCCACAAAGACCAGATCTTATGCCATGAGGTCCACAGCTCTTTTGGATGGCAATTTCCTTCAAGTTTATGACATTTCTATACACTGTCTCAGCATTGTTCTAATAAATCACAGAACAAACAGAAAAAAAAAAAATTATTTTTAGGGTTGATAAACGTAAATTGAACAAGTATCAATTGTGAAGATGAATATTAATTTACTTACAAGAAGCTTCCCAACTTTTCCTGTTCGATAAATCATCTGATGCGACAAGTAATTCGAATAATATTTTGAGAAGAAGCGTCTGACAGTATCACAGACAGATTCGTCCATTGATTTAGGGATGCCACGCACAAGAATCGTGAAGTGTCTTGGATTAGGGGGAGAACCGATGATGTAAGCTAATCGTAGTTTAACAATTTTTTTGTATTCCTAGTTTTTCGGAGAGGACAGGAAGAAACTTATGAGTACTTATCCAAAAAACAACAATTACCAAAGTGAAAAAGTCCCTGCGTTGAAATTAGACTTACAAAGTAGAGGAGAACACATGCTGAAATAGAGATGATGTAAAGTGAAAGGCAGTGTACCCAGAGCCTGCATCAAAAAATGAACGAAAATATGCAAGTGTTAAGCATACCTGCAAGGACATCAAAACAAAATGAACACGGATAAAACTAAATGTCATATGACTGATAATGGATGTAACAAAGAATCTATTAATAAAGCAGATTTCCGAATGCCTTCAATATGAAATCGTTTGAAATTTTGCCACATCTGCAGAAGATTGTTTCCAATCATTGGAAAACAGAATATTCAGTAAAAATGTTTATTCTATAGACGAGTCCAGTATTCAGCAAAAATGCATCTGACACAAGACATAAAGCCACTTTAGTCTGACCATGCAGTAGATGATAAGGTCAATAAAGTGTTCAAAAAACATGAATCACGGTGTCAGTATGCATCATTCTCCAATCAAATAATATTTTTAATAATTAGCAATATTCTTCGTTGTATCTCAATCATTTTTGTTATCAGTTACACAATCAGAATGACGATACTTTACCCTAACCAGTTTTTTAATCGACCGTTGTAGACGACCATTGCCCTTACGCTGTATAAGTTTCATTATCAAGTAAATCATGTAGTTACTTTAGTCGAATCAAAGGTTTTTCGTTCTCTCTCTCTGGTTTGACAGCAAAAACTTAGAAACCATGTAATGAACGCCAACATAGAAATAAATGTTTGGCAGCATGAGTCAAAACAGCAATGTTTTACCATACATAGTTGCAAAATATATATACTTCTTGAAACTATTTAAATGGAGAAGAATGAAGAGAATACATTCAAGTTTTACAAGGATCATTCTTGATTTCATTACTGCGAGACAGGGCAGTTCACTTGGCATTTCATAAAAAATAAAAGCGTCAATCTTAGAGTGCTCTACACTTCAGCATGTAGACGAGTCAATTTATTTTCCACATTCATTCAAATTTTAATCCTATATTGCAAGGATGATACACAAGAATTATAAGAAAATCATCGAAGAGAAATTCTCAACAGGAAAAGAAACACAAATTAAGATAGAGAATTAAATTATTCCTGTGCTCACCATTTTGAGCCTTCCATTACGTTTGAAATAGTGAAGACATCCAGAGATTCTGAAGGAATCTGACGATGGCGCATCTCTTGGCCAAAATAATTCAGAGGAAGCACTCCAAACATGCATATGGTGCCAGCAATGGTGAAGATTCTAATACTGCATTTCGAGAAGAAACTTTCAGAACTAACTTTAGGTTGTCAAATATGACAAACTAAGCCATCCAAGGCACACAATTGACCAAAGTCTGATAGAAAAACTATCGAATATTGCTCAAAATAGACTAGTCGTGAGGAATAACAAAACCTGGTTCGTCAAAATT
This sequence comes from Wolffia australiana, assembly GCF_029677425.1. NCBI lineage: Eukaryota > Viridiplantae > Streptophyta > Magnoliopsida > Alismatales > Araceae > Wolffia > Wolffia australiana. The sequence goes on along the minus strand of NC_135843.1, from coordinate 6,896,408 downwards.
TTATTACAAGTCATGTAATAATAAACACAATAGTATCACAAGAACTTAAGCATTCGGGTGAAAGGGTAATCGATTCCTAAGACTGAAACCAAACATAAAATAATGATTTTCAAGTTAAGAAGAGCAATAGTCTTCCTGGAAAATCTTCAATGAATTGAATGAAATAAAGTTGCGTTAAAGTGCCTTGCCTGAAGACAACAATTCTAAGGAAAACCACAGCATCCAAGCCGGCAATCGATAGAAGCTCCTCTTCACTGTACTCCCAAGCCTTCAAAAGCCAACTGGGTGATGGAACAAGTCTTTCTAGAGCCGATTTATCCCTACGTCTGATATTCTCCTCTGCAAGTCTCTTCCCAAAGTAGACACTGACATTTCCAGGTTGCCTTCTCAAAATTGAATACAGCAGTAACAGTACAACGCACAGGGCGATGTTGATCCCGGCTGAAGTAAGAAGAGCCGACAGTTTCATCTCCTATTTTTCAGTGTTTCACCACCGCAAGTCCCACCTCAAATTCTTCATCGAGATTTTAAGCACAATCTGAAAAAATGAGCTCTATAGGTGAATCAAGCAACACTTAAATGGCGACGTAATCACTATATTTTTGAAATCCAACTGAAATAGGATGAAGAAATCACTCTGCGAAATGTGAAAAATAAGTCGACAGAACGAATTTAAACATGGCTACATCAACTAGTTAAACGGAATATCCATGCAGGAAACGTATCCGTTCATAAAATAGTTCAAGGTTGACTCTCCTATTTCAGTTAATTTCAGCAAGCCGATGAACTCCGAAGAATATGAAATCAGCGCGATGATGACGCTCTAAATACTCCCGCCTCAGTCAGCGGCATTCACGCATACAGTAAAAATGATGAATGCAACAGTGAATCGGTCGCATCTAAGATCAAACGTCAACCGCAAGAACGCCAGAAAATCCAATGAACAGCGAAATATACTAACAAACCTAAGAGTTCCAGAATCAAACCGCCAGATGTCACCGCGAAAACAAGGCATCGAATCGTCCACAACAAGGAAAATTTAACAACAAAATCGACAATCAGAGCAAATAATAGTGCGAAATTTATACAACAAAAGCTTCATACCATCAATTCGATGCGATCGGCTGCGAACGATTTCGCTAAGCAGCCGAACGGAATGCAATCAGAGAAATGAGTAGAAATGGGAAACAACTGACCATGTAAATTGGAAGAGACGTTTCTAAGAATCTCAAACAATACTTCACTAATTATTTATAAAATTAAATATATGCTAGGAATTCAAATACGTGGGGCCCGCATGGCAGTTGCGCATTTTTCATATTTTTCGTAATACTTGAAAATGCGGTGGCCATTATTAAAAAAATGACACGTGATATACAAGTCAAAGATGATTGTGTAACCTACATTGAATAAATACGATAGCTTACAGAAGTAGATATAAATTATGCTCTAGGGAGGAAAAAGAGACTGTTTCATCAAAATCACCTTAAGGTAGTTTCATAAGTAAAAAGGGGTATATTATTGGGGTGAATTTTCAAGTTTTATTTGATGTGATTCACTAGACGAATACAACTAATAGGCACATGGCTTATTTGATATGATATAAAGTCATTCTGGATAATAATAAAAATAATGAACTTAAGGTTTTTGCAATAGTTTAATGGGAATTTCTTCCGACTGATTAATTGGGACTTAGGCATCCAAATGCAGCCTTGGACTGATCTTTGACTATTACACAGTATAGGACCTGGGATGATATCTGAACTAAAAGTTCTCGAAGAAGTTATTGGAGCTAAGTAATGTTTTTATTCTGTGTGTAATGATGATATTGAAAGAGTGCACTTGAGAATGGATTTCCTAGAGATTAAAGACTTTTTAATAATTAGGAAAAATATTCCAACAAAATAAATTACTTTTGGGAATATTTCTTTAGTAAAATTAAACCATAACAATTGGATCAGGTCCAAGTTTTGCGACATAGTACTCAGTTGTATTCATGAATAAATCTTTGAAAAGATCACATGTGTCACTATCAATGGAAGACCATGAATCCAAATCATACCGATGTGTTTCAACCTAAATAGCCTAGTCTCTAAGAAGTTATGAATTATAATGTTCTTCAGGCAATACAATTATGTCACTCAAATCAGAAACTAAACCTAATAAATATATAATTTATTGTTTTATCTACCATGAAGAAAATATTATTTTTTATTAAATACATAACACCATTGAACCAGTATTATCTATCTTACATAACTATTAACTCTCAAAAGATAATAATAACTTTATGCAATAATTGTTTTAGTTTTAACACATATATTTATGTCTAAGTTACAAGAATTTTGTATTTTTTAATAAAGGGTTTGCATTCTTTAGGGAGCTTTGATGTTCATATAACATGTCTTCAAATTTTCAATTGAGAAAATTTTAAACATGATGGCTACTCGTTTTAATTTTTAATTTATTTTTATAGCCATACATGTGATGTTTAAAATCAAGACACATCATTATATATGTGAGGGACTATATTGTTGGCTGTGCCACAATCGACAATCTGGGATTAGATTTGCATATATAAATGAATTGGACCTTTGAAAAAAGAACCAAAACATGTTGACCATTAAATTAGCTTATGTAATGGAGAATCTACTACCATCTGGTTCATTGGATGAGTCTCCTCAACCTACACATGTCAACTCTCCAGATATATCCATATGTTCATTGACACATCAAATATTGTCATCATCTCAATCAACGCACCCATGTATCCAAGAGGATCCTCTTATCATAGAAGTTACATTAAGATGGGCGGGTGTTCAAGAAGAAGGAACTTCCATGGAGAGGAATGGGTATTTCTCACATAGCGAATTTTTCTTGTTATAATTTAACTTAATTTTTAATAAAAAATTCAACACTTTAAGCATATCATCTAATGTCGAGTAAATCTTAAACATAACATTTAATGTCCGTCGACGCCCACCATCGATAAAATCCATAAAGAAAATCAACGTACAGAAAAAATGAACTCTGAAGGCCTGTCGTCAAGCTAGGTACTTGAAGCATGGGTCCTTAATGTCAGCTCGGTCTCCACGATGCAGCTGTTGATGAACTTGAGCTTGATCTTCTAGATGGTCCTTAATCACTAATATTTCCAGTAGATTGACCAATGGCTTCATCATTTCATAATCTTTGTACTGTCTTCTCTAATATTGAAGATGAACGATCACATCTTGATGACACAATCACCTTGTGGACTTGTTACTTCATCTGAGCTAAGATGTTTTCAAATCCTGTGATAACAAACTTTCTGGTCAAATTAAAACACAACTGTTTATTATGTATATGAACTAGACAAGTATGGCCAAGCCATGGACCAACGTATAGAATAATTCCAATAAACAAGAAGTCCATTTTTGGAGCCCATTTAAGGAGATGAAGGAAACAGGTCAAATAAAGGTAAGAGTTTTAGAGATAGTCCAAATTTTGGAAAGTTTATTCCCAAACTTGGAAAGAAATTGTCATTATAGAATGCAGATTAACTCATCCTAATCCTCTAGAACCCTGGAATTAAATTTAATAGCTAGATGACGTATTTACAGATGTTGCATGATACTCAATCCAATCACACTTCTATGCCATGTTTGTGTTTATCAAAAAAAAATTCATTTATTTGAACTTTGTAATGATGTCATTGAATATTTGCAATGACTAAGTCAATCATAATGAGATCAGAATAGAGTGATCATTAGTCTTCGAACATGTATTTTGAATATTCAAGTTCAGACTATGAATAAGTGCTATTTGATATATAAAGAATAATATTCTATAAAGAATAAAACTGTTCGATCCTATTTAAGAGATAAGTACGGCCGATCATGTGACAATTAGTGTAGATACATTGAGGAAAGATAATACATGATTTATTAAATAAATAGTTCAATAAATTGATCCATGTGAAATGCCAAATACACCTTGTGCCTGGCTGGCTATGCTTTGACTTAGACTTAAGAATCTCTAATCACAGGATTTGAATATCTTAACTTGGAAACAACATGGAGTCCTAAAGATAATTTGATGGTAAAGAGGAAAATTCACCTTCAGTATGAGGGAACATTGAATCAACTAAGAATATGAATTCAGTTCCTTGGGAAGGGTAGTGTAGATGTTGGGTAATTGGTTCAATGATCTCTGTTACACATCAATGCTCGCGGGAGTGATGGTTTTGAATCTCTGTTACAAATTCTGGTTTGAAGTTTATCAGTATAAGGTCATTCAAGGGTCTAAACATTATTTTGTATCTTCTAAAGCACTACGTGTAGCTTGACACCTCATAGGATAGAAACTTAACTTATCAATTGGGTTAAATTAATCATGGAGTCACCATTATATGTGCCAATTTAGTTAATTAATATAGTTAGCCAATAAATGCTATTACGTTATTAAAGGAACGGATACATGAACCCACAGGGGCATACACATAAGATCTATGGACATAGTCGTTATGCTCAAAGTTTGAATAACATTTAAGATAATATCCAAAGTAGGTATAAATAGGGGGCACCCGTTTCAAGTGATGTGCGAGCTATGCTCAGGCCACCCCTTCTTCTTGATAGAAATATATGCAGCAAGCAAGCTAATCACACATTTCATATCTCATTTCATGTTCATTTATACAATATCCAAGTAGAAGATTCCCACTAATATGATAAATGACTGGTTCCTTAGCCATCAGTGTGGAGATATTGATGATATATAATGGGTGCTCCTTTGACGAAGTCTTCATTGAATTGATATGCATGAATCATTGAATGGTATTAAACCCAACTGGCTATCATGTTAATTCACAATAGTTTTGTGTAAGTGGTCCTTAGACTTTGAGAAACGAAAGTCATCTTGTGGGCGAACAATTGTAGTTTGAGTATGGCTTACAAGTTCTTAATCATGGAATTCAAAAAAGTCTTAGTTTGAGCACAATAAGAAGTATACAAATACTATTGAGTGATCAAAATGGGATTGTTCATCCTAGGTATAAGAGTACACGACTCAAGGAACATAATGCAATAGAGTCACTGAGTCCATACACACTCCTTTGTATCTTCTTGAGCACGAGGTGAAGCTTGACAACCTATGGGCTGGAGACTCGACCTGTTGATTGGGTCAAATTGACCGGTCATTAGTTAATCTATATGACGATATAATTTAGAAGGCCAGTAAAGGTTATTGGGCCACTCGCATTTTTAACTTGACTGATACAAGGGCCTAGAGGTCAGACACAAATTGTCTTTTGGGCATTTTCATGAAAACTCCACACTTCGTATAAATAGGGGAAGGCTCTACACAAAATTCAACTAGGCCAGAATTCTTCAAGGATCTTCTCCTGCGTCTCGCTTCTTCCCATGGCTCCTCTCCATTCATAAGCAAGAACATAGCTCGTTAAGGTGAAGGAAGATATTCAACATGTATGGGATTGTGTGGGTACATCTAGAGGTTACACACTTTTGTTCCAGGTCAGAGATTTCATGAATCAACACCTCATCATTTGAGACTTGGAAGGCCCCAACTATTTTAATGGATTTAACTCCACCTACTTATAGTGCAGGGACACGAATGGGACATTTTTTCATCCCGGGACAAAAAATTGTCCCTTTCAAGGGTACGGACAAATTATGGGACAAAAATTCATCCCAGGGAAGACGGTTTTCTTATTGCGGGACAAAAAACCGTCCGTCTAGAGGTCTCGGACAATGGAAGGATGAATTTATGCATTTATTTTACTTATGCATTTCTTTATGTGTAAGGACAGTTGATGGGCCACCTGTTTGGTACTCGTCTTTGCTTTAATTTTTATTTTTTTTAAGCTGGCCCATTAGGGGAAGATCTCTCCATTGGACCATTCCCCTGATGGCCCATTAAGGCAACCACCCTTATACAAAGGAGGTTATGGCTTAATGGAGGGTTGGACTTGCATTCGGAAAACTCAAGTTGTGTCTTGTTTGTTTCTTTCCCTTTCTAAGTCAAAAGTGCTGTTGTCTTGTTTCAGTACAACGTGGTCTCCACTACCTCTGCATGAAAAAAATAATTTCCCACACGATAGTCGACAAGAAAGAAGTTGTGAAAGGGCAGTCATTCCCCTTTGTTCTCGTGACAAGTTCCAAGGCTTTGTTTCCTTGGGGAAACAATTTGTCTGTCCGCGTTCTTCGTTGTGAGTTTGTCAGAGGAAGACTCGACGAAAGAAAACGGTGACTCTGAAGATCATCCAACTATCTTCGTGAAATTTTGATGGGAAAATCATCCAGTTTCTTGTACGCACGCCAAGAATCTTGAACGTCCTTGTTTGGGATCAGCCTCCATCATTCTCAACTATGTGGTGAAGTTTTTCGGATCTGTTGGACTAGGAGTTGGGTCATCCAACTCTCCCTCTAGTCGTGCCTATCTAAAGGATTCAACCTTATTCTTGGAACAACTATTTCAAGGTGTTTCATTGACGGCAGGATTTTATGCCAGCTCTTCCCAAAAGCTGCATCCATGACGACGTCTTCTGATCAGGTCACTACCATTCCCCTTCATAACCCCTTTAAAATTTATAGCTTAGTTATTTTCTTCAGTGCCGACAACATCACTTCTCTGCAGGAGAGATAAAACTTTACTTAGGATTTGCCACATTCAACTTTGAAATCATATTCACTTTCGTGGTGTCGGAGTAGATTAACTAGTGGTGATGGTTGTGGACATCTAGGGGCAGTGATTGCCTCCCCACTTCGTTGGTTTTTGGACCGATTGATCGAGTCATTGGGAGCCTACCGACCCTAGAATACTTGTGTCATTTCCTGACCTCCGTTGTACATCAGCAACACTGGAACTACTTCTTGTTGATTTAAAAGTTTCATCACTCAATCCCGGCATCACACTCATCTATTTACCGTGGTGTAAACCTATTTGCCAATGCCGTCGCATTTTTTTACACCATTTTCTCACTATAGAAAATTAAAAAAAGTCTATAAACCATATGAAATTAGGAAAATATAAAAATAAAATAGATTTTTTTTCATTTGTTTAACTTATTATTCAGTAATTTTTATTCAAAGTAATATTTCTAAAATTATTTAAAATCCAAAAAAATAAAAACAACTGAAAAATATCATTAAATCTATTTTATCAAAAGTTTACCCTCTCAGTACTAGATTCTTGTGGATTCAAAACTCAGTTACCCTGTACTAAGAAATATGTTTCATATATGTGTGTACATCAGAGCGTTAGAATGTCATGATTTAACACAATTTATGTTTTATGAAGAGAGCATCTATATTTTAAGTCTTTCTTTATCCATTTGTATAATATCAAGATCTCTTCTACTAATGTATTATTTTCTGCGGGGTGCTTTAAGTTTGTCATCCATTAGTTTTGTCCAAGAGTGTGCGAGAGAGGCTTCAAGTGTAATAAAGGATTTTGGTGAAAAGCAACTACTCAACCCTTATGAAAGTGATTATAAGGTTTGTGTGATCTATTTTCTTTTTAATTTGATTTTCCTCTTTGTGTTTGATAGGCAAGCATTCCATAGGAGAGCCTAGATGCGAAGGTGCCCAACGCTGCAAGCTAAATGAAAAAAATGATATAGGGCACCACAGAGCCATTGGGGAAATGATTATAGCACATTTATAAGACTAAATGTCATCGCTGCTCACCATCGTCAATGAGTGCCCTACTTCCATGAAACACTTGCAGTCGCTGGATAACCTCGTTGTAGCAGAAATTTGTTATTCACAATTAGCATAACTGAGCATCTGACAAGATTGACTTACTTGATAAGAAGTCAACTTTGTCAACCATGGCCAAACTAATCACAAGCTGAGCTGAACCAAAATTAACCATATGGAAATGAACTGAAAATTTTAGTTTTTACTTGTTTATTCACATTATAAACTTCTTCAAAATCTGTAAACAATTCCTAAAATTATATTAAATTTATATAATATAATGAAAAATATATTTCCTTTTAATTACATTTAACATATTTTCAATGAAATTAATAACTATACAATATTTCAAAGTCTAAAAAATAACATTCTAGAAATGAAAAATAATGTCAGACCCAGGGATGATACCAAGGAGACACATTGGAACATGTGTCGTGGGTTAGTGGTATTCCTCTGCCTTGAGGTCCGCAGCCTTAGGTGTGTGTCTGTGTGCACTGTCCCTACAAGCATGTCCCTGGGCTGGGCGTCACATGCCCATGGATCATGGCCCTCGGTGCATTCACTGGTCGGCCATACAACATACCCCGACGTCCAATCACCACACCCCTGTGCTCGGTCCCATCCTTAACGCTCCATGTGCCACCAACACCTGCGCAGACACCTCTAATGTGTTGGTCCACATTGGTGCTGCTATGCTTCACACCCTGGTGAAGTGGTGTCCTCCAATTAGGTTTGAGTCCTCTGATTGCTCCTCATAATTGTCACTCACTTGGCTTCCTTTTTTTAAAGATTTAGCCTTAATGATATTAAAGGTTCATTAAAGTCATGCAAGCTGCAACTCTGGGCTGCTCCTGGATATCTGAATGTGATTGGGCCTTCTTGAACCTCTTTTCTTTAGCCCAATAACCCTCGAATGAGACCTAAATCTGAAAATATCAAAAGCTCTAAAAGAGAAGTGAGATTCATTCCACTCGACTCTATGAGACAAGTGGGGTTACTCTAAAAAATACTTATAAATTCTCAATTACTAATTTATGAATTTTCACAAAATAAGTGCTGAATGATGTTTAAATGATAAATTTAAATATTAACAGTCATTAAACAAGTCACTAAAATATTTCATTTAGAACTGATTATTTGATTCATCACCCCTAATGAACTCTAAATGCATTATGGATTTATGTAAGTTCTTAAGAAAATTTTGAGATCATTTTATTTATTTTCTCCCCGTATTTATATGAATTATAATCTCATGCACTATTCCATAATTGGTTACAAAAAGCGCTGATGAAGAATACAAGCAAAACAGGATCTCGGACATTGAACTATTTCATCAATCAAATAAAAAGAAAGGAGGCAAACTGGATTGAAGGCCTGGGAGCAAGATAGGGTCATTTAAGAGGACTGGGAAGAGTTACTAAAGTCGTCGATAAAGAATTACCAGATAAAATGGCATTGACCAGATATAAGATATTCATGTAAATTTTGGATAAATGACAACTTCAATTACTTTTATCCAAAATAAGTTTTAGAGTATTAATCGGCTAACTATTTTCTAGAAGTTATTCTACAGTTTTTGGACAAAAAATTAAGTGAGAGAAGTAAAAAGATGGGGTTAAATGAACGGACGAGCCAAGCATCAACATCACTCAAGCTGGCCATGGGCAGGTAAGTGTAGGGGCACTCATGCTCGCCTACAACCACGAGCGCCCCTGTGCCTACAGAGCTGCATCATGTCTCACACAAAATGCCCACATAAAGGCCACATAGAGGCTACATAGAGGCCACATATAGGGGAAAATCAATCACAATCTTCAATTCTTCTCGGGTCGATGTGTAGTTGATAACCGGCACTGAAAGCGGTAATAATACTGTAAATAAGAGAAGTGGATGGAACGTGCTGGCCGAGCTCGGGGACCCAGCGACAAGTCACGGGTGTTTGGTGTTGAAATTCGGAGTGAAGTGATCCCCAATCAAAGTGTCTATCAGAGCCTTGTATCATATAGACACGCGACAAGGTATGGCTTCACCGACCGTGTGGCGATGCACAACACAACGTCAATAGCACGACCAGCTGCGCAGAATATATCTCAGTGCAATATTCAGAGAGCTCTGGCAGTTGAAGACAAATAACGCTCAAGGAACGATGCGCGAATGATCCAAGAAGGGCCGTTTATCCCCAACAAGGATGGTTTGACAAATCACACTGTTTGGATGCCGGCTCTGTAATGATGGTTTACAGTGGACGAGCTTGAAATTTAAGTGCATGGTAGCAATTCTATCGGCAATTTCCGTTGAATGGCGAAGATGGTTGATAATAATCCGGGAGATCAATACTAAGTAACCAAGGTGCTGAGTGACGCTTGTGGGTCGACCCACAACAGGTCACTGACGACAGTGACGGAATTTTATCGTTAATGAAGCACCGTCTGGCATTGTGAGCCGGTGCAATCTAATCAGGAAACTCTCGATGTTTTCTGGAGATGGAGCGCTGGGGTACCGCAGGAAGCGATGACTGAATACGAGCACAAAAATAAACTTCAAACGACCGTGCTATAATACGGGCAACGGATTTCTTCTTTAGCAGCAGATTCAGCAATGGCGGCTCGATCAGCGATGTAAGAGAACCACGAGAAAAGCAAGGAATATCCTCCCAGAAATTCTTCTCGATAAAACGGGTTCTCTCCTTTCTTCTTTCTCTTTGATGAGTTCTTCTTCCGTCAGAAAACAAAATAACTTGTTTTCTGAACAAAAGAATGAGATATGGATTTTCAAAGACACAGGCTTAGAAAATCCATATCTCATTCTTTTGTTCAGAAAACAAGTTATTTTGTTTTCTGACGGAAGAAGAACTCATCAAAGAGAATTATAGACATGGTCGTGCGGTGCGGTGCGAAAATTCGCACCGAGTGTGCTAATTTTCGCACGCACAAATTGGGCTGTGCGGTGTGCGGTGCGCTTTTGTGCGCAATAGCACACTGCACACCGCACTTATTCGCACACTGTTGAAGAGGGTGGGGGGAGGGGGGGGGCACGGACGTCGGCGGCGAGTAGGAAGGCGAGGCCGCCGACGATGGTCGCGGGCTGCCGGTGGGAAGGGGGGGGTTGGAGGGGGCGCATGCGGGGAGAGGGTAGGGTGGGCGCGGGCGGCCGTAGAAAGGGGGGCACAGGTGGCCGGGTGGTGGGGGTTGCGGCGGGCACGGGAGGGGACGCGGGGGGGGGCGGCGGGGCACAGGAGGGGGAGAGGCAGGGGGGGGCGGCGGGGCAGGGGAGGGGGCTTCAAAATTTTCGCACAATGCTAAATTTTCACACCGCACCGACCCCTGTGCGATGGGCGGTGCGGTGTGCGAAACTTGTGTGCGAAAGATCGCACAAACGCTTCGCACATGCGCCCAACCACACGAGCGCGATCCGCTCGCACGGTTTGGCGCATGTCTAACAGGCTTGTTCCTTTCCCACGTCCACTCCTCCCCCTCTTATAGAGGAAAAGTGGTAGTTTTGGGTGGCCCTATTGGGCCCCCTTATAAGGGAAAGCCTATTCGGCTTCCCCTTAAGAGGGCTCTTTAGGGGACGAAGAAAGCCCATCATGGTTTTCTCCCCCTAAAGAGGACAATTAAGCGCAATTAAATAAAAGAAGACATATAGCGGAGGCCGGTACTCACGCAAAATGGGCCTCCTGACAATCCAAAGATGATGAAAGAAAGACAAGAACATAAAGACACATGACACAAAGTGAGACGACGATGCCGCTTCTCAAACCTGATAATGGCACTGTAGATTCTTCACGTCAGCTCGGGCTCTGCGACGTGGCTGGCTGGTCAGAGCGCAATGTACTGGATGGTCCTCCATCACTGCACGCACAGCGTATAGCACTCATGCCCGTGCTTTCTCGATGGTCTACGTGCACAGCCTGGCCTCATTCACCACACTTGCTTGCCAGTAAGCATGAGCACCTAGTGGGCATTGGCTTAAAAGATCATGATTGGGTGTCACCAACCATGATGCATGTATAGTGTCCACGATAAAAGCTCACTCTTGAATTATGAGCCCTGGTATGTGAGCATGTCCTCAACAGTTAGCATGCAGGCCTCTATTGCCGCCTACTTTGGGGCATTACACATCTCCATTCTTCATTATACTACATAAATTCATGCTTCATTAGATACTTTATCATATGTGAGTGTTCATAATTCATAAGATTGACCTATAGTTCTTTAGATTTGGATATATTTACTTGATCAAATTTAAATTTAAAGTCTTTAAAGATATTAAACTAGTTCAAGAATGAGGTGAAAAAATAAAATTGAGAGACTATTAAAGCTCACTAATGCTACCGATAAGAAGAATATTGAAATTTGGGATTCACACAATTCAGTTGAGGCTTGATGTACACATTAAGTTGGTACTGTTATAGAGAGGAATAATCATACTTTGATGGACATGAGATCTGACCACCCAAAATGAGTCAACAAAACATAAAAAACTTATGGCCATTTTGGCATCATTTTACTGAAATTATCTTCATTTTCATATGAATTTTCATTTCATGCATTAAATAGAGAATTTGGTCAAGAAAATACTTTTAATATAAATTTTAAAAATTTTACAAGTCCAATTATGTTGGTTCAAAATGTGCTTTAAGATTATTAATTTTAGTAGGTTCAAATTTTATCTAATGGTTATTCTATAATTTTTCAGGCTTAATATAATAAAAGAATAAAAATAAAAAGGAGAAAGAATAAAAATAATTTAAATAAAAAACTATGTTTTTAATGTTCAAAGCCTGCATAATAATGGGCTTCTATAAGTTTCTCAACATAATATCGGTCGTTATATTTTAAAAAGAATCACATGATAATTTCCTTATTGCAGTTGTCTCATTCACTAGAGGATGGTAATGGGGATACCAAGGCCACATAAATCAGTGCATCAAGAGGGCGCCATGTTGTGACACGAAGGACGCTGGGACCAAATGTCTCATGTTACACTACATGTGACGGGCATAATGAGATGCAAGGAGAGAGCAATGCAGTCAACTGTAAATCAATAAAATGTCACACCTAGAAGTAGCTGAATATGACCGTACGACTTGAATAGATAACTCGAGGGGTCTAGAGGCCGAGCAGGCTCCCAATGACCCGACATATCCACCCGAAAATTGAAAAAATGGGGAGGCAATCACTGCCCAAAGTTTCCACAGATGTCATCAGTAACGAACGTAATCTAACGCCTAAGAATGAAATCCTTTACTCTCATATTGGTAGCTAGCCTATGACACTAAGCGCTGAGAGAGGAGAGACTAAGAAAGGTGATTATACTGAAAATAAGGGTGGAGGGGGGTAATATGGTGTGACCTGCTGATAAGTCCAAATTTAGGATTTTATGTCATTGTTTTAATTCAGGCTTAACCAACAATAATTATGAAAATTTCCACCTAAATACTCTATAATTAATATATGGCAATCAAGGGGTCAATTCACAGAGAGGCAGAAGTTTAATTTATAAATTTTTCTCAACCTTGGAATGAAGGAAATGAGTTTAAAAATGAGGTATATGATTTCTATAATTTTTCTCATTTTTAAGTCAAGTTATATACTTTCCTATGATCTAAGTTGAAGCAGAAATACAAAGAAAAACACTAAAAATATTTAAGACTAATTTAAGTGCTAAAATAGAGAATTTATTTGCTCTAGCGATTGCCGCCGTTGGTGGTGGTGACAGCGCAACAGTGACAAAGTGGAGGTGGCAGCGGCGGCAGTGGAGATGGCTGGCTTGCATCAGCAACGAAGAGGCGGCAGTGGCAGCAACAATGGTGCGACGATGGGAACAAGAAAGCGAATGGGCTGGCGAGCCTGGTGTGGCCCATTTAGGGCTCGCCTTTGTCTGTGTGCCCAATTAGGGCAGCCTATTTGGAAACCCAATTGGGTCAGCCAATAAAAGCAGCCTCTTGGGTGAGCCCAATTAAGGGAAGAGTAAGTTGATTTGACTGTCTTGCACAGTGCACTTTTTTTGCCCTCAATGATGGAATTCAAATGTAACTTTTTTTAAATTTGAAATTTTTTTTGAATGATGATATATAAAGAGATTGTAATAAATTTCTGAGAGGTAAAGAAATGCTTTTAAAATAGAACATGACTGAAAGGAAGAGATAGAAGGAGAAGATGAAGAGAGGGTGTAAAAGAAGTTTGAGGTGTATTTTGAAGGTGCAAATAAAGGAGAGTTTGTGTGAAATTTTGAGGAGATGAAGTGGGGATATGAATGAAGGTCTAGAGTGACAAAGAGTTGATTCTAGAGAGAGAAATTAGGGAAAATAGGCGTTAAGAGCAGAAAAGTGATGGTTTGAAGGGTAAATGAATGGATAATGATGGGGAAAATGTAAATCTTGGTTCCTAAAACATCAATGCAAGTCTGGTGAGCCCTCAATGCTTCCTCTCAAGTGTGTATCCTTATATTTTGCTAGGATAAGGCATTTTACAATCCAAACAAGAGTCGAGATTAAATGAAACTTCAATAAACTTACACTAAGAAGGTTGAACAATCTGGATTCTTAAATATGCCTTGTCCTACTAGCCAGCCAGTTGCTAGAGCACGTCCAGAATGAGGGGAATGAGGGAGAAAAGAGTATTTATATATTTAAGAATTATTAAAATACCCCTTTGGACATTTCTGTCTTATTCTTCTTGATGTTTTGCCTCTTTTTTCCTCAATTTGTTGAGAGCTTTGCCTTGTAATTTCCAGCTTCTGTATTTCATAAGGTGTTTGACGGCCCAATAAATAGGACAGGTCATGGTACAAACCCCTCTAATTTCTCTCTTGGAAGCCCACAATACCATTTCATCATTTAAGCCTACTTTCATAACCATTAAGCTCCTCGTAAATCTCCAATTCCCTAAGAATTGTATCGTCTTATTCATTTAAATTTCTGCACATTTAGAAGTATAAAATACTCAATCAGTAATCAAAATGTTTGACTTCATAGAAGTCTTTAAAGTTAGTGAAAATAACCATAATGAGCAAAAGTTAGAATTTCTAGCTAATACATAAATATTTGGTTAATTTATAAATAACATGATCAATGATAAACTAATAATACTGAAAGCATCTAAAATGTATCAAAATATATATCCATTTATAATTTTATCACTTGCAGGCAAGTGCATGGATGATCGACAAGGCACGTGGCGGCTTGAGAGGTGGAAATAGTGGACATAGTGGTCGTCAGGCGCCAGTGGTAGGAAACAATATGCGCAAGGCAAAATGGCCAGATTGACGTTCCGAACGGCCATGAGTGGCTGGGCAGCCGGGGTGCCCAAGTAAGTGACAACGTGATCGAATGATGGAGAGATGGCAGCAAGGCCAGAGGTAGCGACAACGGGTTGAGAACATGGACAAGGGGCCTTGGCAATAGTCGACAAGCCAATGGGCAGCGGGAGGGAGGGACACGAGTGGCCAAGGGGCACTACTGGGGGATAGTGGGTGGCAATGGTGGCCGTAGGCATTGTGGACAACATCACATGGTCTGTGACAACAAATGCGATCACGGTAGTTGTAGCGGGAGAACTTTGATCTATTGCAGGATGGTATCAAGGCGGCTAGAGTCGATCATCTACGAGCTGGTATCATGGTGGCAACAACGGCTGTAGGCACCATGTTTAGTGTGGCCTGATCCGCGATAGAGTCTGGGGTCGCAGATGCTTGGTTGCAGCCATAGTCAAATGGCCGCTAATGGTTGGTCGTAGACGAATTTGAATGACCACAATGGTAGAGCCTTCTTGGCGGCAGAGACTGCAAACGAGAAGGCAAGTGTGGCCGCGCCATCATCAAGGGGTTGGGACGGTGACCTGGAGTTGTGGTAGAGGGTCGCTGATGCCAGACGTCGTCAAGACGTCGTCCGGTCATCACTGAGGGTAGTGGCTCAGTATCGAATAAGGCTCTCTATCAGACCACGACGTGAAGTGTCATCCAATAATGATGATGAACAGATATGATAAATGATGGAAATGCGAAAATCCTAACTGTGGTACGTTCAAGTGCCGATTCGCGGTTATGCCATTCTAGAGATTTGACGGGGTCGCCTAGGGTAGGGTCAACCAGGCCACCCGAACCTCGCTCGAGAGGGTCGAGGACAAATATGTCGCCGAACGGGAATACCTCGCTAGTATGCTCACGCTCGTCGGGCGGGCCCGACTCGTACCAGCCAGGTAAGACTCTCGAATAGATCGTCGTCATTTTCTCAACCTGTCTCTCTCACCTACGTCTAACCCGAGCGTGGAGGAGGCAAATTGAAAGTATACTGAAGTAAATAAGAGACGTAAAGAGAAGTAAAGAGGGAGTACCTTCGTCGCGTCCAGTGACGGATATCTCATAGCACTAAGGAGCTGGAGGGGCAGTAGCTGTGCGGCACGGGCGTCGGAGCGGTGCGGATTGCGGCGAGGCGGTGACGCGGCAGTCGGTTGGTGGGGCGGATGCATGGTGCAAGGCGAGCGCCGACGTTGGCGTACGGGCGCGACTAAGCGCGACCGGGTGCGGCTGTGGGCGTGGCGCGGTGGTCGGGCCTGGCGCGGGGGCGGCGCGAGGCACAGGGCGCGGTGCAAGGCGCGATGCAGGGCGCGGCTCAGCCTTACGAGGCACGGCTGTGGCGGCGCGGGCGCGGCGCGGCGGCGCGCGGCGCGCGCGCGGGCGGCGCGCGCGGGCGCGCGCAGCGCAGGCATGGCGCGGGGCGCAGGGTGCGGTGGTCGGGCGTGGTGCGGTTGCGGCATGGGCGCGTCACGAGGGCGTGGGTAAAGGACAAGTGGGGACAAGTGGGGATAAAGAACAAGTGGATAAAGAACCGACTAGTACCGACTCGATATGCTCCTGCCTCAATGGATAAAGAACAAGTGGGGATGCATGGTGTTGCTCACTCTCATCAGTACTAATGCTAGAGGGTATGTGAGGGTCATCAATGGGTGGCATAGATTGGTATCAGACTAGGTCCCTAATGTTGAAGGTGGAACAGATACCCCAATCAGGTGGGATGCCACAACATAGGCATTCTCGCCGATCACATGGGCTATTGGGAAAGGCCTGGCATTATGAGCATGAAGCTTCATAGCAACCTCCAGAGAGTATCTCTCATGCCGCAATCTGACCATGACTAGATCTCCCTTAGTGTATCGAACTGACCTACGACCTACATTGCCGATGATCTTGTACCTTTCATTTTGCAAGACAATGCAAGAATAAATGTCATGATGCAAGCCTCTAATATTATGGGTGAATGCAGGGTCATCCTTGAAAGTCCTAGTACGGGGATCTTATAGAATGAGGTTTAGAGACCTATGATGTACCTAGCCATAAATGATCTTGAACAACATATGCCCAGTGGTATGCTTCATGGACGAGCTGAAAGCAAAATTGGCATGTGGAATCACGGATCCCAAGAGGTGAGGTTATCCCCCACGCTGTAATGGAGCAAGTTTCTTACGCTATGATTCAGCACTTCCTTCTGTCCATCCATCTGCGAATGGTAGGATGAGAACTTGAGCTTCGTCCATATCAAGACCCATTGGGTCTGCCAAAATTAACTTGTAAAATGCACATCACAATCAGACATGATAGACTGGGGTACTCTGTGCAAGTGGACAATCTCGTCGAACAAAAGTTGCATTACCCATGATGCATCGACTGTCTTTGAACAGGGCACGAAATGTGCCATCTTGGAGAATCTATCTACAATGACCATGATAGAGTCGTGTCATCGATTGGTCTTAGGTAAAATGAGGATGAAGTCAACGCAAATGTCGTCCCAAGGGCGCATTGGCCCTAGACAAGGCATATAGAGACCAGCATTTTGCTTGGTCATCTTAGTTTAAAGCAGGTCAAGCATTGGGAAATGATCTTCTCGACATCCCTGTTTAGGGAGGACCAATAAAACTGGTACTCAAGGGCTAGGATGGTCTTGTTGACACTATAATGTCTGCTAAGACAGTGCTTGTGCACCTCCTAAATGAGAATGTCTTGCAGTGACTTGCGGGGCATGCATAATTTTTCCCATGGAAGAGGCAACTGCCCAAGAGATAGTAATCTCAGTAGTTAGACTTTAGACCATCCAGGATATCCTTGCCTATGTTCTCAAAGTTTGGGCAATCGGCGTAGTCGTGTCGGAGTTGGTCGAACCCCAGAACTCGCGTCCTCATCACGTTGAGGACGACGGGTCTCCACTTAATGGCATCCAATACAATGTTGTTGATGTCGGACGTTGTCGGGGACGTCGTCCGGTCGGCACCGAATATGATGGTTTGGTGCCGGTCAATGATAGCGGTATCCGACTACGGCGTAGTAACGTCCGATCAGAAATCCTAAACGAGAAAATATACTATGATGCAATGCCAGATGCGAGGTGTTTGGTACGTACCATTGCCGACTAGCTAGGAATATCGATGCCCGAGACCGACGGGGTCGCCTGGCGGTGGAAGGGTAAACCTCTCGAACCTCATCCAACGAGATGAGGATGACTACGGCGCTGAACAGAGCAGCTCTACTGGATGTTGCCCACACGTGACGGACAAACCCGACTTGTACCAAAGAAGAACACTCTAGCTTGTCGTAATTTATGCTCAACCTGTTCCTGTCACCTAGATCTAACCCTAGCGCGGAGGAGGCAATTCAAAAATGCACTGTAGGAAATAAGAGATGGGCAGGCAGAGAAGACATACCTGATCGGTGTCTACGTGCTGGAATCTTCTGCGTCGATGTAGTCATATCGAGCGCGGGTGGTAGCAGTGGCGGGAGGTGCTGGAGAAGGGATCCGATAGGGCGGTAGCCAACGGGCTGGAGCAGATTCATCGCAAGTGCGATACTCCGTACGGAGGACCTGGCCTATCAAGTACCCACCCGAGGATGGAGCTTGACCAAGCGATGGTCGTCGTACTGGTGGGTCCGGATGGACCGTCGTGTCGGCCGTTAGTTCCCGGTTTGAGGTGAACACCCATCTGACCTTCTGACCAAGCTATCGCAAGGGGGTCAAGGTGATCTCGCCTATTCGATTGGGGGGGAATTGACCAACTGAGGGAGGCAACGTGGTTCCGATCAGGGAACGATCACCACCCAAGACTGGTCGTCGGGCAGGTGCTAATCCGAGCGGCCACATCGATCAACTTATGTGGGTGCTGGTCAAGGCATGCACACCCATCCAATCAGCCGTGGGGGGGTCAACGCAGACCCTTCCCATCAAGCACCACGCGGTCGGGTCACGAGGAATCCTGGTTGGCCGGCGATCGCCGGGCGCAAGAGAACCCTCGACGAGCTACCCTGATGGCTTCCCTTCGGGGTCGGGGGTATTCAGGTGACCCCACACGGAGGGGAACGGAGTCAGATACCTTGGGGTGCCGGTTCTCCCCGTTGAATGATGGGAACGACGCTCCTTAAGTAAGCAAATGAGTTGCACCAACAACAGCAAGCGGAGTCTGCGGAAGGGGGGAAAGAGAGCGCGAAGGCGGACAGGACGACAGTGCATTCCCCTCTTCCTGGATCTTCTTCCCCTCTATGTTCATTTCCTCAAAACTTCTATCTTCCTTCTGTCGAGCGGGACCTGTTCTCCTTTCAACACACAATCTTAAAAAAAAAACAAGTCTGAGCGTTAGGGCGCCCATCGTTTTCCTTTAATAGGAGAAGGATATGAATGGCCCCCTAAGAACATCAAGGGGAATAAATAAAAAAAGGTTAAGGCCCATCTAAGGGGAAAAAAGGGGAGGGGAAGGTCCTTATAGAATGGACTTCCCCTCTTACAACTGAGACAAGATAAAAGGCAAAGAACGGGACGACGATATAAAACCGAACGCTGATGACAAAAAATGCCAGGAAACACGGATAAAGACTTGGATGAAAACAATGGAAAAACGAAGATGATATGCCCCTAATCTGGATACCTGAACCCACGCGTTCGTGACGTCACCTTAGCTTGCCGGCCAGGCTGAACGCGAGTTAGCGGCGGTGTCGTTGGCGGGGGTGGCATCTCCATAGACGTTATTTGGGGCTCAAGCTGCACTGCGCCATCAGTTGTCCTTACCCTTTTTGTGTCGGATGACAAAGGTGTACTCCTGTAAGTAATAAATCGAGTGGCTGTGCTGATCACTTACCTTCTTCTGGTCATGCAAGTGCCTTAGAGCACTATGGTCTGAATATAGTACGAACTCCTTCGGGAGGAGATAGTGACGCCACTATCAAAGCTACTTAATGAGGGCATAGAATTTGTGATCATAGTTTTCATATTGGACTCTAGTATTGTTCAGCCTCTTGCTAAAGAACTAAAAAGGGTGTCCGTCCCAGATAAGGACACCACCAATACCAACGTCGAAAGCGTCACATGCAACTTCAAAAACCTTGTTGAAGTCAGGTAGTCGTAACACAGATCCCTTGGGCATAAGGCGTTTGACCTCTTCGAAGGCCTTGTCGCCAGCCATCTTCCATTCAAACTTCTCAAGTCTGATCAGATACGTGATGGGCACGGTGATTCCATTAAACCCTAGTACAAACCTTTGGTAGAATATCCCTAAGTCCAAAGCTGCGGACCTTATTGACGTCCTTGGGCTTTGGCTTAGATATGATGGCCTCGATCTTGGCAGGGTCAGCTTAAATTCCATGAGCCGACAGGAAGAATCCAAGGAAAGAGACTTCTACATGTACTATGGTACTCGAGTGATGAAAGGACTTCTAGAGGTATCAGACAAAAGGGACATCGATGGTGGCGCCAACAGCTGTTCTTATGGCAGGGGTATCGGCTTTGCGGCATTGAACTTGTGGCAGCAGCCGGGGTCAATTGGTGATCGTCATCCTTGTAACTACTCTAGGGAAATGGAAAAATATAATCTCCTTGGAGGAGAGGGTAGGAACCCCGACGTTAATAGAAAACTCAATTTTTAACAATTATATTTTAAATGACACTAGCTGATACATCCCTGATATAGGTAAGGATGGTTTGCCCTAATGGGCAAAATTAATGGAAATGTCCGAAGTAAAGATATTAGCATAATGGTTCGGATGAACTAAAAAAAACAGAACAAAAGACGACAGGGCCCAAAACATGGGGCCCATAAAACAATTATAAAGACATAATGCAGAAGTAAATGAACTATAGGGACTGGTCGTCAAGGTGTGTACTTGAAACTCGGGTTCTTTGGGTCAGCTCGGGCTCCACGATGCAACTGTGGACAAGCATGGGCTTGGACTTCCAGATGGTCCTCTATCTCGCCCGCTCACGGGGCGGGTAGTGATCCCGTTTATGGGGCAACATATGGGGAAAAGGGATGCACCAGGCCAAATGAGATCAGTGGCTGTGATTTAATCACAATGTTTAGATTATCTTTGAATAAGATCAAACCCTGTGAGTGGATCACCTTTAAATTGTGCCACCATAGAGAAAACTGGGAAAAGGTCCACACAAAAGCTAGGAAGTATGTTCTGCCCACTTGAATCAAAGCCATTTAGGCGAGACACTACAATCATATGGTAGAACGTTACTAATCTTTTTTTGATACTTAATGTAGTGTTGGAATCACTTTTGTATTAGGTTTCGTAGATGGTTTTGTTTAGACCTTTTGACGAATACCTGGTGCAAATGTCTAATATTCTTATTTAGTCATATTTATTCTCACATTGTCTATAAAAAGACTATAATAGTTTTAATTAATAAATAAGCTTTTAAAAATTGAGTTATATTATTGGTCTACATAGTAGCCAAATAAAAATGTAAATACTTATCTCCAAATTTTCTCCTATTAATCTCTCCTCAACTTTAAAATATATTCTATCTTATCTACATAAATATTATACCCCTATTTATATCCATAGTCATCTCACCCAGTTAATACATATATTTACATATTCTCCTTATCATTATCATTGATATCTCATACCTTTTATTCTTCATTTTTTTCCCGACTAAGAAACTTAAACGACCCATTCACAACCTACCAAAATCCTGTATCTCTATGCAGTATATCTATCCCATATACCTTACACATAACCTATAATTAATTAATATGAACAATCATACTAATTATACGAGTTATTGATCACATCCAGTTAAGCATGATAATTCATGCATTATAGAGCATAGTTAAGCCAATTATGCATGTGATAACTTACAAAGTATAATGTTAAATTGATGAATATTAGATACATATATGTGTTTTAGTAACCATATTTGCGTGTTATCATATTTAAATTAAGGTAAATGGCGTGCACTATAGTTTTATGATTGTTTTTAATTGTTTAATATGTTTTCATGGCATTAAACTCAGTGCATTGAAGATTTTTTTTTGCCGGACATAAAACACTTGGCTAGAGGTTGTTAAGGGTTTTATTAACTTCTCTGGAGTTTTCCACTTTTTTATAGTTTTCAGACCATTATATAGCTAAGAAAAATAGTAGAATACAAAGAATATTTTTTAATATTTATTTAGTATTTCAAAAATGTTATTTATTTATTTTTTTTCATCCGCGTCATTCGCCTTACATTTTGAGCAAATAATTGGAAGCGCCAAACAAGTCTTTTTATAGGTTCTTTATGCCATCGCAATGCGTGATGCCATAATGAGTGAATCATTGGTCCGATGATAACTGTAAGGGGGCGGCTCGGGGAAAAGGTAAGTTTGTTTTTATTTTTTTTTAGTTTTTTGTGCATTAAATAAATGCATGTGGTTTGGTGGTAAATGTACGTGGAGAATCGATAGCCATCCGAAACAAATGCATACAGGGAATCGATGCTCCACTTTCAATTATTAATGAGGCAAGATTACAGTTTTATTATTATTTTAATTAATACATGTGCTGAGACGACGACGTGGCACTCGCCTGGCAATAAAAGGGTATAATATCTCTCAATAATGGTAATTATTTTGTTGTTTTCAGCGCACTACGACATGATCCGAGGGAAGAGAAAATGAGGAAAAGGCATTGGCAAACCAGAAAATGGCTAGGATTAATCGTAGCTGCATGGAAGAGAGATAAAAAGATCCAACAGCTAGGATTAATCGTAATAAAATGGCGATGTGTAGAGATCTAGCCATCTGATCGTGCTCTAACTTCGAGGGTAGGCTTATTTTTTCACCCTCTATGATAGTGACGGTTAAATCTTGAAATGGAGATCGGGAAGAAGAGAAAAACCACCGAGGAAGCTCCCCCCAAGAAATTGGCCAGGAAGGACACAGGTGCTGCTTCTGACGTCGACAGATCTTAGTTCAAGCATCAAAGGTGTTAGTTTCTTCTTGACTATTTGAACTTCTTCTTGAACAATTTTAAAATGCCAAGGCATAAGCAACATTACATGCCCTTGGACATAATTTTAATAATGACTCGCATTGAAATATGACTCAAGATATGACTCTTAACTCTTATATCTACATTGGTTTTCATCTCATAGTGCTTCTTAGATCCCTAGAGTAGGGTCGAATTTGATGTTTAATTCATTTTCCCCCTAATTCTTCTACTTTATTTCTCTAGGTTAATTCATCCACTTTCTCTCTCTAGATCAAGAATAAATTGTTACAAAAAATTAATTCAACATATAAAATTGAAATCTAAAATTTCATTGAGAAATTCGTCCATCTTCAAGCCCAATTTCAAAATCCCCTTCTTGCGTATAAATTCCCAACTTTAATACATAAAAACATTGTGTTGATAAATGAGATTGATTTGGATATTGATTATCTGAATTAAGTCCCATTAAATGAAAGAATTAATTCACTCTTGAATTAATTTATTTGGATTAGGATAAACGTTCTTTCAAAGTGCCTCCGTGTGGTTCTACCCCTTTCTAATCCTAAAGTTTCTGTATTTCGTAAAAGGAAATTATATAAATTTTTTACACAAGCTTAAACCAAGGTAAAATTTCTAATCACCAAATTAAGGCTTATCAGCATGTTCTATATATTCACTAATTAACCATTATTTAAATTAAAACAATGATATTTTGAGGCTTTTTATTTTAATAAATAATAGAGTTTGGAAGAAGATTTAAATTGATAATAATTTTTTTTAAAATCATTTTTAATTAGGTAGACACCTAATTTTGAGTGTTTTGGAATTCTGATGGAATTTATTAAATATTTTCCAAG
Organism: Wolffia australiana; assembly: GCF_029677425.1. NCBI lineage: Eukaryota > Viridiplantae > Streptophyta > Magnoliopsida > Alismatales > Araceae > Wolffia > Wolffia australiana. The sequence continues at coordinate 6,872,614 of NC_135843.1, read as the reverse complement.
TAATTGTCAGCTTAAAATCAGAAAAATGTGCCCGTAGTTACCTGGCCGATGTGATAGATGCTATATAACCACCATATGGAGCACATGTGGCGCTAACGGGGCATCGGTGTACGCACATGTGTGCGCATGCGTATGCACAATTTTAATTAGTTAACAGACACCCCGTTTTCATAACTATATTTATTTTGAAATTCTTCCTTATGGGACTAACTTCATTTCCAAAAATGTGCAACCTAGCCGCATTGAAGCCATTTGATATGGATATTACATCACATAAGCTTACTCCTCTTTTTTTTTTTTTTTGCAGACCAAAGGGTACATCGATTGCACGGTCAATGACCAATCAGGTAATAAGGGAACCAAATATGACAGCCAAAAAAGAACCTGCATTTGAATAGGAGGATCCAGCGGCCAAAATTGTTCCTGTTCTTGATGATTCGATAATCGGATGGTTGAGTAACAATATGATCACTAAAAATCAAGAAAATGGTTACAAAAATCATAAACAATATGGGAAAGTGGCCAAAAAATATGAATTGCGTCAATTTTAAAAGGGTCATACTTCTCATTGTAGAGGAATATAGGGCTGAAAATGTTTTGGCAGTTTCCTCTCTTTGCACTCTTCCAAGGGACTTGGTGGCCCCCATAAATAGAGGTACAGAGGTCTGACAATTCCTTGTGCTCTTTTGGCTTTCACTATCTAGGAGACCTAAATTGGAGTACCAATTTAGGTCTTGTTCTTTCTTAAGTGAGCTCCTTCCCCTCTTTTGATCTATCTTCGTGTATGATGCAACACACCAAGGTACTAGGTGCAATATACAGTCTTATGAAAGGAGATGAATGCTTGGGAGCATCACCCAAAAAAGAGATGAGTCTTAAACACTTAAGTAGGATTTTATTAGTATGGCCCCATCTTTCTACCTATTTTACATTATCATATCATCTAACTCTTTGTTATAAGTTATTTAACCCTATAAATAGGGATTAAAAGTTGATAATATCCATTTCTAACTATTGTTTCATGGGGGAAATCCTGAAGCCAAGTGCAAGTCCGTAAGCAGCCGCGTTGTGAAGCGAAAGCAAAGTGAAGACCCTGGACTTCAAGTATCAAGCATTACAGTGGGTCCCCATTATATTGTTCCTTCCTAGTTCATGTGATTGTATTTTTGTTTATTTAGGAAGGCCCCTCATGTTTTGGATTCCACATGTTTATGTGTTTTAGGATGGATTTGATTCATTAGGGGTGATGCCCATACTTGGGGCATTTCCCCTTAATTCTTTAAGGGAAGTGGTGCACCTATCAAATTTTGAGTTTTTAAAGAAAGAAAAAGCTTGTTTTATCCTACTTTTATTTGAGGATTGAGGGATAGGGAGTTTTTGCTTGGAGGATCAAATTAGGGTCGTTCGCATCAAGCGAGTGTGGACGCTTGCAGACGCTAGTCGTTCCCACTCCATTGGCCCTCAATCACATCTATTGGGTCATTGGGAGCCTATACGCATCCTTAGATCCACTCGTGTGACTTTATGGATTCTTCACCCTAGGCCAGGGGTCTTCTAAAATGCATTTTCATTGATTTATGATGGCCTGATCATGAGTATGGTCCTGATGTTTTCGATATTCCAGCAGAAGATCCACTTAGACTGCATTATCAGGACACGTCTCCTAATCTTTCTATAGTTGAGTCAACTACTCGAGCAGGTAGGGACTCTCCTCTTAGAGCTTCTACACCCCCTAGTGGGCCGCCCATGAACGAGCCCCCTCCCTATTTTTCTGAATGGGGATAGGTCGCCCTAGTGCCAACGCTTAGCCGACATTGACTACCCATGACAAGAGATGTTTCCCACTAACATGGTAAGGCCTCGATGAGGGATGGTTCTATGCCATGACTCCCCCATGACGCATAGTCATAGTAGTATCAACAGCCTCCTTGGCAAGCGCGTCAACCCTAGTAGTGTCAGCAACCTTGGGGTCATCCGTGATGCAGGTCTCCACAGCCCGGTCAATATTGACAGCCTCCAGAGCAGGATGGCCGCTACTATCAGTAGGATAGGCAACCGCGCTACTACGAGAGGAGATACCTGCCCCAATAGGAGGTGCTCCGACACTGTCCACAACATCCATCGTACACCATACATTCAACTTCTTAACCACTTTCTTCCATCATACATTCCTAAGGCCCTCACTAGAATAACTAATCACTCTCCAATTCTTAGTTAATTTAGAATAGAATATTGAACAAAATTTATGTGTTATTAAAGACCATACAATAAAAAGAAAAGATAACAAAATGGAACTCCTCACATCGCAATTTGCAATTCCGACAACCATGTAGAGATGTTGTAGACAGTGGGAGTTGCATCAACACAGTATCCGATGATACCGTGGTCAAACTAGGCCTATCATTAGTTTTGCGCCTGACACCATACAATGTGTCATGGATTAATGTTTCTACCCTTCCAGTGAAGTCTCAATGCCACATCTCGTTGAAGATGAGCACCTATGTGCGATGTGCATCGCATGAGGATAGGAATCATCATTATGGGATGCTCTCAGTTGTTCGACTACTATGACCAGTTAGGTGGTTGAGGAAAAACTTTTATGGTACCCATCAATACGTAGGCCGACTCAAAAGATGCCTCTGGTCCCAAAGCTGGCGCCAAAGCCGAATCCACCATTAGTTACTAACAAATGTATTTTCAAATGGGAGCTTGATTTGGAAAAGGTGGACACACCAGTCTGTTTCTTTCTTACCTTAGATGTCTCCACCCGATGCTCACCTCCCAAACTCGATGCTTTTGAGTCGACTAAACTCTTGGCAGACTTTGGTGAGCTATTTCTCGAGGAGCTTCTTGATGAGCTCCCATCCATTCGTAGCATTCATCACGCCATAGACCTTGTACTAGGTGCTTTGCTTCTGAACCTACCACATTACCGGATGGATCTGATGAAGACCAAGGAATTATATCAATAGTTGAAGGAGCTCATGTTGAAGGGCCTCATATGAGAGAGCATTTGCCCCTGCACAGTCCCAACATTGTGGTGCCAAAGAAGGATAGAACATGACATATGTGCTATGTGATGGAGGACCATCCAGCAGATGGCAGCTCAGCGACGACGACGCCACCCGAGGATGCCACGATGACGCGCCACCAGCCATGCCGAGGCGCTCGAGTCGACGCCCGTCATCCGGGGTTTAAGTACTCCGGGTAAGCAAGGCTTTACCATTTTATTATTTTCATCATCATGTTGTATTTCTTTCCGAATTATGGGTTGGGCCATTATCGTAGGGCCCGTCCTCATCTTTGATTTTATATTTTAGAATTGTATTTGAATTTGTAAGGAGAGACCGAACCACGTTTCACGACGGTTCGATCTCTCCCCACGTTCTCTTGGCACCCCTCCTCCCTATATAAGGGGAGGGCATGCCCAAGGAACATTTGGAAGTTTTTGAATGAATTGAATTTTTTCAAAGAGCTTCCCCTTATCGTAGTCGTAGCGTAGGGGGTGTGGCTGGCCCCAACCACGTCGAGACCACTCCGTGGTTAGAGCTCACGATCCACCCGTCGAGATCACTCCGGCACGTTTAAAGATTCGAGAAGTCGGCATCGCCTCGCGCGGAGGGAAGCCTGCATCGAGCTTACTCTGGAGGCATCTGAATACACGAGACGCCGTCGACCTGCGCTGCATCGGGAGATTTGTCTTCATCGAGGAGACTCGCCCGCGACGATCAAGAACCTCTGTCGCCAAGGTTCTTGATTCTCTCCTCCACCTACACCCTTCTCAACTATTCGCCCCGACCATCTTCTACCCCGGCTCCCTGATTCCCCTCATTGTCCTCGCCATTTCTTGATCTTCTTCCTTCATTCACCCAACGTTTCTTGATCCCTTTTCCCCCCCCCCCCTTCACCTTCATCATTCTTGATCTTATCATCAACCCCATCCCGTTTCTTGAACCCCATCCTCTATCCTTCCCCCTTCCCCCCCTTCTTCTTGATTCTTGATCCCCAAACCCCGTTCTGGACCCTCTCGCCCTCACCTCTACACTCTCCCCGCCGTGGCCCCTGCTTCCCGACTCTCTCTCTTTTGCCGCACGCCTCAGCATTGGCCGCGCCGAGACCGAGCGCTTCGCCGTGTCCACGCCCAGCCCCGCGACTCGCCCGCGCCGCTGCCCGCCCGCGCGCGCCTCGCATCATGCCCAGCCCGCGCGACTGGGCCGCGCGCTGCCCGCCCGCGCCACGACCTTGCGTCGCGCCCCAGCCCGTGTCGCGCCCCGCTGCCCCCCTCGCGGCGCGCCCCCACCCGCGTCGCGCCCAGCCCGCGACTTCGCCCGCACCGCTGCCCGCCTGCGCCGCGACCTCGCGTCCTGCCCCAGCCCGTGTCGCGCCCCCAGCCTGCCCGCCCGCGCCGCGACCTCGCGTCGCGCCACAGCCCGCGTCGCGCCCCAGCCGCCCCAGCCCGCGACCTCGCGTCGCGTCGCGATTCCGCCAGCGTCATGAACGCACGCGCCCGCCGTGATCCGACCGCACGCCGCGGACCCGCCAACCCCGCCGTGACCCGATAGCGTGCCGCGGACTCGTCACTCCCGCGGCTCGTCAACTCCGCGCCGCGCCGTGATCCGCCATTTCGGCTGTGCCTTGGACTAATCCACCATCAGGTTCGCTCGTCTCCCCTCCCTCTTATTCCAGTATTATTACTGCTTGCAGTCCCGTCGCCCGCTATCGCGTTCCCTGCCAAGACCTCTGGATCGAACATCGGAATAGGCGTAGCCACCGACGTCGAGAGCAGGATTCTTTGAGGTAAACGGGTTGTCTATGATTGCTTAAATATCGAACTCTCCAGGGCCGTTATACGCCCCTCCCGTCCTAGTCGTCTAGTAGATTCAGCGGGTCAACGGGGGTCTGATTTCCGGATCATTCTACTCCGTGGCACGTCCCAATCTACTGCGCTTACTTGTCCGCGTCTTATCGGCTCGTTTATAAACTTCAGTCCCATAAATTTGACAAAGTTATATCATATCATCATTTCACTTGTGACGTGAAACGCGCCGTTCGATCCCGGCCGCCATCGTTTCGCATCACTATGGCTCTAGTTCCATAAAAAAGATAAGGAAAAAGTACCATTTTCCCATTCCCAAAGTCTAGAATTAATTTTATTAGATGGCTGGAGTGAACATATTTTTGAAAATAGACTTACAAAGTGGATACCGTCAAGTCTGTATTAAACTAGAGGATTAATGGAAGACATCCTTTTTTATTAAGAATGGTCTCTTCCAATGAAATGTCATGCCATTTGGGCTATCAAATGCTCTGAGCACATTCCAGCATTTGATGAATGAGGTACTAAACCTGTTCATAGGTCTTTTTGTCATCTATGTCAACAAACTTTTGATTTTCATTGGCTCTCAAATGGACCACTTAGGATACCTTAGAGAGGTGTGCTTAATGCTACACCGGGAGAAGCTCTACGCTCATCAGAAGAAGTGTAACATCTTCATGGCCGAGGTCTCCTTTCTTGACTTCATTCTCTCGGCTCAGCTCACAGGGTATATGCTGACCCGGCCAAGGTCAAAACCATTACTTCATGGCCCAAGCTCGAGGATGTCCATGATGTCCACAACTTCGTGGCCTTAGCAACCTTTTATTGACGGCTCATACCAGGTTTTAGTGTCGTTATCACCCGCAGCGCTAGTGGGAGAGTCATCATCGATGGTCACCACCACCATACTGGTATCGACCCCCACAATACCCCGAAGACCAGAGTTACCCCGTCGATAGAAATTTCTGCCCCGTGGAAGTCTACTGTCCACCGCCAACAAGCGGTCACATGCGCCCTGAACCCCTGAGGAACGAAGTTCCTTCATATCCTTATGGTGTTGCTCCGCCACCGATGGTCGGTGGCAATCCTTATACTGCACCCACGACGCCAATTTACCCGACAGGTCCAAATGTCCCATATATCAGAACGGGACGACACCCATGCTCCAACCCTATGGCCCGGCATCAAACTTAGCCCTGACTCAAGAGCTGTATGTTACCCCGGTGCCACAACCATATGGTGACTACGCCCCACCGGCAGCCCCATATATGACCCCTACACATGACCATACCAACTACCAAGGGCCACAAGATGTGCGACGTCCACCACCGCGCCGACATCAACATGAGGACGACGAACGAGACCATCGTCGGGAAGCCCATAGGGCTATGATACAAAAAAGTGATAGGATGGAGGTTCCACTGTATGAGGGTTCAAGGAACCCCAAAGATTACACGGACTGGGAGTCCAATTTGGAGAGTTATTTTCAGTGGTATGACATGGGCGATGACCTATGCGTGTCATACGCGGAAGCAAGACTTGGCGGACAAGCCAAGATATTCTGGAAAATGAGAAGGAAGCAGCATGACGCCGAGGAGAACCTTCTCCGACTTGGGAACAAATGTCTAGGAAGTTGAAGGATAAGTATGTACCCAAGCTTTACATGACTCGCTTGCTCCTTAAATGGATGGATCTTAAACAAGGCAAGCGAAAGGTTAGTGATTACATAGAGGAATTCGAGGAATTTTGGATGTGACGTAAATTTGTGGACAGCCCACAAGTTCAAATCGCATTTTTCATTCATGGTTTGCGTAGTGACCTAGGAGTTAGAGTGCTGGAACAAAATCCGGCTACTGTAGAGCAAGCCTATAGCTTGGTTGAGAGTAACGAGTATACGATAGAAGACATTACTCCATCACCCGTGGTTGGCACAAGAGCAACCATCGTCAATAGTAATAGCGTAGCTTTGACAGGGAGGACGACGAGTAACACTGGATGGGTTACAGGAACCACATCCACTACCAGAGTTACCCCGCCTCCACCCACGATGGCGACAACAGCTCAAATTGCATCATCCGTTGTTTCTACGGCCCGAGCATCAGCCACAACCCGAGAACCCATGCAATGCTTCAAGTGCAAGGGTTTTGGGCATCATAGGACCGATTGTCCTTCATTACTACACATGGACATTTACGGCAATCCGGTAGAGGATATACCGGATGATGACTTAGAGATCGATGAGTTCCTGGGAGAACTTCCTGAGGAAGAAGTGTACGGAGGACCCCTAGGGTACATTCAGATTACTCCAATCACACCCGCACCGGAAAATCCTGTAGTGAACTTACGGATTCAGCGTAGCAGCGCGATCGCCGGCAGCTCCAGCTCTTCCCGGCCCGTACCTAGTTCAGCTCCCTCACCTAGCCCTACCGTGGCATTGACGACCCCTCGGACCAGGTCTAGACAGACGAGATTGTTGACCAACCCACCTAGGGCAAATCTAGGTCAACCTACTCCTACTCCGGCAGTTATCTTGCCACCCTCGATGAATCTGATAGGATCGTATTGGTTGATTCAGTTCAACGTGTGTCTATCTTTTATTTGTACGTTAAGATCAGAGGACGTACATTTAAATTGATAGTTGATAGTGGCAGCTGCATCAATGCAGTCTCAGAGGAGACGGACTCTACTCTGGGATTAACTCTCATACCACATCCCAGTCAATACAACGTCTCGTGGATAGAGACATCCACTCTACCCGTCATAATTCAGTGTTACATTCTACTGAAGATGAGTACTTACGACGAGAAGGTGTTATGCGACGTACTACAGATGAAAATTGGTAGCGTTATCTTGGGACGTCCATGGTTGTTTCACCATGATGTCCAGATCTCCGGACGGGCAAAACTTTTCACTTTCATTTATGGCGGGTGATGAATCATTTTGTATCTGTCGACTAAGAAAATGAACCCGCCCTCACAGCCCATCCCGGCTCCTTCTCAGTCATCACCTAATACTCTTGTTATGAATGGATGTATATTTCATCGCCAATTGGAAGAGGACTTACACGTGCTTGTCTGTTTAGCCTTTACCCTCGCTATCCCCACCAAGGACTTAGACGTAGATGTCACGACCCCAGAGGTCGATCAGTTAATGGATGAGTTCAAAGAGGTATTTCCTGAGGAACTACACAATGAATTACCTCCATTATGTGACATACAACACGCTATAGACTTGGTACCGGGAGCATACCTCCCCAATTTACCACACTATCGGATGGATCCCGTGAAGTACGAAGAGCTTCATTGACAGGTCAAGGAACTTCTTTCTAAGGGATTAATACGAGAAAGTTTTAGTCCATGTGACATACCAGCACTCCTCGCGCCAAAAAAAGATGAAACATGGCGGATGTATTGTGACTCGAGAGCCATCAACAAGATTACCGTGAAATATCGATTTCCAATCCCTCGAGTCGAAGACCTCTTCGACGAGATGGCCGGAGCAATGATTTTCTCCAAGATTGACCTTAAGAGTGGATATCATCAAGTAAGGATCCGCCCCGGTGACGAATGGAAGACTGCTTTCAAGATAAAAGACAGTCTATTTGAATGGAACGTAATGCCTTTCGGGCTATCTAATGCCCCTTGAACCTTCCAGACATTAATGAATGAGGTTTTACGCCCGTTTCTTAGGAAGTTTTTTGTCATCAATTTTGACAACATATTAGTTTATAGTTCTAGTAGTGAAGAACACATGCAGCACCTTCAGAAAGTTTGTTCAAAACAAACATTCTATCGTAGATTTGACGGGAGAAGCTATATGCTAATCCAAAGAAATGCACTTTCTTTACTACTGAAGTTTCATTCCTAGGATTTATCATATCTTCTAAGGGCATATCCGTTTACCCAGGAAAGATAGAGGCCATTACTACTTGGCCACAATTAAAGGACATGCATGACGTCCGCAGCTTTATGGGTCTAGCTACATTCTATCGTAGATTTGTGCCAGGATTTAGCGGGGTCACTGCCCCTATAACAGATCTGCTACGAAAGGAAAAGTTTGAATGGACACCAGCAGCGGATAAGGCCTTTCGAACAAGTGAAGAAACTCATGACCGAGGCACCAGTCTTAAAACTTCCCGACTTTGGTAAAGTCTTTGAAGTATCATGTGATGCCTCAGGGGTAGGTATAGGAGGAGTCCTCTCTCAGGAAGGACATCACATAGAGTTTTTTAGTGAGAAGCTAAATGCCATGCGCCAGAAATATGACAACTATGATCGAGAGTTCTACGCCCTCGTTCAAGCTCTAAGGCATTAGAGACACTACCTCCTACCTCGTGAGTTTGTTTTATACTCGGATCATAGTGCCCTCCGGCACCTACAGGATCAGCAAAAGGTCAGCGATCAACATGCCCGATGGATTGCGTACCTCCAAGATTACACTTTTGTAATCCGGCACAAGAAAGGAAGAGACAACGTCGTAGCCGATGCCATGAGCATGTGCCCACTAGTGCTAAATATGATGCGTTCACAAATTGTGGGTTTCAAACATGTGACAAATGACTACAAAGATTGTCTCGATTTTGGGCCAATTATGTGTGCTCTAAAGGATAAAATGAGCATTGAATTACGTGACTATTATGTAGTGGATGGTTATCTTTTCTTTGGTGGAAGATTGTGCATACCTAGGACATCATTGAGGGATCAATTCATTTGGGAGACTCACGCCAGAGGCCTTAGCGGACACTTCGGTGTCAACAAGACAATACATGCCGTAGAATATCAATTCTATTGGCCCTCCCTCAAGCGAGACGTCGGCAAAGTCGTTGCTCGATGCCTTACATGTTCATGGGCCAAGATGAGCAAGCAAAACTCTGGCTTGTATACGCCACTACCGGTGCCCACAAGACCGTGGGATGGCATTAGTATAGTTTTTGTTTTAGGACTACCTAGGACTGCGCAACGACATGACTCGGTTATGGTCATCAACGATAGATTTTTGAAGATGGCCACTTTGTGCCATGCTCCAAGACCTCGGACGCATCTCGCGTCACACGGCTCTTCTTTGACAACATTGTCAAATTACACGGTGTGCCTAAAACTATAGTCTTAGATCGTGACGTGCGATTCACGAGGTATTTTTGGAAAACTCTTTGGGTTCTCATGGAAACCCAACTTAAGTTTTCCACAGCCTACCATCCTCAGACAGATGGTCAAACTGAAGTTGTCAACTGTAGCCTTGGCAACTTACTTTGATCGATCGTTGGTGACAACACTAGCTCGTGGGATCTAGTGTTGCTGCGAGCTGAGTTTGCGTTCAACTCATCAGTCAACCGTACCACCGGTAAGACCCCATTTGAAATCATGTATGGTCAATTACCCCGCCGACCCTTAGACCTCATGCCACTAGGAGAACATAATAGAATTTCAGAGGAAGGACTAGATTTGGATCACATATTAGAGACATGCATCATGACATACACTCTCGCATCACATCTCAAAATGACAAGTATAAGGAACTAGCTGACCAAGGACGACGGTTAGTTACGTTTGCGGAGGGAGATCAAGTCAGGAAATGATTACGGCCTGAGAGGTACTCTCCTGGGGTCACTACGAAGTTACACCCTCGTAGCGCCAGGCCTTTCTCAATTGCCCATCCCGTGTGTCTTACATGTTGTTCTTGAGCGTCTTACCTATTTGGTACGAGTCAGGTCTGCCCGTCCCATGCGTGCAACATCTAGCGGGAGTCTTCCCGTTTGGCGTCGTAGCGTCCTTGTCCGTCTGAACGAGGGTCAGGAGGTCTACCTCCGTCTCTGGGGGACTCCTTTGTCGTCCCAGGGGTTGGCAACCCTTGGTAGTTGGCAACTGTACGTACTAAATACCCAACGCCCGTGCATTTCATCGTAGGTTTGCCTCGTAGAACATCCATGTCGGACGACTTTCTCGGAATAGGCGTCCGACCACGTTGATAATCTCAATTTTAGGGCTAAAATTTGTCGTTGGTGATTGAGATTATTCAATAAAAATATATTTAACCGTACTTAAAAATACTTAGTTAGTGATGAGTACGGATTGTCTCCACAGGGAAGGATGATTAAGGATTTACTTTCTTATACTAGTGACGATGGACGAGAGGATCGACGAAAGCAATATTTGAGGACGTGAGCTAGTGATATAGATAAAAGAAACGTAATTATAAGCTAATTTAACTTAAAGTAAAGAGTAAGTGATTGTGATGGATATGAGGATGAACGATGGAATAGACGAGGATAGTGGTGGGATATGGAGTGATATGATGGCAAGGATGGAGAGATGAGAGAGTGGGGATGTAAGTAAGTGAAGTGATAAATGAAACTTTGATAAAAAAAAACTATAACTATGATAAAGATGATGTTGGGAGAGAAACAACGTAAGGCGAAGACACTTACCTTAGATCCTTACGTTCGGCCAAGATCACGGCGATTTGCGAGTGCCGGTAAGCTCCCCCTCTTCTCTTTTGTCTCTTTCCACACACCCAAGACACCAAGAACACTCTTGATGGATCTCAAAACTCACTCTCTTTCAATCAGCCCACAAAAGTGGGAAGTAAGTTCAAGATGGTTTTTACAATGATCCAGGCCTCTATTTATAGATTAGAGGGTATGGATAGAAAGAGGAGGGGAAGATGAAAAGTTATGGCCGTTGGAAGTTGAAGCAATCCTAGCCTTTAATTTCTTCTCTCTCCTTATCAATTTCATCAGTTTGTGCCTGTTAAGAAGTCAAAGCACTTGGTATTCTGTGGCATTTCGTATTCCGTGGCTTTTCATATTCCATGCCTTTTTGTATTCCGTGGCTTTTCATATTCCATGGCTTTTCGTATTCCGTGGCTTTTCGTATTCCGCAACTTTTCATATTTCGTGCCACATGTACATGTCAAAAGGACAAAAAACAAAGAAAAAATCTCTTTCTCAATGCTGACGTGGTGGCGCATCCGCACGCCACGTCACACTATGCCATAAAAAAACCAAAATACTTAAATTTTCATATTAAATCAAATAAAAGCCCAAAAAATACGTATAAATATATATTTTGAATCAGAAAAATCATATCTTTCCAAATTTAATATCCAAAAATTCCAGAAAAATCATATTCTTTCTCATAAAATTATATTCTTTTAGAATATACTATTAGAAAAATCCTAAAAATATAGAAAATTCAGAAATTTGTTCTAAAAATAGATTTAATCATTTTAAGCTTGATAACATGCAAATATGAGTAATTTAATGCATAAAGACGCATAAATATAATAATATAAGGCACTAAAAATGCATGTTATCACACGTCACCCTCGACAACGATTCCGATGCCTTAGTGCCGACAGGATCTCGTCCCTCGACGCTGTCCTCCATCAATAACGGGGGGGGCGGTGATCGCACGATGAATTTTGGAGATCATTTTAAAGAAAATAGACCCTACGGTTGTTGCATCAGAGTGGTATCCAGCTTCCCCTCCCTAGAAGAGTGTTTTTGTAGTTTAACTTGTTGTGTAGGTGATGCCAGCCTGTCCCTAGTGTATTGCCATCGTTAATCCTCTGTTGAGCTACAATTGCATTCATTGGAGGACTGATGACGTTGATACTACAGTGATCTAGGCCCGCACCACCACTGATTTTTGACTGTCCATAACGTTGACACTCCTTTGACGATCTCTACTGCTCGATGGTGCCATGACGTATGATGCTCTCATGTTCTCCTGATGAACTTAACACGACAATGGGTATTAGTGGTGTCAATTCCCTCATCTCCCATTTGATTGGTGGCTGAACGTGACATGTTTTCCGTTGTCAGCTTGAATCCTCAAGGTGCCACGACAAAGGTCCAGACTGATTGGTGAACTCCAGGATGACACCACCAAGTTTGCTCGCGATGCTCACCTGATGACCCCTACATCCATGTTTTTCTCCCATCCGCACACGGCCGATAGTTGAGCCAACAATGCATTCCATGGCTGACCGACATCCACTCAATGCCATGAAAACCGTCTAGGCCGCACGCTTATTTCCTAAACAAAATAACAAAAAAAGAGAATGAATTTCATTCATTCGCATCACTACGCTGACCTCTATTGCGTGACACCAAATCTAGGTGCCCTCTCGGCTATCACTCCCACTCGCCCCTAATCACAAGTTGCCAGTCCCTTCCCCAACCCCCCACCCCAAATCGCCATAACCATTAACTAGGCACCGCTGAACACAACCATGGTCCGCTATTGACGGTTGCTCTGCCTGCCACCACGTTGACTTTTGGCCAGGATGACAAACCCACTAGTGGCTGTGTTCACTTACTCTCCCCACACCTTGTTGTGTGTGGACAAGCATAGTGCACGGTGCAATATTGCCAGACTGCACAAATTGACACTACCTATCCGGGTTACTCCCTCCTATCCTCTTTTTCTGACAGTATTATCACTTTCTTCAGTGACACCCGCAACTGCTCTGCTGGCGAGAGCTTTTCTTTGTGTCATAGGATTAGTCATTGAAATTTGATCTAGGGATTTTATTCTTTTGGTGACGCATTTGCATTGCTCTCGACGATAGTCGAGATGTTCCCAAACGGTGATTACCCCCATCCTGTCAGCCTTCAAGCCGATCATCTAGGTCATTGGGGGCTTGTCTAGTGCCACAAACCCCCTTGTATTGATTATCTAGACTAGTGTCTGGGGTCAATAGGTTTTCATCATACTTCTCATTGATTCTTTAAACAAGTGCATCACTTAATCACGCTGTGATTATGCATTATCACCCTCTTCCTGTGGTGTGCCACGTGCCATTCAACCCTTGGCACTCATGTTACATTAGTCTCCAACTCAACACAATGAAAAGGGACATCACTAGTTCAATGATGATGCAAATGAATGCCTTTGGGAAACCCAACAACAATAAAGGAAATTAAAAATAGAGGAAACCAAAAAGTCTTCAAGCACAAGGAGGGAGAAATGTTTTCAAGCCAAACCTTTTATTCATAAACTATATCCATCTTATTTTAAACCTTTTGTTGACCTTAAAGAAATATGAATGAAACAATAAGGGGACTAAGAGAAGAAAAGAAGAATGATCAAAGGATCATTGAGCAACAAGATGATATTATGGGAATAGATGAAAATGGAGTCGGGGAAACTCAAGAAGAGTGTAGGACAGCTAGTGCAACAACCAAATCGGAAGATAAAATATTTGCATGAAGAACAAGTCAATCCTCAGTTTGGAAAAGTTCCACTTTATGTTGGGGGAAGGAATAATGTTGGGCACCAACACAGAAAGAGTGCGTCAGAAGTGGACAAGGCCAAAATCAATGTGATCAAGGTCTCCCAACTTCCAACCACACTTAAGCAGCTTTGAGGGTTCTTGGGCCACACTGATTTCTACAGAAGATTTAATAAATATTTCACTATAATGTCCGAACCGTTGACTCATCTATTCTCTATAACTGTTCATTTTTGTTCAGATGAGAGTGGTAAAAGATCTTTCTTGCAGATTGAAGAATATTTAATTCGTGCTTCTGTTCTCCAAGTACCTAATAAGAATTTTCTGTTTGAGGCTTCACACTTTGTCGTTGGAGTAGTTCTAGGACAACGGTTAGACAAGAAACCTATGGCCATCTACTATGCTAGCAAGAACTTAGGTGGAGCTCAGGTGAATGATACTGCTACTAAGAAGGAATTGCTAGAAATTATATTTGATGTAGAAAAATAATCATTTATATTTGTTTGGCAGTACAATATTTCTTTACACTGATCAATTAGCTTTGAAGTTTTTACTTTTAAAAAAGAAACTAAACCAAGGTTAACGAGCTGGATCTTGTTAATTCAATAATGTGACACAGATATCAAGGATAGGAGAATATTATGGTTGACTATCTTTCTTAGCTCTCTACAGATAATAGTCAAAAGCCAAACCTCAGCTTGGTATGCACACATAGTTAATTATGTAGCCCTGTGATTGATTCTAGATGATTGGAATGCATAAGAAAGAATACATTCTTTAGAGATATCCCATTCTACTATTAGAAAGAATTCCAATTATTTCACTTAGGAGTTCATTATGTCTTTAGAAGATGCATATCAGAGGAAGAATAATGGAGCATTTTAATTTTTTGTGCTGCTTCCTTATGTGGTGGACATTATGCAAGTAGATAACCACAATAAAGTCCTATAGTATGGCTTTATTGGCCCGCATTATTTAAGGATGCAAGTGAATGTTTTTCCAAATTTTTAGTGTGTCAAGCAGCAATAAATACAAGGAAGAATGATCAAACACCATTACAGCCAATTATTTAAATTATTGATATTTGGAGTATTTATTTTATGGGACCTCTTCCTAATTCAGAAGGATATGAATACATTTTGATGGCTGTTAATTAGGTGTCAAAGTGGGTAGAAGCCATACCCACAAAAAGGATTTAGCATAGAGTTCTTGAAAAGCATATTGGGAAAAAAATATCTTTAAAGTTTGGATGTCCTATAGCTATAACCAGTGATGGAGGAAATAATTTTTATAATCATCAATTTAGTTCCCTCCTTTATAAATATGGAGTAGACCATAGGATCAATACACCTACCATCCGCAAGATAATGGACAAGTAGAAGTGTCCAATAGACAAATTAAGTAAATAAAGTAGAAGATCATACACCTGGATGGAAAAGATTGGTCGAGTAAACTTTATGATGCAATTTGGGCAGATAGGACAGCCCATAAAACCCCATTAGGAATGTTCCCATGTAGGCAAATTTTTGGAAAAGCGTGTCATATTCCAATTAAAATTCAGCATAAAGATTATAGGGCAATTAACCAACTGAATCTCTCTTAAGATGTTGCAAAGAGGGAATGTTTATTGCAGATACACGAACATCAAAAAGTCCAAAATGAATCATACGAGAACTTGTGGATTTATAAAGCCAAAATGAAAGCTTTTCATGACACGAACCTTAACAGATGAGAATTCAGGGTTGAAAAAAAGGCTGGCTTTATAATCACTATTAAGATGGTTCCCGATGAAATTTAAGTCGAGATGGGATCGGCCTTTTGAGATCATTGATGTTTTTGAGACTAGAGTGGTTAAAATTTTGTATCCTAAAAACCAACGCAAAATTTAAAATCAAATGGTGAATGGTTTAAACCATACATAGATTCTTCATCACTACCTCAACCCAAGTCCATTTATCTTGATGAATCTCCAATGTCTCCCAAATCACTGTCATCCTTATGATTGGTTCATTTTTTCCTTTTTTCTGAACTTTGCTATGATGGAGTACTTCCTCTACCACCTAGGTACTCATCTGCTGTGTTCCTCATTTCATTTTTGTGCTTGCACCAAATGTATTTATGCGGCCTCAAATAAATTTCTCATTTTTTGTTGTCTTCTTGATTGTTGGTCATTTCATTTCTCCTCTACCCAGTAGCATACTGGCTGGTGATATCCGTTTGCTTCTTGTTACCAATTTGGACAAACCCATGCCAGATGATTGGATTGCATTATGAGTAAACATGGTGATCTAGGTGGTCGACCCATTCTTTCTTGTTATTTCTTATGAGATAATATAGATAAACCTCTTAGAAAGCATTTACCCACTCTATCCTGTTGTATTTATGTGGTGATTGACTATCGAGAAGTTCATATCAGAAAAAAAGGACTCCTAGGATTTCGTTTTACAAGGTATTCTAGGACAAGTTACTACTCTACTTATGAACATCAAGATCAAAAGCGTACTCCCCACTATTTGTAATTCTCAACCACTGAAACATTTAATTCTATTTATTTATGCGTTGAAGACCATGCATGTCTTTACTGGGGGAGGGAATTTCAGATATTGAGAATTATAGGACATGGTTGGAATGTGTGAAAAGGGTATTTTAAATTCATGCTGAATCCTTAGAATTCCTGAAGCATTCAATGAAAACTATGTCACCTAAGAATTGATATTTTTATGTTTATAAGGACCATGAGATCAAGAGCCTCCAATGGATAGTTTAGATGTTGACCTTCTCGGGATGCGAGTGTAACAGGTGCCAAGAAAAAATTGGGTTATGAATGGGTTGTTGTGCCATAGGAATGTTATGGAGTGACCAAGAGATAATACAATGAGTAATACCTTCATGTCCTTGATGATAGCTGAACCTAGCCAGTGTTGGATATTACCTGGGATAGTAGCTTTCACAAGTGTAACCTTCCTTTGGTTACATTTTATACATTTTTTGCACCTTGATTATTGGACTTTTTTAAAAAAAGTCTATCACTATTCTTTCAGCCACCATTTACTACAATCAAACAAAATAAGAAACACTTTTGACTTTGCACTCTTGGAGGAAAGTGAGGGGGGGGCCTTAATCCACAAGATAGCTTCCATAATGAGTGAATGGATAATTCTTATTAGAGAGGATAAGCCTTGATCCCCACTATTCAAGAGAGTGAGGTGTTGGGTTTGCTGCCTTAGTTCGTCCATGGAAAACACGTTTCCATGGATGCAGAAGCGTGTCGATCGATTCACAGTCAATCTTTAAAATGAAACATTGAACATACCTTCTGGGAAATGCATTGCACCCTTGACTTTGTCGCTCCGAGATCATTGTGAAGTCGTTCACGTGTTTGACCTCTAGAAGTATCCATATGATCACTCGGCATTTGGATATCCTCATCTTCTTCTTCAACGTTTCTTGAAAATCTTGAAGATATCCTCACCATGAAGACATCCTTCCTTGGATGAGTGAAGAAGAGAATGGAGAAAGGAAGGGGCTCTCAAGTCAGGCTTGTATGGGTGCTTAAAATGATACCCCTTTCCCTCTTTATATTTTACTTAAGGTTTTTCTCAAAAACCCCACAAAGTAAAATATATAAACCAATGCCCTTATTGTTGGGTTCTAGTGGCCTTGAGATGGATGAACAATACAAAATGATACGCAGCGGAAGTCTTTTTGCGAATCGAATGCCATCGACAAAAACCATTAAACAAAGTACCTTTGCACGAATCTCATTCGTGATTTCTTCGATCCCATAGTGAGATGAGTCGAGCTGCTCAAGTGTGCAGCCTCTAGACGTATCCACGCGATCCTGGGGGCGTCGGATCTCCTCCTCATTGACGAACCCCATTCTTTCTCCGTCGGCGTCGTTACGTCATCCCGATCACATCAGGATGGAGAGGGGGTGTGGGGAGAGTGGAGAAGAAGGGGAAAGGCCCCTGAACAATTCTGGCCTGGGTGAATTTCGTTTAGGGCCTTCCCTTATTTATACTAAGTGGGTATTTTTCATAAGAACCCCCAAAACTTAAGTATATCTTCCAACGTCCAAAAGATCATTCGCGTGTGACCCTCTAGGCCCATGTATCAGTCTAGTTAACGACTATAGCGGCCCAATAACCTTTATTGGCCTTCCAAATTAATTAACTATATCATCATATAGACTAATTAATGTCGGATCGATTTAACCCAATCGATAGGTCGAGACTCCAACACGTGGGGTGCCAAGCTACACCTCATGTCCTAGAAGATACAAAGGAGTGTGTATCGACTCACTCATGGAGCCTGTTCATCATCGGTTACCGTGTCTGTATAATCCCTCATCCACTTGACCCTCCTTGGATGACTTAAGGTATGGTCAACTGTCAAACCCTAATCGGTCATCCGACTTAGTACTGATGCATTCGGAAATCATCGGAGAACTCTTCTTCGATATTTCACTACCTTGGCCAAGGACTTCGTTGCATTGTCTTCCTTGAGCTGTCACCTCTTATACCGAGGGTGGACGATCCCATCTTGACCACTCAATCGTCTTCGTGTACTTCTTGATGCACCCGAACTAAGACCATTTAGAATCCCATGATTAGAGACTCGTTGGCCATAGCCAAAGTACAACCGTCCGTCTACAAGACGTCTTTGGTGTCTCAGGGCTAAGGACCACTTACACAACCGTGACGTGAATCAACCTGATTGACAGTTCGGTATAATACCATTCAGGGATTCGTACGGATCAATTCAGTGAACTCTTTCCACAAAAGAGCACCCACTATCTATCCTTAGTGTGGCCACACTAATGGCTACGGGACTGGCCATACTCATCATATGAGTGAGGCTAGATAGTGCTATTCTATCTGGATATTCGATGTCCTTCTCGTGAATCCTTTGAATAGGAATGTTTAGACACATGCTTCAAGACTAGTGATCTTTGTATTACGATCTCATCATAATTCACTAAGTCTGATCATGTATTAATGGACTTCATTATACGCATCACACGTGCACTATAATGAATATGTTCTATTAATGAACATGGAACGAAATGTGGAATGTGTGATTGGCTTGCCGGCCACATATATTTCCATCAATCTCCCACTTGGACAAAAGCCTATCACTCTTAGTGAACAAACCCTTTGTTTACAAGTGATACTCAAGATAAATTGAGCTAATGGCTCCATCCATGGATCTGCTATAATGTCGGTCAATGGAACACTTCCATTATGTAATCTCCTATTAAAGATGATCTTCCTAATCAAGTGAAGTATCTTAAGAAGTTCTCCAACTTCAGATGAGACCCAGACTATTTCACTTGTGCATTAGCCCCATTGGTGTCACACAACAATGGAATAGGGTTTATGATCAAATATAAATGCATGGTTAGTGATGAACATTTCAATCACTATTTCTTCTTGTAGTAATATCAACTACAATGACGTAATCCACTCTCGTCATCAAGTTTTAAGTTGACCTACTTGGA
Organism: Wolffia australiana; assembly: GCF_029677425.1. Taxonomy (NCBI): domain Eukaryota; kingdom Viridiplantae; phylum Streptophyta; class Magnoliopsida; order Alismatales; family Araceae; genus Wolffia; species Wolffia australiana. The sequence continues at coordinate 6,853,064 of NC_135843.1, read as the reverse complement.
AACCTTATGACCTTGTGCGTGTGAGCCTCTAGGCCCATGTATCTTTCTAGTTAATAACATTAGTGGCCCAATAACATTTATTAACCAAACATATTAATTAACTATATCAACATATAGATTAATTAAATAAGGATCAATTTAACCGAATCCATAGGTTAAGTTTCTAGTACTTGGGATGCCAAGGTACACCTCGTGCTCTAGAAGGTACTGAGTAGTCTCGAATGCTCTCATGGGGCCTACATCGGATCTATAACTTATTTGAATCCTATGATTAGAGGCTCCTAAGGCATGGCCAAAACTTAGTCATCCACTCACGAAATGTCCTTGGTGTCTCAGGTTATGGATTGCTTGTAAAGTTGTGACTTGAATCAACGTGATTGACGTTTAGGTATAATACAAATCAGGAATTCTTACTGATCAGTTAAGGGAAATCTTTCTCCAAAGAGCATTCACTATGTGTCCTTAGTGTCACCATGTTAATAGCCACATAATCAGCTATACTTATCGTTTAAGTATGATCAGTTAGTGCTAATCTATCCGGATAATTCGATGTCCGTCTCGACTATCCATCGAATAGGGATATTTAGTATACATGTTTAAAGACTAGTGATTACTATTTTATGATCTCATCATTATTCACTAAGTGATTGCACGTATTCATGGACTTCATTATAAACATTACACAAAATAATAATGAATGCAAACATCTTATTCAATGAACTTAAATAAACATGCAGTGTGATTGGATTTATGGCCACATAATATCCATCACAAGGATCACGCCATTCTTATAGCAGTTGATCCAAAGATAGGCCCAAACTCAACTGATATTGAAGCTTAGAGTTCTGGCATTAGCTGTTGAGAAAATATGAACATACTCCAAGAAAGTCTACCTAGCCATGGAGTTAGATTCTCATGACCATAGTACAAATACAATCAGTAAGTTGATAATTCATGTTTTGATGGTTTGGATCAAAAGTTGCCATTGTTTGCTATGAAATCCTGTCCTGCCTCTAAAGATAATCCCTTGCACATTTCTAAGGAAATAGCAATGATTTAAGTTGGGGGGTATGTTAACATGAAAATAAGCATGACAATTCATGCTTAATTCATGTTTTTTAAAGTATAATTCTGCTAATTTATGCATGTTATCATGAGCTTTAAGATATTATATCATGAATATTTTGGAATTTTCATGGAATTTATGAAATAGTTTCTAAATATTTCAGCTTAAAATCGCAAAAAAATAGGCCCATACCCACTGGGCTGACTTGGCAGGGGCACCTAAAACAGGTAGTAGTGTGTGCGCCACGTAAGCACCATGCTATATGTGTGCAAAAATAGGGTCGCCTAAAACAGGAGCACCTAATTAAAATTCATTTGGTGGTAGCATGCCATGTAAGCGCCACAAGGAGCACAGGTGGCCCTAACGGGGCGCACATGTGTGCACGTATGTGTGCATATTAGAGTAGGAAGGGGCATGCTTGTGCGTAATTTAAATTAGCTAACATATGTCCCATTTTTACAAACTATAATTATTTTGAAATTCTTTCATATGGGACTAACATCATTTGCAGAAATGTGCAACATTACCACATTAGAGCCATCAGATCAAGATATTCTTAGGTAAGATCACCTTCTCTTCTTTTTCTTTTTTCTGCACATCAAAGGTCACGACGATCACACAGTGCACAAACAATCCATTTATAAGGAAACCAAATCGGACTGCCCAAAAAGAATACCCATTTGAAGAGGAGGATCAACTGGCCAAAACTGATATGGTTCTTGATGACTTGATGATTTGATGGTGAGGATCGATCTGATAATCAAAAATCAAGAAAATGCCATAAAAAATAATAACAAATTTGGGAATGTGGCCAAAGGATAGGAAATTGACTCAATTTTTCAAAAGGCCATATTTCACATTAGAGGAATTTAAGCCTGAAACTTTTTTGGCACTTTCCTCGCTTCACACTCTTCCAATGAACTGGCTGCCCTATAAATAGAGGTGCAGGGGTCTGAAAATTTGTTGTACTCATTTGTCTCTCTCCATCTAGAAAACCTCGTGAAATAAAGGTTTTGGAGTGCCAATTTAGGTCTTCTTCTTTTTTAAAATGAGTTCCTTCTCTCTCTTGATCTATCATCGTGTCTGATGCAACACACCAAAGTACCGGGTGCAATATACAGTCTCATGAAAGGAGATGAATGCTTGGGAGCATCACCCAAAAAAGCGGTAAGTCCTAAACACTTAAATTAGTATGTCCCCCATCGTTCTACCTATTTCAAATTCTCATATCACTTCACTGTTTGTTATAAGTTATTAGGCCAGACAAGTAGCGATTAAAAGCTTATAATATACATTCCTTATTAGAGTTTTCATAATAATTTCCTGATAGAGTTTGTCATTATAATCACTTAATTTCACTCCTCTGATCATCATTTATCCATTTTAATTAAATTATAGATTCTGTGATAAGTTATAGACACTTTTGAGTAGGGATTAAGAACCTATAAACTTCACTTAGTTACTATAAGAAATTAACATTCATTCAAAATCCTTTTTTTCACATTATCTCATCTCAACCACTTTATTAATTATAAGTTGTTTTCAAAAATCAATCTTAATCATTAACAGTCCCTGTGGTTCAACTCATTACTTCCAATCACATGAGTAATAACTGAAATAAGGATTACTATAAATTTATTGCATAAGTCTCAGAATTAAAATATCGATTAGTTTAACTTATCACTTATTAAGTATAGTTTTCTCATACATCTCTCTACACTTTATTTCTCCTGCTTTTAATGAAAATATTAAAATAATTCATCTACCATCTATCTATAACATAATACTATTTTTATTATATCATTTACTTCTTATCTCATCTACCTTTAAATCAAAATTATTACTCCCAAAAATGCTGTTCACTATTTTCCTCTGGTTGATTTACCCATTCTCCCATGAAAGAATGCCTATAATCATCCTGTTTTATTAATTTTTATTTCACTATTAGATATATATATCGAAGGTCCAGTCCCTTTAGAGATGACCATACTCATATTTTATGTATTTGAATGAGTTTTATATAATCAAACATTTTGTTGTACGCAGCCATTTTTAATATACAATGACATTAAAAATAACAAAGAGTTTTCCTCTATCAAGATCACTGCGAAACATCTGAAGACTGTGGATACATCTTTGGGATTATTAAATTGAAGCAGTTGTATATATGATAATTAAAAGGATGTTACATTGAGATGTTAATTTTGATTGAAAATATCATACATGTGTCATGAAGCTTGAAACAATTAAAGAATCTGTCTGAAAATAGGTTCATAAATCAATTCATTATATAAGCTGGATTTTAGTCTTGAATTTATTTTTAAGATTGTACAGGTTTTAAGTGACTTTAATCAAACTATAATGCTATCACACAATCCGAGTGACCCCAATACATGAAATGACTACTGTTGTCACACTAAAACAACATATCAATTGTTGTTTGCCTAAAAAATGAAAGAGAGTTTGATACAGGACAACGTCAGTGAGGCCGTCAGGAGGGTATCGGGACAATGCTCAAATACCGGGGTGATAGCAGACGTCGTCGAAGACGTCGTCCATTGGGTATGGATCTATGGAGATGCAACTACGTGATGTGAAGAGTCCTGGGCAGATGTACCTACGAGCCCCAGCTCATGAGGTTAGCCAAGCTCCGGGCTATGGGGCAGGCAGCCGATGACGGTAATGGTGACCTCCTGATGCCCGTCAGGCCGTGGCCTTTGCCACCGTGGTGTTGGGCGGTGATGGTGGCGATGCTGGCAATGGCTGGGTGTGATGGCAGTGTCGGCAGTGGTGTTGGTGATGAGCGGCGATGGTGTCAGCGAGCGCCAGTGGCAGCAGTGAGAGGCGAGCAGTGATGGTTACAACGAGGGGGGGTGGCAGCGCGTGGCAGCAACGGCGGTGGCGGACGGCGGAGGTGGTGGTTACTACTCCCCATCTCCTTTCTCCTCTCTTCCTCTTCTAACTCCTATTGTTTCCCTGTTCTTCTTCCTCTCTTTCTTCCTGATGGGATTTTTTCAAAAATTAAAAAAACTTGAGTTTTACGCCATCCATCCATCCCTTAAATAGGGATGGTAATGGTTCCCTTAAAAAAAGGTCCAACACGGGGCCCAGTAAACATGAGGGGCCCCCCTTAAAACCAAAACCAATACTAAATTTAAAGAAAAATGTTAAAAAAGAAAAGGATCTCTGCGCATAGATATGACCCAACTTAAGAGCGCAAGTGTGCCTTTGTTTCACCCTTGCATGTTGATAGGGCTGGGCGCAAATCGGTGGCTGTCGATGGCGATGGTATAGGCTTTGGCGACATCTTTAATGGAGTAAGGTCTCGTGCTCCATCAATTCTCCCAGGTTTGGAAGAACTTGGCTCTGTCAAGTTGGTGGTACTTGGCGCCAGCAGATGAAAGAGATTTGGCCGTAGGCATCGTAGGCCATTGACGAGTCATTAATCATGCTTCAAAATCAACATTTATTATGGGTTTAGGAAGTCATAAAATGAAATGAATAAGCATTGTTATGTTAAATTCTATTTTTATGCAATTTTTCATTCAATATGTAAAACGTCATATTTTTAAAGGGTTTTTATGCCTCTAATAAATAGTACAAAATTTTCTTCTTAAGTAGAAGGGAAATAAACAAACATGAATAACAATAATAGAAACTTATTAATAAATATATATAATAATAAAAAGGGGACCCTAAGAACCACCAAGGGCAATCAAGGCCCGGCGCACTTCAGGCACCACCCACAGCCACAACAAAGGACGTAGTCGCACTCGGGACCTGCAGCGCAGGCACAGCTTTGGCCATCCCTCACAGCGGCCCAAGGGATTTACTCAGTCAGGGCCCTAAGGTAAGTCTGCGTTCTTTCAATTCATTAGAATTGAACTGCGAAATATATATAACACCCAAGATTTCTAAAATGGCCAATATGGGATTGCAAAATCCCCATATCTCAAGTGCGATTGGGCCGGGCTAGAGATCCCATGAGAATAATCGCGGCCCATCGGGCCGCGATTTAAAGAGAAAGATAAGTAAATGCAACCGGGCTTCGAGCCAACCTGGCCCGAAGCCTTAATCAAAACAGGCTTTACTTAAAAGCAACATTTTAATCTTGACCGTCGATCTTTTTCTTGGAAGATCGAATGCTCAAGATTGTCCTTATATTTTCTCCCTTTTTTATTTTTCTATTTCAGGCTACAGCCCATCCCAAAGCGCCGATGTGAACGAATCGCAGGAGAACACGCGGGCAGCCGAAGGTGATGAGGCACCGCTAACGGAGCAGGGTTCTACCGGAACTAAAGGGTTCCACGGCTACCGGAACTAAAGGAACGGTCAGAAAAATCTCCTATCATCTTCTTCCTCCACCCACCGTCTCCGTCGCCAGCAACGAGAAGGCGGACTTCCGCCGATTGGTCATCGGAGATGTCACCCGAATGGTTCCATACCGGTCTGGAAGGTCATCCAACCATTCCTGACCTATTAAATTGCTATAAGTCGTCCGAAACGTATCTTTGGCCGCCGAACTCAAATGCCTCTTTTGAAATAAAATTATGGGGAAGATCCTCCTTTATATTTTCTTCTGATTCTCTCAGTTGACGGTAGTGGCAGTGCCATGACCTGGAGGGAGAATGTGACGAGAGTGGAAGAAGAAGAGACAATTAAGAAAAGCTTACCTGAAGGACAAAGCGGCCGGAGGGGGGTTTGGAGCGGTCGGCAACTCTGAGCTGGCGCAGAAATCCTGTGAATGATTCGTTTTTAAGTATAGAATTTTAATTGATTGAGAGTTCAGTATAACCAATGATTGATAAAACATCTCCTTTATACACCTTCGCAAAATCGAGCAAAGCCCCAAACTATCAAAAATCGCCTCTAAGACATTTCTTCAAACATTTGGTATGCAAGTTCTTTAAATTCAATCTTTTTAAAATAATTTTAAATAATTTTAACACGATTACAAATCTCTAAAAAATAAAATAAATTATAGGAAGGTATACTTCCTAATCTATATACATACTAAGATAAATCATCTGAAAAATTCACTATCGTTCCTTTTAAAAATCCATAAAAAGTGGATATCTTCTCTTAGGCATTTCAACAAACACTTAAACACGAATATTTTCCTTTGCATTTTATCATATCATTCAGCCTCTAAAAATTCTAGAAAACTTTCCTAAAATAACTAATCTACTTCCCTTGCCCATATATAAAATATGAGGTCGAAATAAAATCTTTAGAGAGGACTTCATTTATAAATCATCATTAAATTCTTCTTTACCTTTCTTTAGAGATCAAAACAAACACCTAGTGGTGTTTCTTGACCCTCTTACTCATTAGTGAATTCCATCTCTAAGTGCCAATCCCTGTGGAGATGACCTTGCTCATCCCTATACGATTCTGAGTAAGATTACATAGTTAATTTTTATTTGATCGAAGCGAAAATAACAAGGACAAATTTACACCCTATTTTTTGCTTCATCAGTCATCCTTCGACGTCTACCTTGGACCTGCACTTGTGCATTCCCATCGCTGCGTCGAGAGTTTTTGTGAGGCCTCGTCCCGTGCATGGTTAACTATATCTTGCCAAATCTCTTGTGGTGTCAGTGGCGGCGGTTGCAAGCGCCCTTCCCCTTTCCCTTCTCCTATCTTCCTCTTATCCCTCTTCTTCTTCCTCTTTTTCTTGCCGATCGGAATTGTTTCCAAAAAGTCCACAAGACTTGAGTTTTAGCTGACCCATCTATCCCTTTTATAGGAACGGTAAAGGGCCACTTAAAAAAGGGTCCAACAAGGGGGACCCAGTAAATATGAGCGTCCCCTTAAAACGTTACATTTTCATGAACATGAACATGAACATGTCACACAAATGCACATTTATAAATGCACATTTCAAAAATCTTACAAACTTTTTATATTTATTAATGCACATGAACATGTCACACAAATAATTATTAGCTCAATTTTATCAAATTTACATTTTCATTTCCATTAAAATGATTAGTTAGGTGTTTAATTAGGCCACAAGGGATTAACATAGCTTTCAGACATGTTATATTTTTAGATTTACAAGGTATTTATGATTTTTTTTGTACATCATATTTACATAGAGAATTTGGTTCTCGGTCAAAATTATAATTGCAGAATTTTCTAATAATAAAATTAATGTTGGCATTATTTTCCTAAGTGGGAATATATGTACATATTTATACTTTTAATTTTTGTTTTTATTTTATGATTCTTTTACCTCTTTTCTATCCTGCCATGTGTTTCCATTCAATTTCATCGAATGTCAATCTACCACATGTTTTGACAATGATATCATTTTATTTTTTGTATATGTAGGATGGCATTAAAACATTCTCTTTATTTTAATGGGCAAATGGGATAATTTTGGTGCATTTATGACCAACAAATATAATATCTTATTTATATAAATAAATCTGTGTAATGTCTATTACAAAACAAACTCAAGTTTTGGGGTATGTGCCATTAAGTGCCTTGCACATAGTATTGTGAACAAGACGGATTTAACTCTAGACATGTACCTTATCCTATTTGCCTATTGATACTAAAAAAAATGGGAGATAAGATGAAAAAAGATCCCAAAAGTAAATTATGTTTCTAGCTCATTCAAAAATCAAATTTTAATGATTCTTCTAAAGCATCTCATACTCCTACTCCATCAAAACGATTTTGGTTATTTCTGACATACTTTTTATTAAAGCCAGTCATGTTTATTTATTTATCTTTTTTGTGATTTAAATGCATGAATTCAATTTTTCATATATTGAAAAAATAATAATATTTCATTCTTGATTTTTATACGTAATTTTCTTTATTATTTGATCTAATTTTTAAGTTTCAAATGACAAGGGAACTCAGGTTTGTCTTTCAATTTCAGTATTCCAAATTATGGATTTCGTAGATGTGGACATGTATTTAACTCTGTTATCATTAGCTGATGAGAATGTTGTGCGTGTCTCCCTGTATAAAGATAATAAACCCTCATAATGAAATTGTATCTATTGGGCATAAAGACATTTCAACCCATTTTAGTTGAAGATTGTGTTATATGTTTACATTCATTTGTTTGTAAGGACTTAATTACAGAGTTTGATGGGGATGAAAAGGGCTGTTCATATACTCTTATTATTTGAACCTTAAGTGTAGGCTTGATTACTCATGTTTTTTCATATGAACCTATTTTCTCCGCCTATTGGTGATTCCATTTCTTTACCAATTCATGTCAAAGTAATTGGACTTGTATAACTGGTGGGAAATCATCAACGTAGTCATGTCAATTTCTAGAAAATTTTCAATGGAAATATGATCACTATTTAACTCTTGGAAATAATAATTACCATATGACGAAAGACAGGATACCATATTGTCTAATTTGTGTGATACACTTGGAGCTTATTATGAAAACGGATTGATTTGGATAGTCCTTTGTGTCTCTCTTGGCAATTAGATCGATTTGCTGTTACTGGATCCGTAATGCTTTCCTTGAAGTTTATATGAGTATTTTGATACTTATAGACATTATTTAACAGAAATAAGTATCAAGCAAAAAAATACTTTTGATATATATTTGAACCCTTGTTGGTCATATTAGCTAAACTAAGTAATTAGGAGACATTCATGAGGATTGTGATGAAACAGTATGTGTACGACGAGCCAATCTCATATTACATATCTCATTCCATGTTCATTAGTGGATCATATTCATTATATTGCACATCTTGTTCTTGGTAAATTACGATGATATTGTATGATCAAGATCAAAAATCTTAAGGAATGTAATCGAAATATTATTATTCAAAGGGTAATCGAGAAACAGATTAAAATATTCAGGTATAATAGTATATCATGTCATTTATATGATGAGTGTGGCTGGTTTTGTATCCATTAATGATGAGAAACTAAAGATAGATTGTGGTTTTTCTTTAGTTGAAGAGTTCACTGAATTGATCCATTTTAATCCTTGAATGGTATTACATTAATTTGTCAATGAGTTTCATTCAGACCATGGCTCTGTAAGTGATCGTCAGACCTATGACACCAAAGACGTCTTATGGATGGGCAACTGTACTTTGACTATGTTCTACTGGTCTCTATCATGGGATTCTAAATTGTCTTAGTTAAGGTGAATCAAGAAGTTTAGGGAGATGATTGAGTAGTCACGATGGTATAATCCTCCCTTTTGTATAAGAGGAGACAGATAAAGGAAGATGATGCAATAAAGTCATCGGCCAAGTTAGTGAAATATCAGAAAGAGTTCTATGAGGATTTCCAAATGCGTTAGTACTCACTCAAATGACCGAGTTGGGGTTTGAAATACCCTAAGTCATCCTCGGAGCATCAAGTGGATGAGGTACTATACATTCACAATAACTGATGATGAATAGGTTCCATTTGCGAGTCGATACACACACCATTGTATCTTGTACAGCGCAAGGTGTAGTTTGGCACCCCACAAGTGGGAGACTCAAACCTATCTATTGGATAAAATTTATTTGATATTCATTAATATATATATATATATATATATATATATATATATATATATACGATGGTATAGTTAATTAAGTTAGAAGACCAATAAAGATTATTGGGCGGCCAGAGTCATTAACTATACTAATACATGGGCTTAGATGTCCAGACAAAATGTTATGTTGGAACACCAATAAAGTTTTGGGAGTTTTTATGAAACATTCCCCCTTATTATAAATAAAGGAAGGCCTTGAACAAACTACACTCATGCCAGAATTTTTCATGGGCCTTCCCCTTTTTCTCCCTTCTCCCCTACACTTGTCTCTATTCTCGACGTGATTGAGATGTCATAAGGATGATGACAGAGGGTGAACAGATATCATAAAAGTGATGGAGGAGATTTGACGTGCAATGGATCATGTGGATGCATCAAGAGGTTGCACACATGAGGAGCTCGACTCCTCTCGCTCGAAGATCCAAGCAATCATAGATGCAATCTGTACACATGTGCTTCACTTTATGTTTTTGTTGATGCCATTACGATCTATTATAGTCTTGCCCACCCTGCCGCTGCCACCGCCAGAGTTCTGGCAGCTATCACTGCGAGGCCTTCCCGTCCACGGCCGTTGTGGGCTGCAAGTAGAAGACTTCTACATGAAATACTAGTACTTTTTCTCCTTGCACCATTTCTGTGTTTTACTTTATTTTTTGACTTACGAGTCTTTTGATCTCATTAAAAAGAGCAAAAGATGGTCTTATTTCACTGTTGTCATTGAAGAGCGATTTAGTCTACTCACTTGTACTTGTTTGAAGTTTTTGATGTCATTCTATAATTGATGGGGATGCTGGTCACATGATTGTTTTACTTCCAGGTTCAGAATCTCCATTATTAACATTTTGAAACTCAAGAACTATACATTGTTACTTTACATGATCATAAGTACAGAACATAGAGAAATATAAATAACCAAAATTGGAATTTCTGTAAGTTTAATTTATTAGATTTTTTAGTCCCCTTAATGTTTCCTTAATCTATCCTCTACTTCCCCCTTATGGAGCATGGTGGCACACATGACCACACACCATCATCAGTCCTGACACCATTACCACAGGAGGCACCCTGTGTCATGACGCGTTGCCAATGTCAACTTCAGGCCACGAATCCGAGCATCATTTAAATTAGATTAGACTTTTACAAGTTATTTTAAATTTTCTCTTTCTTCCAAGGCCAATACATAGGCAAATGCTGTATTGAATTACTTGGTGATTTTATTTTTTCATTGAAGTTTATTTTATTGTAAGAGAAATTTTCCATAGTCTCCTCTCCATCGCTATCGTCACCGTCACTTGCTGCCACCGCCGTTGTCGAGAGGAGATCATCCACCTGTAGCTGGTGTCATTGCATCTTCTTTAGACCCTTTGCCCAGCATCTACATGTATCGTATACCATTTAGGTTTTGCAGCGCAACACCCTGTTGAAGCGCATGTGATTCGCTCTCATGAATGACACGTCGATAATTTCCTACATCGCTTATCTGCACTACTCTTCTGCTAAAGGTTGATTCTTCCGTCATTGGTGTGGTAATATTTCTCTAGTGTTTCTAGTGTATTTTTCAACCACCATGAGACCTAGTTGAATAGGTTTGAATCTTCTTGTGATGGACCATTCAAGATATTGGGTTCGGAGCTTTGTTTTCACCGCGGTGGTTGTAAGATAGTCCTCCTGCCCTTGACCGAGGGAAGGGGCTGCACCATCAACATTTTCACTAGATTTAATTATTCGAAGTCGATCATGTTGAATTATGGTCTGTTTTATTCAGCCCTCGTTGAGTTTGACGGATATTATATGACCATCAAGTCAATCACACATTCCATGTTTATTTAAGTTTGTTGAATAAAGTATTTACGTTCATTATTGTTTTGTGTGATGTGTATAACTAAGTCCATGAATACATGCAATGATTGATTGAATTATGATGAGATCATAATACAGTGATCACTGGTCTTTAAACATGTATTCTAAGTATTCCTATTCCATGGATAGTCAAGACGGACATCAAATTATCCAGATAGAATGGCACTGGCTGATCTTACTTATATGATAAGTATAGCTGATCCTATGGCTATTAGTGTGGTGACACTAAGGACATATCATGGGTGCTCTTTGGAGAAAGAGTTAACTGAATTGATCCATATGAATCCCTGAATGGTATTATACCTAAACGTCAATGAGGTTGATTCAAGTCACGATTCTATAAGTGGTCCACTGACCTGAGACACCAAAGACATCTCGTGAGTGGACGACTACATTTTGACTATTACTTATAGGCCTCTAATCATCAGATTCAAATAAGTTATAGATCAGATGTAGTAAGAAGCTTACGGAGATGATTGAGTGGTCAAGATGGGATCGTCTGCCCTTAGTATAAGAGGAGATTGACCCGAGGAAGATGATGCAAAAAAAAATTCCTAGCCAGTGTATTGAGGATATTGGAGACGACGTTCTCTAATAATCCCCGTTACGCATTAGTACTAATGGAATGACGGATTAGTGTTTGACGATAAACCTTACCCTAAGTCGTTTGAGAGTCTTGCTCGGATGATGGATTATACATATACCGTAAACGATGATATTAAAGGTTCCATGACAGAGTTGGGAACTACTCGGTATCTTCTAGAGCAAGAGGTGTAGCTTGGCACCCCACGGGCTGAAAACTAAACCTATCGATTGGTTGTAATCGATCCTTATTTAATTAATCTATATGTTGATGTAGTTCATTAATAAGGTTGGCCAATATATTTTATTGGGCCACTAAAGTTATTAACTAGAATGATACATGGGCCTAGAGGGTCACACGCACAAGGTCATAAGGGCATTAGGGGATATATTTAACTTTGGAGAATTTTTTACAAAAACCCCGAGTGAAATATCGAGAGGGAAAGGGGTCTCATCTTGAAGCCCCATGAAAGCCTAATTTGAGAGCCTCTCCCCTTCTCAACTCTCTTCTCCACTCATCCAAGGAAGAGTGTCTTCACGGGTCTAATTCGCCTGAGAGAATAAGTTTAAAGCCCCTAATGGTTTCTTCAAGGCTAACATATTTCCCTGGAGAACCAGTAAATACTTCCGCTACAAAGAAGGGTTGTGATAAGAAACACTCAATTTTTCGTGCTCGTGCTACGGTTAAACGATCCTCTTCGGATAATTCGTCTAATCCAAGGATAGCGATAATGTTCTGCAGTTATTTGTAATGTTGTAAAGTTTCCTTGACTCTTTGCGCAGTTTCATACTCAACGCATTCCACTATTCCTAAACAACTTCACTTGTAGCCGGGCCTTATTTTCGCCCTATTACGTACAGTTAAATAATGGGAAAAATAGGATTCAATTGTCAATGACTCCTATTGGAAATAGGATTGATTATGGATTAGAGCCATAGCACATGGTTTCATAAAATCTGTACGATTTTTCCGATCTAAATCGAGTAGGTTTTACATGAAGAAGAGATTTTTTTCAGCATTTTTTCAGCATGAAGAAGTAGACGTGGTGATCCAAACGCGAAGTGATCGCGGGGATACTTCTAGAGGTCGAACACGTGAATGGTTTCAGAAATATCTCAGAACGGCAAACTCAAGGGTGAAACAAGTACCCCAAAATTTACTTAATATTTTGTTTTAAAGATTGATTGAGAATCGATTAACCATAATTCCGCATCCATGGAAACGTAATTTCCATGGACGAACCAAAGCATCAAACCCAACAGAGTTACCCTATCCTACCCCGCCAGTCCTAGTCATCCTCCATTAGAGCATCTCTTCTTGTTTTTTTAATGGAATCACGGTCTGGGGTATGTCCAACCTTGCGGTTGTGCCCCTAGACTGATCCACCCGTGCCCTGGATGCCACCCATGGGGTATTTTATAGATGAACTATATTGTTTACAATCATTTGTCGACGTGGAGCGAGCATAAATATCCCACTTACACTTGGATCCCACTCATCCACGCCCATGTGCGGGAAAGGGAAAAGATAAATAACTGATACCTGGCAAGTGCTTGTAGAAGGTCGCTCGTACGACCGTCTCTCAAGATCTCCCCACAACGATGATGAAAACCTGCCGACAGGAGAATGGGGAATCAGCGTAGCAGATGCAATGCAAGAGTGAAGACCAATCCGCTGACTGCAGCTGTTAGCGTTGAGGTGCAGGACAAATGGGACTATCAGGTGAGAGGGTGAGCTCACCCACCACCAACATGCCATGCAATAGGCCACTCCTGCGGCCTCTCCTTTGATAGTGTGCAATGCATGCGAAGAGCCCGCAAGCCAAGGTGTTCAATGCGATAGCATCCACCAGTTGTCGAAGGGAGCTCCTGCCAAGAAAATAAAAAGGACGTAGTGGTTCGTATGTATAGCGCGTGGTTGGCAAGGGCATCTACTATTTGATTTCCCTTGCCATACGTGCTGAAGCCACCATTGGGAGCATTTACTTGCATGAAGCATGTCAACTAATAGCTGTGAGTCTGATTCTACGATGATATTGTGAAAGTTTTGTTCCTCGTAGTTGTGCGAGGGCAGCACCACATGATGTCCTGCCATAAGCGCTGAATCCACCACTGGGATCATTTACTTGCTTGAAGCATGTCAACTAATACCTGCTAGTCTGATTCTACGATGATATTGTGAAAGTTTTGTTCCTCGCAAAGGAATAGACCATCACATATTGCAATAGATCAAGATATTTTTATCTAGACCTCCCTAATCGATACCATATATTCACTCCTCCCCCCTTTTTGAACCTCACATCTATGTGGGGTTCCAAAGATGATTCGCACATTGCAATAGAATGAATTGAATCAGATCCATAAACAATGATCATATCGTCTTGGACAGAATAAAACCGTCTATCATTTGGTTCCTTGAAGGAGTCATACAACAAAAGTATGGCTTCTATATGTATCAACATGATCTTGGACACGTAGTTATCTGGAGGGATTATCTCATAATGCCAATTGCATTAGGAGGGAGGAGGGACTCCCAAAAGAAATTCTCGTCGGCCCTTTTTGTTTGAGGCTTTATATCATATTTACTCATTGCTTACGACGCAAGTATATCCTCTAATGGCCTATAAATCTTATTTATGAAATGCTCTAGGCACACAGACAACTTTAGTGAATAACTCCAGATGACCATTAAATGTTTTTTTTGCTCAAGTAAATAATTAGCTACATCCAATATCTGTAATAATTAATCTTGAGCCAATTGTACCTACTAGATGGGATGACTCATCAACGCATGACATTTTAAGCTACAACCCCTGATCTAGAAGGTACAAAAGAGTTCACTATCTCTTTCATAAAATGTTTATTTCATATGTTATCATGTATTTATAGTCCATCATCCAATAGGCACTTCTAAAATCACTTAGAATATGGTCAAGTATAAAAAATTAAACACATTCTAGTTGATATTATTTCATTTGAAGTATCATTGAAAAATACATTTTTTGATATTTCAATTTTATTGAGTTGTCTCATTTTATATTGAGGTGCACAATCCCATCTTGAACAAAGAATCAATCTTCATAGACCCCTTGGTGGATTTAACATTTTTTGCTTAGAATATTTTCATTAAAGAATAATAACTCATAGTCAAATAAACACACCAATTCATTCACAAAATTTTCTTGATGTCTCAGGTTTAAAGACCACTTACACAAATGTTACATGAATCAAGTATGTAGATAGTTACAAAATCATCTAATGATTCATATGAGTCAATACAGTGACCTCTTTCCCTAAAGAGAACCCAATATCATCTTCATTATTTCCTAACAAACTTCAACAAGATTATACCTTCTGTCATATGAGGAAGAGTGTGTGGTGTCTTTCTATCCAGATTTTTTTTATCGTCTTGTCCAAATGTCATATGTATAAGAATGTCCTAAACATAAATTTAATATCAAGTGACATATAAATTATGGTGTCATCATAACTCACCAATCTTTGCACGCAATCTTAGATGTGAGATATTATTTCACTTGCTTCAAGGCCATATATAAATTCAAATTCTCCCACTTTTTTTTTTTAATTGGCAAAAAACACGGTGCCGGGTACGGCCAACCCCAAGGGGTGTGCCCGCAGACAAATCCATCCGTGCACTGGACGCCACCCAGGGGATTTTTATTTATAAAGTGAAGTGTTCGTCAATGTTTATAGGCGTGGAGCGAGTATAAATATCCCAATTACACTCGGATCCCACTCGCCCACGCCCATATTTGAGGAAAATAAAAGATACATAAGTGATACTTCGCACGCGCTCGGGGAAGTGTCCTCGTCACCGTCCCACCGGAGCCGCCTCGCAATGACGATGTAGTGCGGGAGGTGTCCTCTCCTTCGTCAAGTGGGATCGAGGAAGTTTGTGGTGAAGGCTCTAGTTGAGGCGGGTGCTGTCCACGCCTCTAGCTCCAGCATTCCACACAATCCTCCAATCCCACGGGCCTGGTATCACGAGAATGCGCCGTGTGTGGAGGGTGGGCATGCCAAGATGATCGAGGCAATAGCAGCCTCCAGCTGTGGGAGGGAGCGCCTGCCAAGAATGAAAGAGAGAGGAGGAGGTTCGTGCATGTACCACGTGGTTGGCGAGGGCATCTGCTGTCTGGTTGCCCTCTCGCATCTGGTGACGAAAGCAGGCTATGCGAGAACGGCACTGCATGATGTCTTGCCACGCACGGCGGAGTCGCCACTAGGAGCATGTACCTAGAGAAGCATATCAACTAATATATGTGAGTCCGATTCCACGACGATATTGTGAAGGTTTCGTTCCTCACAGAGGAGTAGACCATCACAAATCGCCATAGCCTCGGCTACTGTATTAGTTTGTATGCCATAAAAAGTAGAAAAGGCAAAGAGTATACTCCCGTATGGTCTCTGAGGATGCCTATTGGCAGTGGAAACCAATAAACAACTCGATACTGAATGCGGGTGGGGGCAAGGGTCACCTGGATGCCGATGGAACGGAGGAGGTCGCAGGCGAGTGCTGATCGACTGACTCGAGGGGGAAGTAGATGATGAATGCACTGAAGCCACAGCTGAATTCAACGCGTGATATTCACGACGCGCATGGGCGTACCTACAAAACGAGAAGAATTTCGCCCTTTCCAAATCTCCCATAGAAGATAAGCTATGGTGATGTGGAGGATGGGGCTCCGTGTAGAGCAGGTTGGCGAGAGGATAAAATTGCCAAAATACTCAGAGGGGGTTAGAGGACGAAGGAGGTCGGTGATGAGGTGCCAGCATGCCAGTGTTGTCTCACTATGGAAGAAAAGGTGGTCCATCATCTCCGTGTGCGGGAGGGTGGGACAACAATGGCAGCGGGAACTGAGAGAAAGACCTATACGAGTCACTCGGTCATCAGTCGGGAGGCCGCGGTGTAGGAGTCTCCAGAGGAAAAAGGAGACGCGCATATGGATCGCCAGATGCCAGATGCGGCGACCTCAGTGTTGTGGGGGGGATTTCACATGGAAATGCTCCCAAGAGGATCGACACATGTAGGCTCCATTGGGTGTGAGTGTCTAGATAGCACAATCAGAACTAGAGTCAATTGGCGTAGTCTGGACCTCGGGTAGTGTATCCAAGGGGAGACCATGCTGCTCCCACAAGTGTGGCGTGTTGCCTATTAGCAATTGGGTCACAGTGAGACTCACTCGGTGTGGTATCATCTGCATGCCAGGTATCGTACCACTCGCTAATGTCGCCTTGGCCTATATGCCAACGTGTGACTTGAACCATCTCAAGCTAGTGGCGCTGCCACGTCCGCCATCTCTTAGGACCCCGGATATCTATCTCACGATAGGCCCATTCGCCGTTTTTGGCTAAGATAAAACTCCCCAATGGGGAGTGTGTGGTATGCATACGCCATACGAGTTTCTTTTGAAGCATGTCCTGGACATCTGAGAGGCGTCTGATCCCTAGACCCCCTTCATCCGTCGGCCGACATGCTTTCACCTAAGAAACCCAATGATGACGGCTGTCTACCTCGAGGTGACCAGACCATAAGAAACGCACGCATAGGCATTCCACAGAGTGGAGAACGGTGAGAGATAGTGAGTTGGATACTCATGAGGACATGCAGAATAAGTTGGATACGTCCTCATGGGGATAGGAGATGAAGTTTCCATCCCTCTAATTTCTTTCAAAGCTTGCCCTGCACGGCATCAAAGTAGTGATGACGAGCAGGGCCACGAAAGATAGGGCATCCAAGATAATCGAACGTAAGGCGTCCTCGTGAGTATCGTGTATAATGCCGGAGTATCTCAGAGTGCCTTATAGTGGTGGAAGGTCCCACAATAAAGCTACTCTTCGAGGCGTTGACGAGCTGACCCGAAGCTTGCTCGTATGCTGTAAGGACACTCATAAATTCCTTAATAGATTTTTTGGATCCATTGAGGAACAATATGGCATCATCAGCAAATAATGAGTGCGAGAGAATCGGGCAGCCCCTCTTTGTAAAATACGGTTGGATGAGGCCTTGGTCGATCGCCCGTGTGAGCGATCGGCTGGAGACCTCCTCCATCAATATAAAGAGGGTAGGTGAAATAGGGTCACCCTGCCTGAGTCCCCACGTAGCCGTGAAAAAGCCGGTGGAATTTCCATCCATCAAGAGAGAGAAATGGTTCTCCCTAATGCAAGCATCGACCAGTGCAATGAATGCATCCGTAAATCCAAAGCGTCGCAACACTTTGGTGAGAAAATTCCACTCAACTCGGTCAAAGGCCTTTTCCATATCAAGCTTGATGATGACATTGGAGCCCGAGATATGAGTGTCTATGGACTGGGCTAGCTCATGTACTAGCGTGATACTGTCATGGATCTGTCGACCCTTGACAAAACCACCATGTTCTGGTGAGATAAGTCTATCAAGGAAGCACCCTAGTCGGTTTGTAATGATCTTGGATGCGACCTTGTAGCATACATTACAAAGACTAATCGGACGAAAGTCGCGGAAGGAAGTTGGATTGTCCACTTTTGGAATGAGCGCTAAAAAAGTGGATTTCCAACTTCGTGCGACGACTTTACTCCTAAACACCTCCTTGATAGCTAGCACCAAGTCAGTGCCTACGATATCCCAGCATGCCGTATAAAATTCTGCCGTGAATCCATCCGGTCCTGGGGCTTTATTACGACCCAATGAAAAAACTACCTATTTGATCTCCGCTCAGGTTGGAAGGGCTAGCAAAAGTGCATTGTCTTGGTCGGTCACCAAGTAAGGGATAGAGGCAAGAAGGTCCTCCGCTCGGG
This sequence comes from Wolffia australiana, assembly GCF_029677425.1. NCBI lineage: Eukaryota > Viridiplantae > Streptophyta > Magnoliopsida > Alismatales > Araceae > Wolffia > Wolffia australiana. The sequence continues at coordinate 6,834,219 of NC_135843.1, read as the reverse complement.
TTGGAAGGGCTTGGTTGGGGCCGGCTTGTTCGCCGGCTTTGTCATATATGGGTGCCAAGTAACCCGTCGTCCCTGGTATAAGAACGAACACGTGTTCATCCTTCCGGCTAGAGTGACGTCGTGATCATATAGCCAGGGACGGCCTAAGATGATGCTTCCCAGTTTCATGGGAAGCACGTCACAGAGGACGCTCTCGTCGTAGGCGCTCACCTTCAACGGCACGCGGCACTAGCTCTTCACCGGGAGCGATGAAACATCGATCCACGACACATCGTAGGAAGTCGGGTGGGGTATCGGGGTCAACCCGAGTCGGAGGATCATGGCGTCTGAGATGCCATTGATACAGCTGCCGCTGTCGACAATCAATTTACACACTTTGTCGTTGATCTTGACATAGGTGTAAAAGATCGAGGTGCGGAGCGATGCGTCTGCCATAGGGTCCGGTCGGGGCGTCATGGGGGCGGTCCGAACAGGGGGCGCGACTCGAGGTGGTGGTCGCGTCCTGCTAGCACTGGGCTGGTCAACGGCTATGTTGGCTAGCAATCGGTCTGTGACTTGTGGCGCCGGTGTCGGGGACGCGCGAGGAATCGTGATCTGAATGTATCCGATCTGTCCGTCGGGTTCCTCGTTCTCGATGGTGAACTCCTCGTCCCCGTGATAGTGGTCGTCTAAAGTCTCGTCCACGTCCTCCGTGTAGCCAGGAACAACGTCCCCCATGTCGATGAACAACGCTGACGATGGGCACTGACTGGCCCTGTGCCCTTTCCCGTGGCACTTGAAACACGTGAGGTGTGCCTGGCTGACGGTGATGCTATGGGTCAGAGTGTCGCTAGTGACGACCCGAGCAGGTGGGTTAGAACCCACGGAAGTGGCGGGGGCGGTTCCTTGCCCCCCAGCAATTGGAGTAGCCCGTATGATCGTGGGCGGGGTAGTCCGCGTGGGGACGGGTCGGATCGGTGTGGCTCAGGGCACGGTGGTCGCGCTTGGGGGTGTCGCCTCGTCACTCGGAGGATCCATGTGCTCGACTAGGTGGTACGCCTCGTCCACCTCAGCCGGATTGCACTTGAGAACTTGTTGCGCAGGGCTGTTCGAAGCCCGTGGGCGAACAGTCCGATGACGACTCGCAGGTCCTCCACGAATCGGCACCGCATACGGCACTCCTCAAATGCCTCGATATATTCTGTCACGGAGAGTCGACCTTGCTTAAGGTCGAGCCAAGTGAGGAACAATGACATCTGATACTAACGAGGTACATATTTGCTCCGTAGCTTCTGTGCCATGTCGACCCGGGATGTGATGGGTCATCCTCGTCATTCGGCGGCGACACGCTCGTTCTCCCAGAATATCTTGGCCTGTCCGCCAAGTCTCGTCTCTGCGTACTCGATGCATAGATCGTCGTCCATGCGGTACCACAGAAAGTAGGAGTTCATGTTCGACTCCCAGTCGATGAACTCCTTGGGTTTCCTTGAACCCTCAAAGACGGTGACGTCAGCACGCACGTTCCTCTAGATGCGGGCGCGGTGCTCCTCTCATCATCGCTCCTCGTCATCCTCCTCTGGACGTGGGTCGACGCGTCGTCGACGCGGGGTCAACTCGTGGGCACGGCCGTCCCGAAGGCGGGGACTTCTGTCGCGAGGGGCGCGGCCCTCGAGCATCGCGCGAGGTGGGTGACGTGGGACAGCCCGCTCGTGCCGGCGGTGTGGTGGCCGGTAAAGGTTGTCATGGCAGGCAGGTATGTCTGCTACCTGCGGATGATCGTGAGGCTGGACGGGTTCGTCTTGGCGTGGCAGGTGGTCGGCGTCCAGGTCGCGATCTCGGCGTCAGACGTAGTGGTCCGCTCAGGCTGGACGGTCGGCCAAGTACTCGCGAGCGTAGTCATCCCGCGGAGGGGGTCTATCCCTAGCGCGAGCGTCATACAGGTCGCGCCACGGGTCTCGGTCTAGACGACCGGGGTAGGGGACGTCGTCGTAACGTCTGTCGTACGCCTCATACACGTCTTCAATGTCGTTGTAGGGGCTCCTCTGTCGTGGCGCGTATCGGTCGACCCATAGCAGGTCGTGTCGTGGTCCTTGTGCAGGGAACGCCGGTCCAGGTCCGTGTCGTGGTCCTCGAGCATCCTCTCCATGTGCTCCATCCGGGCAGCCATGGCGCGAAAGTACGCATCTTGGTCGTCATGCGGGTCCTCCTGAGGTGGAAGCTAGCGATGTACTTGATGCGAAACGCTATCGGCCGGGATCAAACGGCGCGTTTCACGTCACAGGAGATGATGATGTCGTGTTGTGAGATGATATTAAAAAATAATGCACGTATGGACGAGCGATACAAGACCTCAAAAGATAACGACGTAGATCGGGACGATCACCCAAGAAGAATGATCCGAGGATCAAACTCCCGATGACCCTTGGAATCTACTAGACGTCTAGGCGAGAGGGGCGTCCAACGGCCCTGTCAGGTTCGGGATTTAAGTGGTCAGAGGACAGTCCGTTTACCTCAAGAAAGCTCCTATTCTCGTCAATGGTGGTTAATCCTATTTCTGGCGATTTTCGAGGCACCGGGGCAGAGGACGCGATAGCGGAGGACGGCACTACAGGTAGTAATAATACTGGTTTAAGATGGAGAGGAGACGAGCTGACCTGAGAGCGCGTAGTCCACGGCGTGTTTCGGCAGGCGAGGCGTCGGCGAGCCGGGCGGGGGCGGGAGATCGGACGAAACGTGATGACGGACGAGTCGTCGGTAGGTTCACGGCGCTGTGAGGACGGAGGATCACCGAGTGACGCTGAATCACAGGCGAGTACCGAGCGGTGGGGCGGGATCGTGGCACACTCGGCGGGGTAGCGCCGGTCGTAGTCGGCGATGGAGGTGGTGCAGGACCAGCCCGCGGCGCGGAGACAGAGCTGCGACGGGGTTGAGTCCGCGGCGTGCGGCAGGATCGCCGAGTGGCGCAAGTCTGCGTCACGAGCGGATTCGCGGCGCGAGCGAGGCCTGGGCATGACGGAGCTGGAACGTGGCGCGGGGCGATACCGCTGGACGGTATGGGCGGCGGCGCGGGGCAGACCAGCGGCACGGGCGTCGTTCTTGACGCGGTGGGCGGAGTCGCGCCGCGGGGCTTGCGACGTCCGGTGATCAAGAAGGGTGGAATATGACCAAGGATGAAGGAGACGAGAGGGGGGAAAGATAGCGGAGGGATGTGGGTGGTCAAGAACGGTGGAAGGATCAAGATGGGTGGCGAGGGAAGGAGAATGGATGGGGAAATGGACAATGATGTCAAGAATTCGGTTGAGGGATCAAGAATCGATGAGGAATGGATAAAGATGGTCAAGAACGGGGGAGGAATGCGGGCGAGGTGAGGGTAGAGAAGGATGAAGGTGGAGGGAGAAATCAAGAACCTTTGCGGAGATGGTTCTTGATCGGTCGCGGGCGTTCCTCCTCGCTGGAGGTAGATGTCCCGATGCAGCACGGCGCCGTAGTCGTCACGATCCTTGAGGACGCCCAGAGTGATCTCGATGGGAATCCTCTCAATTCTTGATTCAACGGCTTCTTGGAAATCTTGAACGTGCCAGTGTGATCTCGATGGCACGGTTGAACACGTCCCGCCCGGAGTGATCTCGACGGACAAGACGTGGACTCTACCCTCTCCGGAGTGATCTCGACGAGGAAACGGGGATAGCCAAACCCCCTACGCTACAGCTACGATAAGGGGGAAGATTTCTGAAAATACTTTTCAATTCAAAAACTTCCAAGTAGTCCCTTGGGCATGCCCTCCCCTTATATAGGGAGGAGGGGTGCCAAGGAGACGTGGGGAGAGGTGGAACCGTCATGAGACGTGGTTCGACCTCTCCTTACAAAATCAAAATACAATCTTTAAAATAAAAGAAAGACGAGGATGGGCCCTACGATACTGGCCCAATCCATAATTCGGAATGCAAAGAAAATACACATAGAAAAACATAAATTGTTCGAACCTACTCGGAGTACTTAAACCCCGGGTTGCGGACGTCGGCACGAGCTGTCCGACGTGGCTGCTGGCGGGTCGTCGTCGGTCGTCCGGCAGATGTCGTCGTCGTCGTCAGGTCGTCGTCGGCACGATGGTCCTCCATCAGTACTCCTCGTCTGCGGGCGTCGGCGCTCCAGGGTGCATCCTTGTAGTCGGGCGACTTCCCATGCGGTCGACGGCGTATGGCCGTCTCTTCATCATAATCACTAGGGGAAGACTCGCCACGAGGGGGAGGTGAGCCACGTGGGGAGATTTGTAGTCCACGAGACGTGATTGTGGGGTCTCGTGGTCCGGACGACTCGGGGACACCCGTAAAGGTGGGTGCCGTCCACGCGGCCTCGATAGGCGGCGGTATTGGGCCGGCTATCGCTGTTGCGGGATGATGCTTCGAGAGGGCGGTAGCGTGCCTCTCTCGCCAGGTGACAGTTCTGACCGTCGCGGGGAGGTAGAACCTCCGCGTTGAGCCCTCGGGCTCGATCGCGTCTCTATGGCCATCCCTAGGGAATTCCTAAATGCGTTTTGAAAACAATGAGATGCGATTCATGCGGATGCGGCTAATGATGCGAATGCGGCGTCGGAGGCGCGCTGTGAGCAACCACAGCCTGGCTCTGATACCAAGTTGATGCAGGACCACGTCCAAGACGAGCTCCTGCCGTCACTGAGGATTCGTACTCGGTGTCGATGGCACGTCAGTGCGCGACGAAAGCTCGGGAGTTCGTCGGGCACGGGAGTCCTACGAAGACGATCTAGGACAAAAATGACCGGGAAGGGGTGTGGTACGTGCAGCTGCCGACGAGCAGGGGAAAGGCCAACATCCGAGAGTCGACGGGGTTGCCTGGAGAAGGACAGGGGACCTCCTGACCCTCGTCCGGAGAGACGAGGTCGCTACAGCGCCGAATGGGAATTACCCCGCCGGAAAGTGCTCGCACGTGATGGGTGAACCCGATCTGCACCAAGCCAGGTGAGACGCCCAGGAGTACGTATTTTCCACTTGACCTCACGCTCTCACCTACAGCTAACCCGAGCGCGGTGGAGGCAAAAGAAAGTGAACTATAAGAAATAAAGGACGGGGGGTGAACGTCATACCTCGTCGCTGGGTCGGGAACATTCGTCCGTGTCTCGCGCCGTCGGCCCCGCTGTCCGATGGAAGGATCGGCAGGGGACGGTAGCAACGGCAGCCCGAGTACTCAGAGGGGGTCACGGCGAGTTTAGGGGCGCGGTCCCGGTCGGGAGCCGTTGTGATGGGCGCGCTGCAAGGCAACCAAGCGGCACCAATCAACACAGCCGTGGGTGCAACACCGCGGGCGGGCGCTAGCACGACCAGGCAGGTGCCCGGGGGCGTCGAGAAGGCTCGACGCATGGGCGCGCCATCGAAACCCCGATCGGGGTCAAGGCTGGCGACAATGGTGGCCGGTCGGCACAACGGACGGCGCGGGTCAATCGATCACCAGGCACGGCAGCGTGTGGGGTGCGGGCATGGCCCGGCGAGCATAGTCAGATGCTCGGAGAGTTCGCTGCGGAGTGCAAAATGGCACCGCAGTCGGAGGGCAGAGGCGAGGGGAGACGGGGCGTTGGTGCAACCAATGCAGCAGCATGAGGGCAAGGCGGCTAGAACCCGAGCTCGCGGAGGGCTCAGGAGGGAAGGGGCCGGCACCGCGGTTCTGGAGCGGCGTGGGCTGACCGGTGCAACAGGGAAAAGAAAACCCAGACGGGTCTCAAGCAGTTGACCTGCACCGTGGACTCTGGCAACCGGAAGCGTTAAGGAGCGAACTTTACCCGCGGGTGACGCAAAGATGTTCGGGGATGGCCCGAAGGGGATGCAGAGAGGCAACCGCGGGTTGCGACACGTCCGCGCGCCGCCGCACGAACGCGCGCTGTTCAGGCCGTGAGCGACGCTGCGGTTCGCCCTGGCACGCGCGGACGGTGTGGAGGGGCGCGGGATGCAGCCTACACTCTCCACAGACCTTCCTCCTCGGTTCTTCTTCCTCGGCAGTCTTCTTCTGCAACCTGCAACCCTAGAACTCCAAGAACAGACTCACGAAGCTCTCAAACCCAACGAGGGGGAAAATACTTTCTTTCATCAAAAACATCGTACCTTGGTTTAGGGCATCCCTCTTCCCTTATATAGGGGGAAGTGGGGTGACCTGCTTACACCAAAAGAAGACTAGAAACCCAAGGTTAAACCATAAAGGGAAACCGTATGATTTAGGACCAAGGGGAAAGAACAACAAAGGAGAAGGGACTGAACGAGAGGTAAGGGAGAGGGCATCTAGAGGGTTGTCCTTTCGCCTTACATGTGGACTTGACGAGTTTAAAATGACGACTGACGAAGACTAGAACAAACGACAAGTAACGGAAAGACATAAAGATAGTGATACGGTGTCCATTACCCGGAATACTTGAATCCGGGCGTGCGTATCGACGCCTTCGCTTGCCGAGCGGGCTGAACGCGGACGGCTAGCGCTGTCAAGGGCGGCGGTGACGTCTCCAAAGACGTATTCGGTGCTGGATCAGGTGCTGTCGGGGACGATGGTGATGACTCCGACGGCGTGTCCGGGGCTGCGCCATCACTGAGGCTCTCCCATATCATCCGTCCAGCCCTCTTGTAATCGATGGTCGATAACAACTAGTTTCTTCTTAAGTTCTTCGACCAGTGCGTGCACGTCGCCGAAAACATGTCGGTTCCACCATTTTAGTTGAAGCTTGAGATTCCTCAGTTTATAACTGAAGTTCTCCATAGGGGATGTAGAAATCGAACCATGCGAGTGGCGTCGTACATAGTTGTAGAACTTGCTATGCTCTAACCACATGGTTTGGAATCGAAAGGGTGGACGACGGACCCGATGGCTCGAGTCTGGGAGAAGGAGGATCGGCGTGTGGTCTGAAGAAAATCTTGGGAGGATCTCTATCGTGATGGTGCAATGCATTAGTGCAGTACTATTGATAAAACAGCGATCAAGCCGTTCGTAAATACGTGCATCCGCTTGACGCTCATTAGACTAGGTCCACTTCTCCCCGATGGTAGGTGGCTCCACTAGCGAAGACTCATGGATAAAGTCATTAAAGGCTTGCATAGAGCATAGCCGAGGTGGGCGGCCCCCCTGGCGCTCACTAACATCCCGTATGCAGTTGAAATCGCCAGCTATAAGCCAAGGGAGATCAACGAGCTGTGAGTGGGAGCGGATATGTTGAGCGAGTTCCTCCCAGAGGGCCTCCTGCTCAAGGTGTCTATGCGTGGCATACACAGCAGTAAGCAAGTAGGGCTTTGGGGAGTATAGTACGTCGAAGGTGGCGTACTGTGTCCCTTCAGCCAAGAGTGCGACCGAGTACTCTCGCTTCCAAAGAAGCCAAAGCTTATTCGACGGATGGCTATAAACATGATCCATCCCGAGTTTCCTCGCGATGGAATGGGAATGATCCGATGTGATCATCGGTTCGAGGAGCCCCATTATACCTAAGTTATGCCTATTGGTAAGGGATAGGAGATGTGTTTGGGTGAGAGGGTTACCGATCCCTCTACAATTCCAAATAAGACTTCGAATCATAAATCTATCGGCTCGCGTGACGCACCCGAGATCGGGTGTTGTATATGTGACGTGAAGGTGGGGCATCCGAACGGTGTCTCGAATAGGGAGAGCTATCCATGTCAAAATCCTCCGAGAGAGAGAGACATGTCAGAAACCACTCGTACCGCCACATGTGTCCTCCAAACTAGTAAAAGGGGCTTGACAATGTGTCAAGCATTCCACTGGCTCAAAAGGTATATGTGATTGGTGGAGGTCAGGTATGGAGGGGGGGTGGGTGCAAGGGAGTGGGAGGAGGTGGATCGCGGGGTGATGGAGAGGGAGGAGGTAAATCATGTGGTGATGTAGAGGGTGGAAGGAGTCGGGTGAGTGATGGAGAGGGTGATGGAGAGGGAGGAAGTGGAGCGTGGGGTGATGGAGAGGGTGGAGGGGGTCGGGTGGGAGGTAAAGATGAGAGGGAGCGGACAGGGGGTGAGGCGGGCTGAAGAGAGTGGCGCGAGGAAGGAGGTGTGGGATGGGAAGAGCTGGGTCGGGGGGGTGAGTGGTGAGAGGAAGCAGTAGGAGAAACATGGGGAGGTACACTAGGGGAGGAAGCGTGAAGGGGGGTGGTTGGTCTAGGAGATGTGGAGGGACGGGTAGGGGGGGAAGTGGTACTACAAGGGGGACTTCGCCTATCCGCAATAAGGTCGCCAGCCTCAGGTCCCTCGGGTAGCTCCAGAAGGGCAAAGGTATTCGAGGTCAGTGTGGCGACACTAAACTCTTTGCCCTTACGGGAGGGTGCATCTCTAGCCCGTGGTGGGATTTTGGGGCGCTTCTCAGCGCCCTTCTTCACGCACTGTGAAGTAGTAAGGGAAGGCTTAGCCGCTAGAGGCTTAGCTGCCACCGTGTCACGCGGAAGAGAAGAAGATACATCGCTGGGATGTGTCGATGTAGCTACAGGGCGCTTACCTAATGGTGGTCTCTCATTAGGTCGACGCCCTTGGTTGACGGAGACTGCGGTGACAATGTAGTCATTGTAAGCCAAGGCTTGGAGGTATTCCTCCTCCATGGTCGAGGGAATCTGCGTCGCCTTTTGGCGACATGTGTGGATGGTATGACCTAATAGGCTATAGTGTGTACAAAACCGCGGAAGATTTTCGTACACAACTGGCTGGCGGATCATCTCGTCGCCATTGCGAATGAGTATCATGCGATGTAGGGGCGCAAGTAGATCAATCTCCACATATACTCTCGCATAGCCGGGGCGACTAAAGAGGTGGACATCCTTGTCCACACATATAAAAATGCCTATCGCACTAGCAAGAGATTCTAAGGCAGTAGGTGTAAATAAATGGGGTCGTATGCCAGGGAAACCTATCCACACCGGAACGGAGTGGGAAAAAGATTCGCGTGAGCTCCCCAACTGCTCGGTTGTCCATCGGTAGGTGTGCATCGTGGAGTCGGAGATCGTCCATGTGGTATGGCTCCAAGCCTTCCGAAAATCTTCTTCAAATTGGAATCGAATAAAGACGCTCTTGTGATTCCTTGCTCTGATGACCACCGGTCCAAGGAAATTCCTTGGTGCTGTATAGACTCTCATGATGTCATCTATAAGCGGCCGCTTCGTAGCGAACTGCCCTATCAGTGTGTAAGCGAATGGCGCTGCCATTCACATTACCTCCTCCTTAGAGAAGGTAACTAATCGTGCACCCTCGGAGTCAATGTAACCCCTCATCGGGATTGTAGCATCATAGAGAGGGGGAAGTGTAGGTTTTGGGAGTGAGGTAGTAGATGGTGTATGCGAGGAACCCGCCACTCGTGCTGCCCAAGTCATCTTCGGGGGTGATTCCGTGCCATGTGAAGTCGTTGTGGCTTGCGTGAGTGGGGCCCCGTTAACCGGGGTAGGGGGATCATGAGCTCCCGTGTCCGGTCGGTGCAAGTCAATTACGCCAACCCGTGCATCTAAATCAGTGGGAGCCGATGCTACCAATTCGGCCTTGGGCAAGTCACTTGAGTCATTTTGGTTGGTTTGATCAGAGTTGACCAAGTCAAACTTTTTTACTCGAGTTGACTCTATCAATTCCAGCTATGTAGGATTAACCAAGTGGTCAATCTGCGCAGGGTTGACCGCATGGTCAATCTGGGAAGAGTGGACCAAGTCAACATGGTCAGTAGTCAATTCTGCTCTAGGGTTGACCGAGGGGTCGACTTGGGCAATGTTGACCATGGAGTCTACTTGGCCAACGTTGACCAGAGAGTCAATATGGGCATGGTTGACCATGGGGTCAACCAACTCATCTCGACCCATGATACCGGAGTCAGCATGGTTGACTTGGTCATGGTTGGTCATAGGCGACTAGGTCGACCAGGTGGACCCGGTTGGGTTCGACCGGGTCGACCAAGTCGAACCGGTCAGATTTGGCCGGGTCAACCAGGTCGACCCGGTCAGATTCGGCCGAGTCGACTCAGGCGAAATTGGCCGAGTCGGACAGTCCAACTCGGCCATTGTCGACTGGGTCGACTTGTCTTGGAAGGGCCGAGTCCGACCGATCGACTCGGTTGGGATCAGCCGAGTCGACTCAGTTGATCTCGCCCATGTCGGATGAGGATGGTACTAATTGAAGATCCACTGACGTGGCCAATCAGAGCCGTCCAACTAGTGTGCTATCTGGAGATCTGAGGGTGTAGAACGTCCGGAAGAGTCAATAATGTCAGGCGTGGGAGGTGAGCTTACCGACAACCCTTTGAATGCGTTGTCGGTGCCCGCAATCTTTGACTCTTCTAAGGAAATGGAAGATGATCTGACGGCACCGACAAAATCCTGCTGGCGACCAGATCTATTGCTGGCCGTCGGATTTGACGGGGCTGCTCTGTGGTCTTCGAGGCAGACACGTGTACTTAATGAACCGTTGGCATTCAATGCCAACAGTTCATTTTTTTGAATCGTTGGGTGGACTACGGCAGGTCCATCATTTGGACCGTCGCGATCATGAAACGTGTCCGTCGCGATGGTCCGGCTGGACCCGTAAGCCTCTAGACCGGCAGCATTTATTGCTGCCGGAGTACGTTTTTTGTCTTTTCTGTTTTTCATTTTTTTTTGTTTTTTTTGTTTTCGTGGCCGTTGGATGCGTCCAAGCTGGCAAATCCGTTGGCTTGGACGGATCCAACGGAATCCATTGGTGGTGATGGGTCCACAATGGGTTTTGTGGACCCGTCAGCTGCCGCCACATGGTCGGCTTGGGCCATCTGGCTCGTCGACGTGGCAGTGGCGGCCAACAATGGCCTGTCCAACTCAGCAGCCCGCATTGGATTACGGCCTGCGAGTTCGCTTATACGGCAAGAGCGGTTTTCCAATCAAATTTGCTGATTAAGAGTTAAAGTTCATGAGAAAATATTGATATAGAACGATGTGGCTCGTCACGACGAACAAGTAGAGTACAAATTTTGTATATTTAGCCCATCTATATCATAAGAATCCACGAAATTAAAGATCAGATAGAGCCACTTACCTCTTGGAATCATAAGGCTCGATCAGGAGCTGTAGGAGTCGGTTTGTGGCATTCTTGTAGTTGATTCCTATAGATTGTGAGGCCTTCAGATTCCAATGGAACAAGAATCACGTCGACCCAAGCTCTGTAGCGAAAGTTATGACAAAATCGCCGATTTCGGAAGAGAGAGAAGCTCTTGCTATAGTTTCAATTTAATCTTGTTAATTCTCCCACTTGAACAAAAACCAAATACTCTTACAAAATATGTCCATTATCTTTTAGTGATAATGAAATCATGTTGAGATAATGGCTATATTTATGGGTCTTCTTTAACAATATATTCAAGTGAATGAGACTCAAAATGATGAGAACATGACTCTTTTTTGTGAAACAACACTCTTGCTTTCACACAATAGTAGTCTAAGATCAAAGAGATGATGGTATGATTAGGAAAAAACTGTGTTAATTGCATGTTATCTTTAATTATATAATCTATATTAATATACTCAGCTTCTAATTTTGAGTTTGACTTTATTCTACTTGGAACCTTTCTTGTAGACTATATGCATCAATTTATTGTGATCATAAATCCAGATGTATACTTGGTAACATCTAGATCAAATTGAAACCTTTGATATCTATACAATCATATTAAAACTCCCCAAAAGACATAAAAATACATCTGAAAATCTATATAAATATATAGATTGACAAAAAAGCAGTATTTCAATACCTGCTATCTATAATTTGACCCACATCACTTTATTATGTGGGGAGATAAATGAATTTGTTTCATAAAGAGATAGAACCTTAAAATTGAATTTTTACCTCTAAATTCTGGTTTATTAGCTATGTACACAACAATGTTTCCAAAAGCCCTATCAAAAGCTGGCAAACATCTAAACAAAGGGCTTGAGCAGATCAATGTATGACTTATTCACAATTATGTGAACATTTGATATTCAGGATGCATCATGAGGATAAAATATCATGACATTATAATGTCTACATTTTCCACATTGATCACAATCCTTTCATTACTGATCAATGACATTTTTGTAATTTTATCCCTTTTGTCTAGCCTCTTTCATATAAAGATGTCACTTCTTATGTTTCTTAGACTCCATAGTTACATAATATTTCTACAATTTCATAAATATATGATCTCCCAACCTTGTCAATCGATAGATGGACACAATCTCTTAGTGTAATATTTACCAACTATTATAATAGTTCATTTCTGGTAAAACATAAATACTAGTTTTCCTTTTAAAGGATCATATTTGAAAGCTTGTATGTTTTATTTTCTACCAAAAGTATCATAATAGTTGGCACTGTTGGGTTATATGGCCTAGATTTGGATGAAGCTAATGCAAATCCTACAACGAAAAATTTTGAACATAATCAAAATGGCCTTAAATAATGATCAAATCACTTGTTCAAAAATGTTATATGTGATTTCTTGGATCCTCGACAGAGATACGTTGAGCTTCTCAAATGAGCAATAAGGGAGAGGTTGATTTAATGCTCCTGTGATCGACTCCGCTGCCAGTCGAGCTACATCGTGCCTCTCCCCCAGGCATTTTCTCACTGCATCGGCCTATATTGCCACTCGCACCTGCGAGGATCCTGACAACGAGCAATGGCACCGACAAGGTACATCGTCCCCTTGCTTGCCTGTTATATTACCATCTTCAGTATATTTTTGACTGTGCCCCACCATGCTCGGGTTAGAATAGGCAAGAGAATTTATCAAGAAAATTACGAATTGAGTGTTTTCCTAGGCACTCAATTCAAGCCTCAGTGAATTTATCGAGAAAATTATGAATTTCTTAGGATCATAAGTTTTCAATTAGGACCCTAAGAAATTCAAGCCTCGGTGAATTACTTTAAGGTCTTCCCTGATTTATGATAAGTAAAAGAAAGTTCATAAATGTTTGAAAGACTACTTGTATGTGACCGTCAAAGCCCATGTATAAGTCTAGTAAAAAACTCTAATAGCTTGATAACCTTTCGTGGCCTTCCAAACTAATTAAGAATATTGTCATCCAGATCAATTCATCAAAGATCAATCTAGTTCAATCAAAAGGTCGAGTTTTCTATCCATGGGGTCTCAAACTGCATCGCATCTTCTAGAAGATAGAAATGAGTGTATTCACTCACTCATGGAACCTTTACTGTCTTCAATTACCCTGTACATATAGTCCCTTATCCACTTGATAGTTCCCAAGTGTTGGTTTCTATCCCTTGTTTTAACCATGGAAAATATTATTCCATGATGCAGAAGCGTGTTAATCGATTCACACAATCAATCTATGAAATAATACATCACATGTACCTTATGGGGAGCTTATTCCCCCCTAGACCTGCTCTCTTTGAGATCGTTCTGAAGCCATTCATGTGTCCAGCTCCTAGAAGTATCCACAGAATTACATGGCGCATGGATCTCCAGCTCTTCTTCGTGAACTCTCCTTGAAAATCTTGAAGATCTTCTCACCATGAAGAGGCTCTCCTTGGTTGAGTGGAGAAGAGATCAGAGTGGAGAAAGGGGGGCTCTCAATTATAGCTAGCCTAGGTACTTGAAATGAGTGCCTCTTCCCTATTTATATTTTACTTAATTTTTTCGTAAAAACCCCAAAAAGCAAAATATATTCTCCAATGCCCCTATGATCTGATGCGTGTCACCATCTAGGCCATGTATCATTCTAGTTAATAACATTGAGTGGCCCAATAATAATTATTGACCATCCTTATTAATTAAATATATCAATATATAAATTAAGTAATTAGGGATCGATTTAACCCATTCGATAGGTTAAGTTCCCAGCCTGTGGGGCGTCAAGTTACACCTTGTGCTCTTGAAGATATGGAGTAGTATTTGAACTCTCTCATGGAACCTGTGCTGTCATTAGTTACTGTATATGTATAATTCGTGATCCGTGTGAGATTCTCAAATGACATAGGTTATGGTTGATCATCAAAAACTATTTTGTCATTTGATTAGTATTGATGCATAACAAGGAACATTAGAGAACTCATTCTCCAATATCCTTGCTACCGTAGTCAAGAATTTTGTGCCTCATCTTCTATGACTCAATCTCCTCTTATACTGAGGGCAAATGTTCCCATCTTGACTACTCAATCACCTCCATGAGCTTCCTATTACACCTGAGCTATGACTTGTTTGAATCCCATGATTAGAGGCTCATAAGGAATGGTCATAAAGTAGTCGTCCATTCACTAGATGTCTTTGATGTCTCAGATTTTTGAATCACTTATACAATTGTGACATGAATCAACCTGATTAACGTCTTAGATTATACAATTTAGGGATTCATTCTGATCAATTTAGTGAACTCTTTCTCCAAAGAGTACCCCTTATATGTACTTTGTGTCGCCACATAATAGCCACAGGATCATCTATACTTTATTGTATAAGTAGGATTAGTTAGTGTTATTGTATCTAGATAATTAGATGTCCATATCGACTATCCATCGGATATGAATATTTAGAATACATGTTTAAATACTAGTGATCGCTGAATTTAAACATGTATTCTATGGTTTATCTATGGTTAGAACACTACTTGGGAGAAGTTGGTATAGAGAGAGAGAGTGCGTTCTCAACAGATAGAACACCACAAGAGAGAAATTCATAGAAAGAGAGATAAGAGAGAGAGATAGAAGAGAGAGAGAGAGAGAGAGAGAGAAGTAGTTCTCAGTGGTTAGAACACTACTTGGGAGAAGTTGGTATAGAGAGAGAGAGACAAGTAGAGTTCTCAGTGGTTAGAACACTACTTGGGAGAAGTTGGTATAGAGAGAGAGAGAGAAGTAGAGTTCTCAGTGGTTAGAAAACTACTTGGGAGAAGTTGGTATAGAGATAGAATAAACCCATTGTTAGAAGTAGAATTCTCAGCGGTTAGAACACTACTTGGGAGAAGTTGGTAGAGAGAGAGAGGTAGAGAGTGTGTTCTCAACAGATAGAACACCACCAGAGAGAAATTCATAAAAAGAGAGATAAGAGAGAGAGAGAGAGAGAAGAGAGATATAGAGAGCGTTATCAGCAGTTAGGACACTACTAGAGAGAAATTCGCAGAGAGAGAGAGAGAGAGAGAGAGAGAACGATAGTGCTCTTTATCATGTTCTCGGCGACAAGGATCCCGCGGCGGTTTGGGATAAGTTGGCGAAGCGCTTTGCATCGAAGTCGATGATGAGCAAGTTGGCGTTGAAGAGATGATTGTTCGGGCTGCGTATGGCTGAAGGTGCTGATTTATCTGTTCATATTGATTGTTTTAATCAGTTGATTACAGATCTGATGAAGATTGAGGAGGTGTTCTCCGACGAGAACAAAGTGATATTTCTGCTTGTTTCTCTTCCCGAGTCATATGATCACCTCATGACGACCTTGTTGCATGGAAGCAAAGCGTCAGGTCTTGAGGAGGTTATTACAACCTTGATGGAGTATTATCAACAGAATAAAGGAGCTGAAGATACCCATGACAAGGCACTCTACGTGAAGAACGGGAAGGACGTGGACGGCAGAAGGAGAAGGGGAAGTCGGGAGAGAAGAACCATCGGTCCAAGTCTCGGACCAATTGGTTGAAGAGCGTGACATGCCACAAGTGTCACGAGAAAGGGCATCTTCGGAGAGATTGTCCAAAGTTGAAGAATGGGAAGACGGATGCTGCAAAGACGAGCACTGCTAATGTTGCGAGGGTTGAGGAGGGTAGCGATGTCGACGTCTACTCTGCCTTGGTCGCGGCTGATGAATTAGTAGACTCGTGGATTTTGGATTCTGGCTGCTCTTACCATTTATGCCCTCACGTTGGCTGGTTTCACTCTTATGCGAGTACTTCAGGAGTCATTTCTATGGGGAACGATGCTCCTTGCAAGATTGTTGGCGTTGGAACAGTGAAGATCCGGATGTTTGATGGAGCAATCAGAATGCTAGGAAATGTGCGGCACGTGCCGGAGCTACGGCAAAGTTTGATTTCGCTCGGGTACTTGGAGGCAAATGGCTGCACATTCAAGGCCGCGGACGGAGTATTGAAAGTTTGTAAAGGAGCGCTTGTTCTGATGAAGGGGGCACGTCTACGAGCCAACATTTACAAGCTTGAAGGGAGCACTGTGATCGGTGGAGCTGCAGTTGCTACACCGCGTGAGCTAATGACGGACGACACACTCTTGTGGCACTTGCGCTTAGGCCACGAGTGAGGCCGGTATGCAGAAGCTACATGCACGAGGTCTGCTACCGAGGGTGAGGTCTTACAAATTGGACTTTTGCAAGTATTGTGTCATGGGAAAACAGTGTCGGGTGACGTTCAAGGCGGCAAAGCATGATACTGGCGGTGTCATGGATTACATTCATGCTGATGTTTGGGGGCCTGTTGACGTGATGAGCCGTG
The DNA here is from genome assembly GCF_029677425.1 of Wolffia australiana. Taxonomy (NCBI): domain Eukaryota; kingdom Viridiplantae; phylum Streptophyta; class Magnoliopsida; order Alismatales; family Araceae; genus Wolffia; species Wolffia australiana. The sequence goes on along the minus strand of NC_135843.1, from coordinate 6,817,829 downwards.
GAGGTGCTCGGTATTTTCTAACGTTTGTTGATGATTTTTCCAGGAAAGTTTGGGTTTATTTCTTGAAGCACAAGTCGGACGTTTTCTCGCGGTTCAAGACTTGGTGCGCAAGAGTTGAGAACCAAACGGGGCGGAAGATCAAGGTCTTGCGGACTAACAATGGTACGAAATTTAAGAATTCTGAATTTGATCAGTTCTGCGCAGAGCATGGTATTCGGCATCACTTTACGGTGAAGAAGACCCCTCAGCAGAATGGCGTTGCAGAACGCATGAACCGCACCATTGCAGAGAGAGCAAGGTGTTTGCGGTTGAATGTTGAATTGCCCAAGGAGTTCTGGGCAGAGGCAGTTCAGATGGCGACGTACTTGGTGAATAGGTTGCCGAACTCTGCTCTTGACGGGAAGGTGGCTGAAGAGGTATGGACTGGAAAACCTGTGGACTATTCCATATTGCATGTATTTGGATGTCTAGGTTATGTCCTTACACTTGCTGATGAGAGATCGAAGCTCGATCCAAAGTCCAAGAAGTGCATTTACTTGGGGTATAGCGATGAAATGAAGGGCTACCGGCTTTGGGATCCGGAAGCACAGAAGATTGTGTTCAGCAAGGATGTGGTTTTTGATGAAAATCACATGGTGAAGCCTTCCAATGAGCAGGGAGATCAGAATTTAAGTGGCAGCAATGTCCAAGAGAGGAATTGGGTGGAGGTGGAGAATGTGCAGATTCCACCCAGTTCAGTTGACAGTGGAGGATCAACTAATGAGGCCGCGGAGAATTCTGAGAGCATTGCTATTAGGTGGGCAAGGCAGGAGACGAGGCCGCCTGCACATCTTGAGGATTATGTAACTATTGCTTTGTCTACAGGAGATGGAGAACCAACGTCTTTCAAGGAGGTACTGAATTTCCCTGAGAAAGAGAAATGGCTGCATGCGATGTCCGAGGAACGCGCATCCTTGGACAAGAACCAAACATGGGAGTTGGTGGAGCTTCTGGCTGGAAAACGAGCTATCAGATGCAAGTGGGTGTTTAAGAAGAAGGTGCCACTTTCCGATGTAGAGCAGCCATCATACAAATCACGGCTAGTCTCAAAGGGCTTTGCTCAAAAACAGGGAGTTGATTATAGTGAGATCTTCTCACCTGTTGCTAAACATACATCTATTCGCATGGTGTTAGCCATTGTTGCGCATAAGAACATGGAGTTGGAGCAGCTGGACGTGAAGACGGCATTCCTTCATGGTGATTTGGAGGAAGTGATCTACATGCAGCAACCTGAAAGCTTCGTTGTACCGGGGGCAGAGAATCTTATTTGTAGGTTGAGGAAGTCCTTGAATGGGCTGAAGCAGTCCCCGCAGCAGTGGTACAAGAAGTTCGACTTATTCATGGTGCGCATTGGCTATTCAAAGTGCGAATTTGATTGTTGCATCTACATGAGGATATGCAATGATGGTTCTCCTATATATTTGATGCTCCATGTGGATGACACGCTCATTGCTTCGAAGAATTTACATGAGATTGGACGGTTGAAGGCATTGTTGAGCAGGGAATTTGAAATGAAGGATCTTGGTGCTACGAAGAAGATCCTTGGAATGGAGATTCATAGAGACCGTGCGAATGGTCGTATATGGTTGACTCAGAGGAGCTATCTTGAGAAGATTGTTGAACTGTTTGGCATGAGGAATGCTAAAGCAGTGAATACTCCTCTTGCTAACCATTTCAGGTTGTCTGTTGCTCAGAGACCTGAAGCTGCTGAAGACATCGCTGAAATGAAGTCTATTCCCTATGCTAGTGCCATTGGTTCTCTCATGTATGCTATAGTCTGTATAAGGCCGGATATTGCTTATGCAGTCGGACTGGTGAGCAGGTTTATGAGTAATCCGGGGAAGGAGCATTGGAGCGCGGTGAAATGGATTCTTCAATATTTGAAGGGCACAACTGATATGGGAATTCTCTTCGACAAAGGGAGTTCACTTTCAGTACGTGGTTATGTCGATGTTGATTTTTCAGGTGACATTGACAATCAAAGATCCACGACCGGTTATGTGTTTACGGTGGCCGGTGGACTTGTGGGCTGGAAGTCAACACTTGAGGCAACTACTGCATTGTCTACAACAGAGGCGGAGTACATGGCAGCAACTGAAGCTGCTAAGGAGGCCTTGTGGTTGAAGGGTTTGTTCAAAGAACTCGACATTTCTCAAGGTGGAGTTCCTCTGTTATGCGACAGTCAGAGTGCCATTTGCTTGGCAAAGAATCAGGTCTATCATGCACGGTCGAAGCACATTGACGTGCGGTATCAAAAGATCCGGGACCTGTTGAATTCTGAGGAGATTATCCTTCAGATAGTGCACACGGAGGAGAATGCCGCGGATATGTTGACGAAGGTCGTCACAGCGGAGAAGTTCAAACATTGTTTGAACTTGGTGCATGTTGCAGGTACCTTGATGGAGGTGGAGCGCCTGCGACGTGGGAAAGCGACAAGAACACCTAGCGCGACCGGGGTGTCTGCCAAGGTGGAGTTTGTTGGGGTTTGTCAGCCCCCCCCCATTAGAAGAATGTGGAGAGGGGGGGCTTGACTAGTCAAGCCTCAATAATGGACGGGAAGTTGAAAAGGCTTTACCCTCCCCTCTTGTCTCTTTGTGGGAATATGAAGAGACTTGCTTGGGGAATATGAAAAGGCTCATGGCTTTTCATATTCCAGACCTTTCACATTCCCTGAACCTGTACTTGGCCCTCTATATATAGAGGGCAAACCTGTTCTCAAAGGCAATGCATGTGAGTTTTCTATTCATTCTTCTTGTCTCTTCCTCTCTTCTCCTCTCTCTCTCCCTTGGTTTGTCTTCATCACTCATTGGTGGTCACTCCCTTGGCTTGGGAGTTGAAGGAGTTGCTCTGCAGCGCCACACGAGAAGCTGGTGCCCTGCACCGAGAGCCTTGGACGTTGATGTCACGCCGGTGACGTAAGAGGTTCTTGTTTTCTGTCTCTATACGCAGACACATTTATCTTGTCCGAGTTGATTCCGCATTTCTACCGAAGCTTCTTGGGTCGTTGTTCTCTTCAACGAGTTTCAACAGAAAGAGAGAGAATAGAGAGAGGGCGAGAGGGACAGAGATGCTGAGGGAGAGCGAGAGAGTGAGAGATGGAAGACAGAGAGGGAGAGAGAGATATATGGAAGAGGGAGAGCGAGAGAGTCAGAGATAGAAGAGAGAGCTGGAGAGATAGATAGAAGATAGAGAGATAGAGAGAGAGAGTTCTTAGCAGAAGAACATGACGTCGTTGACCACTTCCATCACTCGTGGAAGGGCCACCGGGGCGACCATGGCGCGAATCGGGTTGCCGCCATTGGAAGAATCCACGTCCGACGCTATCCCGTCTACATAGTGCCTCGCCCGGGCAGCGGCCAGATGCGCATAATACACCGGGGGAACTGCAGCAAACTATATTAGATTAATTATACGGCCAAATTTGATAATAAACAATACAACAGACAAAATAAAAACAGCCCAAGTCGCTCACCGACGGACACCGATCGTGTGCAGCGCGCATATCTGAAAAAAGACGTCGTTTAGAGCTTCGTGAGAGAGAGCAAAGATATACGCACACAGATAGAGATAGAGATAGAGATAGATACAGAGATAGATATAGAGATAAAGATAGAGAGAGATGGATACGTGTAGCAAAGCTTATTGGTGAAGGACTGGATATTGTCGGCAGAGAAATTATTCTCATCATACAACACATGGTAGTGCGTCGGCCTGCTTGTTCCCTGGGGGCAAATAAATTAACCCGGGTTATTGCATGAAAATAAAAAATAAAGACAGGAGAAGGCAGAAGAGATAGTAAGAACTGCTGACCTGGATGCCGGCGTGACTACACAAATAAAAATCGAACTGCGTGGGGTGACATATTCCCGTGTCCACCACGGTGCCTGATAAATATAAAATAATAAAAAAACCGTCAGTAAATTGTTTGTAATTTCATAATTACAAACATTTCCAAGGTGCCGACCTGGCAGAACGTTCCCGCTTCTGTCGGCGTCCTTACTGTCAACTGGGAAGAGCCTCGTGTGATGCCTCTTCTGTACCACGATGAAGGTCACACGCGGGAAATAATTCTCCTCCAGCGTTGCACATGCCTGAAGACATCAACCAAGTTAAGCCATGGAAAATGTAGGTAAATAATAATACGCGAATTTTGATTTTACTTTGCGTATGGCGTCGACTTCATAGAGAAGAACTTCGTTGAACTGCCCCTCGCTCACTCCGTCTCTGGATGGATACTCCATAAGTTTATAAATTAGAAACATGATTGATTGATAATGTAACTCTATATTTATTACCGCACCTGTAGAAAATGATGCGCGCAGGCTTCTGTTTAACTTTCTTGTAAAATGTTATCAAGAGCTTCCTGATGATCAGACACCAACGGAAGTTAGAGATGAATGTATAAAGGAAGGAGATGATTTGCATACCTTATCATGCTGTTTTCTATCGACTCGAACAAATCGGCGATAATCTCTTGCCGAGGGGGCTGGGCAGAGAGCAGACAACTGTACCGGGTAAGATCGGGCCAATCGGTCGACGCCACTACCTGATAAAATTAATTAAGATGTTATACATCTGATCATGGTAAAACTTTCGAGCCGGGTTCAAGATTAATGTCAAACAGCTGCGATGGAGTTAGAGGAGTCTTCTCCAGGAGAAGGATGGGTGACGTCAGCCCCTATGATGATAGTGGGAGCGTCAGTGACCAACGGTATTTCCTGCCTCACTGCCTCCACGAGAACCGTGTTTTTACCATTAACCTGATCCAGCGTTAACCAGAAGAATGAGTTTGAGGGAAAAATCGAAAATAAAATATTCGGAAAAGAAGCAACTCGGACCTTGACATTGATTTTCAAGGAAAGATTTTCCAGATACGCTCGGTTGCATTTATCGACGTTCTTGGGCAGACAACATTGTGTCACAATCCCTAACGACGTATCACATATTTTCTTTATCTGGCCTGTAAAGTTAAAAAAGGATTATTCGACACTTATTCTATAATACTTAGCCGGTGTATTGAAAGATAATAAACAGACCTGGCAGCTTACCATAACAACTTATTCTTTCGGGCAAGACAACGATTAGCAACTTAAGATGATCTGTTCCAGATTGTCTTAACACGTTCGAACAGTGCACATGAACATGATTAAGAACTTGAGGCAATGTCGCCCTACGAAGATCTGGAGCAAACGTCATCATCGGTGCAGGGTTGAATAACTGCATCATTCGGAAATATTCCAGCTTACGTAAGTTAAACGGATATTAAGGAAAATATTCTAGAAAAAAATAATAAGTTGATGCGTACTATCCCAATCTGCTGACAAGTAACTCCCAGTTGATGAATAAAACGATTTAGTGAATCCTCCCTCAAGGAGGACAAGTTCAAGAACGCCCAGTGGTCCACTTTTCCCGCTTCGAACATCCTCTGAAAATCACCAAGAAAATTACATCAAAATTCATGTTCTAGATATAGTTGAACGAGGAGATATTTCACCTTATTGTTCATGTTCCACTGCCCCAAGCTCGGCTGGCACACTTTCTCCCGTCCACTTTCGTTATACTTAAGCTGCAACAGTAAAAATTAAAGATAGTGAAAATCAGGATTAATTAAAAGAGAGTGATAATGAAAAATCAGGATTGGTTACAAAATGAATTTATACATATCCTCACCTTTGGTGGAGCAAGTACCCGCGCTTTAACTTCAGTCCGGCCGCAGCTCATACTAAGTCCGAATTCTTTTAGAAACCCGTCACCGGCGTACTTAGACCCAGAGACCACCTATAAAATTAATATAAATGTAAAAATAAAATTCGTCGCTGCACCAAGTAATTTTAAATAAGTTGTGAGGATATGAGAAAGTCGTACATTTTTTATTCGACTCTCTCGTTCCCCTGGGCGTGTGCACGTTGCTCTCAGCAAACCGGTGACTTGCCGCTCGTTCAACTTCTTGGTGTACCGTTGGCCCTCAACAATGTGACAAACCTGATTTAATTGTAAGAAAAAGTAACTCGTTAAAAACATTAAATAATAACACATAGTCAGAACCAGGAATTGGTAGTAAGTGATTGAATAGACCTCCATTGGGAGAAATATGGGCTTCCTCTCGCTCCCTGCTATAAGACAAGGCCAATGAGCATACTTGAGCTGTATACCGTACTGTTCTGTGAAGTAGTTGGCGACTGAAATCCTTCTGTCCGCTTCGTCAGTGAGGGAGAAACTGAAGAAAAGAGCGGACGCGACATAAACAACACGGTGGACAAAGAAGCAAGGAATTAATCTATTGATTACAATGAGTCCTTCGCTGAGGTTGGTGTAACTCCATTAACACGGTAGCGTCTGAGTACATTGCCTCGATGGGAAACTTGGACTTTCACCCCTCTCAAAGCCTTTTTCAACTGTTAGATATAAGATGATAAGTTTAGTTAAATACCTTATATATTCAGAGAAATACATGAAAAATACAGATGTGTTAGTTACACAAACCCGGAGGCGGTCCGTGTCAGTGAACCGCGAGCGGTCGTCTCTAAAATTGAGATACGAATACACAAAATCAATCACTAGTTTTGGCTCATAAAACGATGTGGCGCTGATATCTGTCAAATTTTAAAAGAAATGAGGTGATTACCGAATAATCATCAGAAATACGCAAATATGTAATTTTATTACCTATGTTTAAAGAAAGCCCAAACTGAGTCGGTCTGAGGCTTGAATAGAAACCCATCCAATATTCGCACCCATCTCCGATCGACGCACGGCCCCCATGTAAAGGCGAAAAGAATGATCTCCCCACCGGTGTATACCTGTAAAAGAAGATTAATCTCCGATAGTTTGGTGTCCATGTATTAACCCCACTATATCGACATGTTTCTGAAAGCGATGATTTACATGAGAGATGCGGTTTGTCTAAAAGCCACATCCAAGGCATGAATCCCCTCCTTGCATTCATCGTCAATTCTTCCGGCCAAAAACAGTTGAAGCTGAGTGAGATCAGTAGTGGACGCCGCTCGTAACACAACATTAAACCTCCGAGACCTGCGCCAGATTAAATAAAAAATAAAAAACAATTGATGAGAATTTTCTGTACTTTTTTGACTTGGCGTTGTCCGTAAACAGTGATAAGAATTGGGAGACAAAACCTACTTGGGTTCGTCCTGCAACTCAATCTCAAACTCTTTAGAAGTGAAAGGCAAAGAACCAGCGGTGTATATACTTTTCCTTCTGTCGTATGCAACCTTTCGCCCATCGAGATGTGTGTCTCCGTAGACACGAACAAGTTCGTTGATTATCGACATGTTTACCGCCTTCGATGGGACTTCCGGCGTAATAGCCACCTTAACCGCGCGTGAAGTCAGATTATCACGATCAAGAAAATGCTAAATATTTATTAGAATTCGCAGAAGTAGAGCGAAGGGTACAATGCTTGCGTGCAGGGGAAGGATAATAGTCGAAACTGCTAAAACCTAACTCAGAAAGAGTGCAATGAAGGTTCAGGAGCCTTTGTTGATCTCCGAAGACGTCAAGAATAATGCCGAGGAAGAATGCAAACCGTTGGGGAATTGAGCTCAACAAAATCAAGAATCGGAGGGAAAAGAAAGGGACGAAGAGAGCGTAGGTTCCGTTTTAAGAGAGGAGGAGAAGAGAAAGCGAGGCAAAATCTGACGCTCAAGAATAGCGGTCGGGAGATAATTAAACTCAGCAACTCAGTAGACCGATCAGAGTCCACATAACTCATCCGTTCTGCGAAAGGCATAACAAATACAACGAAGCAAGATATTCAAGAAAATTGAAACGGAACTCAAGACAGTGAGCTATATCAAGAACCGAAAAAAAAAACGACAAACAATTAGATCCAAATGAGGAAGAATGACACCGATTACATCGCAGTGGAATAATCAAACTCAGTAAACAGATCAAAACTCAACAACTCACTGTCTTGATCAAACTTAACAACTCAGTGAAGAGTAACGGCGATTACATACAACGAGATAATCAAACTCAACAACTCAGTTAACCTATCAAAGTCCGCATAACTCATCCATTCCGCGAAAAGCACAACAAATACAACGAAGCAAGATATCCAAGAAAACTGAAACGGAACCTAAGACAGTGAGCTAAATCGAGAACCGAAAAAGAAAACGCCAAACAATTAGATCCAACTGAAGAAGAGTAACACCGATTACATACATCGTAGTGGAATATCTGCTTCGTCGCGAGCTTGACGGCGAAGTGATTTGTTCTGACAGTGATATTCCGGCCACCTGTGCCATATCCTGGTCGGCGAATCAATTGCATACTCTTCGACGATGACGCCACCTCCACGGACGGCGCCGCGACCGGCTGAGCCACCTCGGACCGCGCCACGACCGGCGCGGCCACCTCGGGCGGAGCCACGACCGGCTGTGCCGGCCGGATCGTCAGCTGCTGTTGAAGATCGCGACTCACAGTTTCAACCTCGGCAACTTCACCGATCGGAGGAGCTTGCGGACGAGCTCTTCCGCCTTGCCTTCCTCCGCCATCGCCTCGACCTCCTCCCCGCTGTCCCCTTCCTCGCGCTCCTCTCCTCCGCTGCTGCTCCATCGCTCAGAATTTGAAATCAACAGTTCCCGCCCTCCGCGTTATTTATACTGTTGAGCAGCTCGTCGTTAGTTGCGATGGCCGTTACCGTCGTTAGTTGCGATCGTACATAAATATTCAAAACAATTTTTACCACTTCTTACTCAATATATAGCCATACTATGTCTATATTTGAGCTCTATCTCTCGCTCTAAAACAATTCACGCGGAGCGGTCTCTCTCTCCTCTGTACATCTTGATGTCTTCGATACGTACGATTTGCCTGTCTTCGTCTATATTGATTATCTCTCATCATCTCCCCATCTCTCTCTCTAGAAACGCAGTAAACACTTCCCGCCAGAGTCGATTTCTCTCTGCTCTGTCACTGTATAACCGTTATCGGTCGATCTGTTCTTGTACGATATTTCTGTTTTTGTCGGTGTCGATAAATCTCTCACCTCATCTCTCGCTCTAGAAATTGACTTGCAGCTGGCGCAGAGTCGATCTCTCTCTCCTCTGCAACTGTACGGTTTCTGGCATGTCGCTCTCTAGCATTGTTTATCAGTCTTTCTGTCTCTTACAACTTCCGGTGCAGGATAGTTTGCGCACTTCCGTAGGTACACTGAATAATGCCAGAGGATGACGGGCGGATGAAAGATGGACGGATGACTCAACGTTCTGTCCAATTTCGTCATCCTTCATCATCTGGATTCTGGAGTAACGATGGCTGGATGAATGACAGAAAACTGATGACGTAAAGTGACGGAACGGATGGTGGTGATGGATGACGGATGATGTTTTATGTAAGGGAAATGTGGATAAATACTTTTAAAAATAAAATAAAATGAGGACCTTCTTAGACAGAGATTAGGAGCACGACCATCATCTTCCATGAGGATGACAACAATGTATAGGGGGACCCAGGGATAACGGCTATCAATGATGACCGTGTCAACGAGGATGACAATTGGTGAATGATGGGGATAATGGCCATAATAACGGGGACCACCGTCAACGATAGGATGATGATAATATATAATGGGGACGATGACCATCAATGATGGGATGACAACCTTGGGTATTATGGAGAATGACAAATGACAATGTGATGACAATTACGGATGGCAGCGATGACTGAAAAGACTACTCACAAAGACCATTGATGATGGGGATCATGATCGTGGCAGAAGGGGACAACGACCATCGACAACAAGGATGATGATCATATGTCGGATGACTAGGACTCACATAGAGCAGGGGCAATTATATGGTAACCTAGAGCCGTAAAAAAAAAAAAAAAAAATTATGATCAATTAGAATTTACTTTTATTTAAATAATAATAATAATAGTGCTGCTCCTTAATTGGAGGTCTGAGTACTACTGTTGCAACCACACCAGCAAAAAAATCAAAAAAAAATCTTTGACAGTCAACTAGGAGAAGACATAAATTATGCCCATAACCTATTATACTAAATCCTATGGGGATGGAGAAAGACATGGTAAAACACTAGATGAAAATGTGTTGGTCATCAAAAAAGGGAAGAATGGACCTTCGTAAATGATGCAGCATGATAGGGCAATGAAAATAAATGCAGTGGTTTGGTGATTGATGCGCCCATTCACAAGGTCAGACATTAATGTCATGGCAACAAGAGATAACGCAGGGGGGTGCGGTTAGACTAGTTTGTACATGATGGTGTATGACAGCGTGGGCTGTTGCAACGTCTGGGATAGTGTGGAGCTCTACTATAGGGCTGTGAGGTACAGCACGGTGTGTGACTTCAGGGTGTCACCAGATAGTTCGAGATGGCCTGGAAGCCACAACTGCACCAGGCAACGTAGGTCTATGTATCAGAATAATGTTGTGGTGGCACTAGATGTTGGCAATAATATGACATCCAATGGTGTGAGATGGTGCGAGCAGCATAGGAGGGGGGAAGTGAGGGATGACACAAACAAACCCGCTCTGGGCAGTGGCAAAGCTAGAGAGGGAACTAAGACAATTCTTGAGAAGGAAAACTCACTATCAATAACATACCAACTGATCCCTTGCATCAAGGACCTATTAAAAGGTACATGAAATCAAATCCTAATAATGAATATTAAATTCAAATGAATTCATAAATTAAATCCTAATAATGAATCAAATCCTTCCTGATCGTTAGATATCATCGTTGGATTTACAACATAGTCCAAGAGTGTCTTTTTACAAGGATGCGGATTTTATTTCTAGATCCAAGATGGTGGATGAATATTTGAGGTAACAATTGAACTACCCTCACAATTTCAACCCAAAAAATTCTTCTAGATTGTTAGATATCACTTTTGGATTTGGAACACCATGAACAACATGGATGCCAACCATTGATGATAGGAACAATTATCAACAGTGGGGATGACAACCGTGGATTGCGTGGATGATGACCATGAATGGTAGGGATGATGTCCAACAACAAGTGGGATGATGAACCCCAAAGATGGGGATGAAGATCGTTGTAGAGAGGGATGGCAGCCATTGTGATGGGGATGATGATTCTTCTTGACCACAGGGAAAAAAGAGTATCATGGGCAGGGACTAGACCATCGTGGATGGGGAAGATATGGTATTTGATTGGAATGAGGGCCATCATGGATGGGAAGATGGCCATCATTCACAATGACGATGACCCTCATGGATCAGCAAAATGACCATCATTGACCTAGATGATGACTTCCATTGACAGGGACAACAATCGTTATGACAGGGATAATGATCGTCATCGATAGAAACTACAACCTTTATGCTGGTGTCATTACTCTCAGATCTCTCACACATGATGATCATAAACATGCTGCTTTTTTAGTAGTATTTTCATGTATTTTATGCGCGTAGTTGTATTGTAATGATCATAAATGCATGTTCTTAAATTTTAAAATGATTTATTGCACATTTATAATTTAATTTCTGATTTTATGGTATATTAGAATTATTTTTAAAATTATTTTCGTCCATAAAATAATTTTTCAGTAAATAATTTTTTTATATATTCTAAAAATATTTTTAAAGGTTTATTAAATTTTTGGAATGATATTCTAATTCTTGAAGATTTTTCTGGTACGTTTATGGCTTTTTTGGATGCTAAACTCATAAAGAAGATAAATTTATGAACAAAATAATATAATTTTTTTCCTCAATTTTTTTTTTTGCTTTTTGGCATCATCCAAGAATTTGTGCCATGACCACAATCTGCCACATTGATTGAAGGTGAGACAAAATTCACGGAGGGAAATTTCAATGGTTCAGATTGTTCCAAATCCAAAAGTGATATCTAACAATCTAGACGAATTTTTGGGCTGAAATTGTGAGGGTAGTTCAATTGTTACCTCAAATATTCATCCACCATCTTGGATCTAGAAATAAAATCCACACTCTTGGACTATGTTGTAAATCCAATGATAATATCTAACGATCAGGAAGGATTTTTTGGGCTGAAATTTCAAGAGTAGTTGTATCGTTATGTCATCTATTCAACCACCATCTTGTAACAACAACGAGAACTGCTATCTTTAAAAAAAAAGCACCCTTGGATTCTGTTCCATATCCAACTATGATATTGTATAATCTACAAGGATTTTTTTGGGCTGAAATTTTGAGGGAAGTTCCATTATTGCCTCATCTATTCATCCACCAACTTGCATTTATAAATAGAAACCCCATCTTCCTAAAAAGGCACCTTTTAATTACGATCTGTAGAGTGACTTCCTCATTCAAAATCTTATATGGATACATTCTTTCATTTCAAGAGCAAGGAGTGAAGGGGTGACATTTAAATCAATACTCTTTAATAGAAACCACTACTCGGCCCGTTGGGCAGGTGACGACAAAGGGAGTGTGATCGTCATAGTTTTCCTGGCTCATTTTTTCGTTCCTTTTTCTTTTGTCAGTATCATTGATAGCCTAGGCTTGCACCATCTTGTACACTTCCAGCAAACTGATTAGCTTGTTGACGCGTATCTGCCTCATCTTCATCACCACTAGCGACGGTAAATCCCCATCAATTACGCAATCTCCACCACTTATAAGCACATAACTGTCACCGTCACTGATGCCATTCACCAGTGGTATTTTATTCTTCCGCTACCACTCCATTTACACCACACTATCAACTGCCACTTGATGTTGCCAAATCGCCAACTAAGTTATTTCATTAGAATTAATTAAGATTATTCACTCGAACTTTTTGCAAAAAACCATAACTATTCTAAAAATTTAGGTAAATTAGGATAAATATTTTCTCTGCTTCCTAGACTTAGTTTCAATTAATTTTACTCTTCTTTTTCATATATTAGGTTTAATTCATAAAAAATATATAATCTCAAAAAATAGAAATTAAAACTAAAGATATTTTGGTCAACACTTGCTCTCTGTGGATTCATCCCTCGCCCTATCCTCACAAAGAAAATTATAAGTATTGGTATATAAACTAGATGGGCATAAATGACATAATACTACACAACATTTGAAGTAGGTGTAACGTAACTTCCCTGGTTCAAGAAGTCACGCAAGTCTGAATGCTATATTTAAATGCTATATTTAATATATGACTCATACTGCACAACATAGGTACTTGTACATGAGAGGTATAGGGTGGCCCTAGAACCAGCAGTTGTGCTGTGTGCTGAAGTTTTAAGTTCACGTGTGTTGAAACATATGGATCACTAGGAAACTCTTTCACTCCAAAAGATATGGGGTGATAACTTGCAAATGTACATGATTAATTAATGAATTTTACAATATCTTTATGTGTTTTAATGACTATATTTGCATGTTATCATATTAAAATAAAGATAAATCACTTACACTTTCATTTTACTATTATTTCTAATTTTTTATCATTTTTTACATGAAATACTTGGCTAAAGGTTGGTAAGGGTTTTTCTAATTTTTCTGGAATTTTTCCATATTTATATATAATTTTTTGCTCATTATATAGCCAAGAAATGATTTTATATATTTAAATAATACAATTTTAATTTATTTGGCATTTTATAATGTATTTATATATATACTAAAGGGCATCCATGTCATTCGCCCGAAATTCGGGCGAATGAGTGGATAATTATTATTAAATAATACGAGAGAGAGCGATTGATTTTAAAAAAATAATAAAATAAAATAATAAAAATAATAATAAGGCCACCGACATGCACGTGCGTTAAAAAATTAAGCAGCATGCATGCGGCGTCGAGTTGCCACGTGCATTAATGCACGCGACAACCGACATGCAAGTGCATTAAAGCAGCGCGCATGCGGCATCGAGTTGCCGCGTGCATTAATGCACGCGTCAACTGACATGCACGTGCAAACATACTTTTTTATTATTTTTGAAGGCGCCGACGAGGCATGTGGTCAAAAATTGCAGCTGGCTTTGTTTTTTTTTCTGTTTTTTTTATACATAGGGCGACATGGCTTCTTTAAAACCATTCAAAGAGGCTAATCACTCTCCAATCATTGCGGGCAGCCGACGCGGACAACAACGTGTCGACACGTGATCCGAGAAGATGAAAAACGAGAAAGAATGCGTCAGCCAATCAGAAAATTGATTTTTTAAAAATATAACAAGATGATCCAACGGCCCAGATTAATCCTCACTAAAGCCTTGATATCTTGAGATCTAGATGTCCGATTGGGCTGAACTTTTGAGGGTAGGTTTGTCTTTTCTCCCTCTATAATCCAGACGGTTGGATCTTTAAATATAGGTCTAGAAATGGGCAAAAATCACTTTTTGGAGCTCTCTCCAATGAATTGGCCAGGAAAGACACAAGGGATGCTTTGGAAGTCGACAGTTCTTGATTCTGCACTCAAAGTTGTAAGTTTCTGATTTGTAATTCAATCTTCTCCTTGAACGATTCTAAAACGCCAAGGCATGGGCGAAATGTGCATGCCCTAGAAGTTGGTTTTGATTCTGATGCAAGATCTGATTACATCAATTTAGAACATTTCTGCTTCATTAGATTTTTAATTTAGGGTCGGATCTCATCTTTTCCCCAAATTCTTCACTTTCTCTCTCTAGGTTAATTTGTCTAGTTTCTCTCTCTAGATTTCGATTTTTATTGTTTAAGAATTTAATTTAAAATATAAAAAACTTAAAAATAAAATTTGATTCAAAAATTTATCCATCTTGAAGTCCAATTTAAAAATCCCTTTCTTGATTATTTAATTCCCAATTTTAATTCATAAAAATTGTTTTAAAATTTTATAATAATTGGGAAATTAATAATCTGAATTAATCTGATCTTAAAATTGAAATATTTCTATCTTGAGTTTTCTGACTGAAATATTTAAAATCAAAATTAAGTCTTTCTTGATTTTGATTAATTAAAAACATTATTAAGCATAATTAAGGTTTATTAATTGCAAAATTAATTCATCTTTGAATTAATTCATTGAAATTTGATAAAAATTATTATTTGTTGCCTCCCTGTGGGTCGACCCCTTGCTTGCTCTATATTCTATATTTAGTGATTAAGGGAAATTATAAATTTTATTGCATAAGTCTAAAAGTCAAATCAACGATATATTTGCACGCATTTTTAGGCTTATCATGGGGATCATGACCTTGATTTATATGATGTTGGGGCTATTGGCCCACATCTCTCTCTCTCTCTCTCTCTCTCTCTCTCTCTCTCTCTCTCTCTCTCTCTCTCTCTCTCTCTCTCTCTCTCCCTCTCTCTCTCTCTCTCTCTCTCTCTCTCTCTCTCTCTCTCTCTCTCTCTCTCTCTCTCTCTCTCTCTCTCTCTCTCGCTCTCTCTCTCTCTCTCTCTCTCTCTCTCTCTCTCTCTCTCTCTCTCTCTCTCTCTCTCTCTCTCTCTCTCTCTCTCTCTCTCTCTCTCTCTCTCTCTATGTATCTTTTTTTCTATTCTAAAACCTAAGGCACGTAGTCACATCGCTAATCGGTGCTTCCTCTTTCTCTCTTTCTTCTCCACTTTCTTCTTCTTCTTCTGACTGATCTCCTCCTTTGCTCAACATTCAACATGGTATCAGCGCACCATGGGCCGATCTTCTCATATTTAACCGGCACGGCGATATTCTCTGATCAGCGTGGAAATCTTCGCATGGTTTTGTCCAGAGTGGCGATCTAACCGGCGTGGCGTTCTTCTCTAATGGGCGCAGCGTCCTCCTCTCACTGGCGCAGCGATCTTTTTCAGCGGCGTTCTTTATCTGGTCATCATTCTTCAGGCTATTTTCTCAATCAAAAGGCTATATTATTCAGCGGTGTTCTTCATCTGGGCGTCATTCTTCAGGCGATTTTCTCAACCGAACGGCTATCTTCTTCACTGGGGTTGGCCTTCTTCACAGGCGCAGCCACTTCCCGCGCGAGTGGTGCTCTTATTTACCAGCGTTTTGTCTTCTTCAAGACTTCACCCGGCGGTATTCCTCTGTTCGTGGCGAGCAGCGCTCTTCCTCTAGCCTTTATCTGATTGTCGGGTGGTTACTTTCTCAACCAGCACTTTCTTCACCGGCCGGGATCTCCACCAAAGGCCTCCCTATTGCGAGTATTCATTGCCAGCGCTCTCTCTCTGGCATCCTTACTCCTTATTTCTGGTGGTTCATTCATTAGTGCCGGCAGTGTTACTTCCTCCGTGGCACCTACTTCTCTTTGCTGGTATATCTTCACCGGACTACAAGCGTAAGCAACCTACCGAAGACTTCTATACTTGGTATATTTACTTGCGATGGATCCTTCTACAGACTTTCCACCCCCTACCTATATGCCTGCACCGGTAAATAACGGGCTAGTCAATCCGTTTATCTCATAGTTGCACACGTCGTGCTCCATTTTCTGTGGACGTGGCTCAAATTATATCACATGGTTGGCGTGTTTTCATCGATTTCTTCAAATACATCAGCACGAGTCGCTTCTCATGGAAGACCCGGTGCCGCCTGATGATCCACATCTTGTGCACTGGATTACTCATGATTGTACAGCCATGGCTTGGCTCCTTAAAATGCTCTCCCCTGATCTCGCCAACTCACTAGAGCATATATCCCTGACTAAGAAGATATGGGACGAGCTCTTCCACACGTATGGTCCGAAGAGTAATATCGCATCTGCTATTGACATCTTTGAGAAGATGTTCAAGCTTCAAGGATCATAGGGTTCTCTCAAGACAATGTATGCTACTCTTGATGGATGTGGCGTTTCGACTACAGGTCTATCAGCCATACACTATGGATCTCGCGGAGCAAAGGCGTTATAAGGAGGAGTTAAAGGTATCCATATTCCTTAACTCTATACCTACGGCCATAAGTACACAGATACGTGGCTTCATTTTGAGTGGCGTGACTCTTCCATCCCTGGCTTATGTCTTTAATGCGGCTCAACGAGTGGACAGCCTCACACCCGTAAAGGGATCTTCTTCGTCCGCTCCTATCGCATCATCCGACTCTTTAGCGCTATTTACTTCTGCTCTTGCAATTCTGGCCACTACTGGGAGAAGCTCTGGTAATTCTCAACAATCAGGTGATCACAGTTCTGATTGTCGTCGCAGAAAATATACAGGTCCTCCATGCATTCATTGCTCTCGACCGATGCACTCGTCTGCTTGATGCTATCAAAAGTGGGGTTATCCACCCATACATCCTCGTCATGTCCCTTCTTCGTTGGCTCCTCCACCGTTACTGCCTCCAAGGTTTGTGCAACCCTCAACCTCTATCCTAGCGACTCCCTCTCGTGGTGGTTGATGGCGCACGCCATCAAGAGTCGTCATCGACGTCATCCGCGCCGCGCGTCCTCGACGCTGAAGACCGGGTGAAGATGCTCAAGTTATCCTTTTTGTTTTCTCGTCTCTCTCCCTCATGTTCGTTGTCTTTTTCTGTTCTCGTTCGTCCCGTTTCATCATGTTTTGTCGCGCTCGCGACGTCGTTCGTCCGTCCACTTTTGTTGTCAAGGGGAAGGGCCATCCTATGACCCTTTCCCCTTGCCCGACCCCTCTTCCTCCCCTATTTCCCTCTAATTTCCCCTGTATTCCCCTTTGTTTTTGTCCTTGTTTGTAAAGGGGAGCCATGTTATAAGGGCTCCCCAAATGGAACAGTTAAGGCCCACTTAGGGCCCATTCCCCCCCCCCCAACATAAGGGAGGAGATGGGCGCCCTAAGTCCTTAGGGACCATGAATTTCTAAGAGGCATTTCGTCGAACAGATTGTGGCCTCTTCTTCTTCGTTTGAGAAGACAACAAAGAGAAGGAAGAAGAAGAGGCAAGAAGAAGGGACAGGAAGGAGGAGAAGAAGGAATCCGCCGCAGTGCAGCCTGATGTCGTTTCCTCGCGGCCAAGGACGCCGTCTCCGCCCGCCGAACACGCGCTTCGCGCGATTTCACTAGCCGCCGCCGCCCTCGCCGGCCGGCGCCGTCGCGCCAACCCCTCGATCTGAACGGGATAGTCGACCGACCCGACCAGGCGGTCGACCCGATCGAGTCGATCCAACCCAACCGATCGAGCCAACCCAACCCGACCGAACGACCAATCAGCCAGGCCGACCGGCCCTTATCCCAACATTTGGGTCGATCAATCGACCCGACCGACTTGACCTGGTTGAGCAGCCAGGCCGACCCGATTTGACGGATCGGCCGACCAGCTCAACCCGGTCAAGTCGACCGACGGACTTGTCCGTTCCGTACTTGTCTCGTTCGCTCCGGCCCATGGAATTTGGTCGACTGTGCATGGAACCGCGCGCCCTGCCAAACCGCCATCCTCTACGACCAACCTTTACGAGAAGCTCTGGCACCATCTGCTGCACGTCGAGCTGTCGTGTCTCCTCCAGCGTCTCTCCACTCCAACCGCTCCGACACGCCACTGACGAAGACGAAGTCCTGCCTACAAGCCACCATCGACGAGATACGTCGTCCTCTCTCGTCGCTCGTTTAATCACTCCTTGCAGTATTCTGCCGTCCCGTCTCCACGGCGCTCAGGCTAGGTAGGTGAGAGAGGCTAACAAGAGAAAACTACGAACGTGAGTGTCTTACCAGTATGGACGAGTACGTCCGTTACATGCGAGCCCTACGAATTGATTTTGTTCGGCCGTAGACATCCTTGTCGCTCCGACAAGGTTCAAGAGGCCATCGTCACTGTCACTCGGCGACTCTCGTCCAAGCTTGGAGCTCGGCGCCTCCCTTGAGTTGGATCCTGCACGTACGATACGTAGGGCATTCATCACTCTGTAGTTACATACCCGCTAGGGTAACCGTCGGACGATGACACCACCGTAATTCGATACATATCCCTTATCGGCATCGAACAATCATATTCGGTGTCGACCAAACGATATCCCCGACGACGTTCTACATCAAATTGGTATCAGAGCCCGGTTGTGGACGCTCACATCACATCTCCAACTCCGCGCATAGACGTCATTCTTGCATCGCATCGTCTTTTGAAAACCCATCTAGGTTACCCTAGGGACATGGCCATCGAGACACAATCGAGCAAGAGGGCGCAACCCGGAGGTTCGACCTCCCCGCGACGCACAGTATCGTCGCCCGACAAGAGAGGCCACCGTACGGCCCTCTTGGAGCACCATCCCGCGACGCCCGTAGGCGGCCCATTACAGCCACCTACGGAGTCTGCCCGGATTGCACTCGCCTCGGCGAGTGCTCCCCGACCGTCCAGTCCACGTGAGCACACCGGTGCACACCGTGGACACCAACAGTCCCCATGGACCTCCCCGAGGTCATTAGGTGTCTCGTCACCTTGTGACAATGAGGATAGGCCAGCGACGAGTCGTCGCCCACACGGGAAGGCTCCCGTTGACGAGGTTTCACCCAAGGCTGCCGCCACACATGGCCGAGGAGCAGGACGCGCATGAGGAAGACCGCGCCGACAACACCAACCTTGGGAGGACCCGTCCAAGGAGCAAGTGGCGTATTTCTGCACCATGGCAGCTTTCGCAGAGCGCATCGAGTGGTTGCTCGCGCGCTCACCACCTCCAGTACCCGATGCCGTACTAGCGCTCATGGCTCCAGAGCAAGCCCGTGACCCGCCCCGGGTCGCGCGACACCTAGTTCGTCCGAGCAGTCCCTACGAAGATGACGAATACGTGGAGCACGACGGAAGGCCAAACGAGGAGCTTCGAGATCAACAGCCCACCCGATACCCCGCATGCGACCCATCGGACGTCTATGCTAGAGATAGACAATACCCACGTGACGACTCTGACCGTGGGTACGAGTACGACTTCCCGGTTCGCCGATACGAATACGTCCGGCCATATGACCAAAGACCCGAGGCCGACATACCGGCCCGTCGAGACGACTACGTCCGGCACAACGATCATGGTTACTTCGCCGACTGACCGGCCTACCAAGGCGAGCGTGCCTGGCGCCATCATCGAGGTTACGAGACCGACATACAGGCCCGCCAAGACGATTACGTCCGGCACGACGACCGTGGTTATGCGGCCAACCCACCGGCCCATCGAGATGAGCACGTCTGGCGCCACGGTCAAGGACACGAGGCCGACCGACTGGCCCGCCGTGCCGAATACGTC
This sequence comes from Wolffia australiana, assembly GCF_029677425.1. NCBI lineage: Eukaryota > Viridiplantae > Streptophyta > Magnoliopsida > Alismatales > Araceae > Wolffia > Wolffia australiana. Next base: position 6,797,714 of record NC_135843.1, on the reverse strand, counting down.
CCGCGCTATGATCGTGGGTACGACACCGACCTACTGGCCTGCCATGACAACCATGTTCGGCCCTACGATCGTAGATACGACGCCGATATAGCGGCTCGCTGCGACGATTACGTCCGGCCCTACCCCCGCCAATACGAGGAACCTGATGAGGTTCCTCGGTACCCGCCACGCATGATGCCCGACATCCGCGCACCGCGCGATGGCCATCCCTGAACTAGGATGACCACGATCGCGACCCGACCTCGCCTCGACGACGCGTCGACCCGCGTCACGAGGATCACTCGAAGCCCCAACGGCATCCGAACGATGGCAAACGCCGATTAGAGGAGCACCGCACTCGGATCCAGAAGAGCGTGTGTGCCGACGTCGCTGTCTTCGAGGGGTCGAGAAAATCCAAGGAGTTCTTCGATGGGAGTCGAGCATTAACTCCTTTTTGCGGTGGTACCGCATGGACGACAACTTGTGCGTCAAATATGTGGAAACAAGACTTGCTGGACAGGCCAAGATCTTCTGGGAGAACGAGCGAGTCACTGCTGAGCGACGAGGACGGCCCATCACGTCCTAGGCCGAAATGGTGTTAAAGTTGAGGAGTAAGTACGTGCCGCGACAATACCAAATGTCACTATTCCTCATGTGGCTCGACCTTAGGCAAGGTTGACTCTCTGTGATAGAGTATATCAAGGCATTCGAAGAATGCCGGATGTTGTGTCGATTCATGGAGGACCCGGGAATCATCATCGGTCTATTTACCCACGGGCTTCGACCGACCCTGCTCAGTGAGGTTCTTAAGTGCAACCCCGAAGAGATCGACGAAGCCTACCACTTAGTGGAGCACATGGAGCACCCGGACGACGACGCCCACATGCATGCAACTCACACCGCGCCTCGAGCAACACCCACTCGGTCCACACCACCCGCTACCGTACGGGCCTCCTAGACTACCGGAGGGCATGGAACCACCCCCGTCACCTCCATGGGTTCTTTCCCACCTGCTCGTGCCATCACGAGCGATACTCCGGCCCGCAGCATTACCGTCAATCAAGCACCACTTTCATGTTTCAACTGCCAAGGGAAAGAACACCGAGCCAGCCAGTGTCCGTCTTTGGCTCTCTTGATTGATACAGAAGAGGCCGGACAGGACCCGACTGGAGACCTGGATCCGTTATCCGACAACGATTACCGCGTAGGGGAAGAGCTCGCGAACGGGTACGACTCACCTAACCGTTGGGTCGGGGGCATCCAGATAGTGGACATCGGCACGACCCCGGCAACCGCTCCACACCTCAGCGCTCGGCAAATTGCTAGCATTGCCGCTGACCGCCCGAGCACTAGTGGGACGCTTGTCACACCTGACGATGTGTCACAGGTTAACCCTGCGCCTGTCCCGTGGAGGACAGCCCCGATGGTCGACACGACATTATGAACATCGGTCTTCTGCACATTTGTCCGGATCAGCGACAAAGTGTGCAAGTTGATGGTGGATAGTGGTAGTTGCGTCAACGCCGTCTCGGACGTGATGGTCGTCCGACTAGGGTTGGCGACCATACCTCATTCTACACCATTTGATGTGTCGTGGATTGACGCTTTGTCACTATCGGTGAAGCGACAATGTCACGTCCCATTAAAAATGGGGACGTACGATGAGATCGCCTTGTGGGACGTCCTTCCTATGAAAGTAGGAAGCATTATCCTAGGTCGTCCCTGGATCTATGATAATGACGTCGCCATAGTCGGCAGAGCGAACATGTGTTCGTTTCTGCACAAGGGAAGACGGGTCGCGTGGTACCCTTTACACCACGAAGGCAGCAGCGAAGAGTGCCCCGACCAAGGTGGTCGGGCTAACGACCATCTGCCACCCCGCGCCCCTTCGAGAGCCGGGATGCACAGACGAAGACGTGTTCTCGCGCCCGACCGATCGCGTCGCCCACCAGACAGCCCACACTGCCCGTCAGGAGACTCGCGCCATGCATAGTGCCGCCATAGCCATTCTTCAAGCTATATGAGCCACCCACACCAATCATCCGACCAACTGCGCCGCCAGACCCGCTGCCCGCGCCACTCGCCCGGAGCTGACACGTAGCATCCCCACCGGCTTTGTCTAGGATTTTCCACTACCCGGTGCGGACCTCGCACTCTTCCACCGTCCGGATGATGAGCGACAAACGCATAGCATCCACCACATCATCCGCAAGGGAACAACCAATCACCGTTGCCCTACCCCGCGTGCCGAGCACGCGCTTGTTTCCCCAGAGGCCCACGCTGCCAGGTTGAGCCCACCCGAGATCGCACATGGCCAAGTCACTCAATGACTTCAAACCCTAGCATGTTTTGCTCTTGCATCATGATGATCACGATAGGTCATCATTTGGACATGCACAGTACAAGCAGGCTGCCAACTCCCTCTAGGCCCATGTATCGTTCTAGTTAATAACTTTAGTGGCCTAATAATAATTATTGACCAACCTTATTAATTAACTATATCAGCATACAGATTAATTAAATAAAGATCGATTTAACCCTATCGATAGGTGAAGTTTCCAGCCCTTGGGGTGCCAAGCTACACCTCATGTTTTAGAAGATGCCGACTAATATTGAACCCTCTCATGGAACCTTTACTGTCATCGGTTACTGTATACATATAATCCATCATCCACGCAAGACTCTCTAATGACTTATGGTATGGTTTATCGTCAAACCCTAACTCGTCATTCGATTTGTACAGATGTGTAACGGGGATCATTGGAGAACATCTTCTCCAATATCCTCACTACCCTGGCAGGGATTTTCCTACATAGTCTTCATTGAGTCTATCTCCTCTTATATCGAGGGCAGATGATCCCATCTTGACCACTCAATCATCTCCGTGAGTTTCCTACTACATCTGAGCTTTGGCTTGTTTGAATCCCATGATTAGAGGCTCATAAGTCATAGCCAAAATGTGGTCGTCCATTCACGAGATGTCCAAAGAGCACCCAATATCTTTCCTTAGTGTCGCCACACTAATAGTATCTGGATAAGTGATTATGAAAGTTGAGAGGACATTGATTTCCACAAAAAGGTGATCACTCGTTTAGGCTACTAAGAGATGGGAAGAGAATAAACAAAATATTTCCACCCCAGATATAAAACATTTACTGTCAACTATTCCTATGGTGTAGACATATGTATCATAATTGAAATCCTAGTTCAAATATGCATCTTCTTTATCTAAATTAAGTGACTCTTAGTTTTGGACTGCTTGATCTTTTCCATCTTCACTAGACTGTGGCCTCTCTTATTAGTTGTCAATGATGTCTTTGAATTCTCACGCCTAGTTGTTGAAGCGATCCATTTTCCATAGCCTTTCTGAAGGGAGCATACCTTATCCCCAAACTTAAGAAAAAATTACTAAATGAACATGAAATATGTTTATTTTCTTTTTGCTATCTATGCCATCCTTATAATTTGTTTCCAATTTATTTTATTATCATTTTCATTTTTTATAATAATATGGATTTAATGATTTAATCTCCTAATTTAGATTTTCGTTATGCTACTTAAATTTAGCACTCTATCTCAATGCCCTCTTATTCTGCTTTATACTTTTAATTGAATGTATACTTTTCTAGTATTATATTAGTTTATGTTATACAATAATTACTTTATCGATTCCATACAATAATATATAGAGTTGGCTTTGGATATATTCATGGACTTCCATTTACTTACCCCAAATAGACGAGGAATTTGCTTACGAAGAATTACTAGAGGAGCATATTGCTGATGCATCAGAACTACGTGGACAAACAAAATGATCCCCCATACTAAAATAATTTAAACTTGTTGGGGAATCCACGTATGAGTATGAAATATGTCGCATCTGATTGATATTATGTGGCTGTCAAGCGAATCACATTACGATGTCTATTTAAGTTTATTGAATAAAATATTTACGTTCATTATTATTCTGTGTGATATTTATAATGAAGTCCATGAATATGTGCAATGACTTAGCGAATTATGATGAAATCATAAAAAAAATGATAACTAGTCTTTAAACATGTATTCCAAATATTCCTATTCATAGATAGCATTCCCTCATCCAATTTGTCTTCCACATGCATAGGGAAAAGTTGCAGAAAGTCCATAATTCAAAAACTAGTTGAAAACAGATCAACAGATACAAGAATTTCTTCCCAAGGAAAAAGTCAAAGATGGAACAAGTTCCCCACAATGTAATTTGAGCTCATTTTATTTTATAGATCAATCATAAATCGATCAACTCTTTCACTACATTGGAAAATGATTTTTGGATCACTAAATCATAATATTATACCCAGAATGTGATTCATGTGCTGCATAGTCCAATTGGGGGCTTATGTTGTGCTTGCTTGAAAACCGATGCATACTAGCCATGGTTACTGAAGTGCTGCTCCGTCTGCTTGATTGAGCATTGTGCTCAAAGGATGCATCGTGGAATCTCTACCCACTATTTGTACCCAGGTACAACTGCTAGCCTACTTCAAGGACCCTTTTAATCTTCCTCTCACCCATTTTCTTTAATTATTTTTCTGCAATTCAAATCAACTAAGAAATGCAGTAAGTTAGACCTATGCCTTACTTTTAAGATATAGCATATGATGGAAATACTATTGAGAAGATATTGATCAGCCTTTTTTCCCTCAACTAATCATAAAATTCAAATATAATTATTTAATGGAATTCTCCCTAGAATAAGCGTAATTGCACACATGTATATGATTTGGTATTCTGATCCATGCCCACTATCATCCTAACCTCCCCCTTCCAGCCATGCCCTTCCTCACGAGGACCAGGGACATGCCCCATTATAAAATTTAATTATTTATGTGCATACTTGTTTTATTAATGTTATTTTATAATTTACTTATTTTTATTAGATCTGCTCTAGCTAGTCGCTTCATAACCACGGTCTGGCCCATGTCCCCCCATCATCCCAACCTCCCCCTTCTTACCATGCCCTTCTTCATCAAGCTCCCCTCTCAGAAGGCATCAACATCAAAGACGTAATGTGGGCTCTCTCTGCCCACTGCTTGTGGCCTGCTACCACTGCTAGCCTACTTCAAGCACCCTTTTAATCTTCCTCTCACCAGTTTTATTTAATTATTTTTATTCAATTAAAAAACGAAGAAATGGAGTAAGTAAGATCTAGTATATGATGGAAATATTATTAAGAAGATATTGATCGGCCTTTTTCCCTCAACTAATCATAAAATTCAAAGATAACTATTTAATGGAATTGTGCCTAGAAATCATAGATAAGATTATAGAATAAGCATAACTGCTTGCATATATTTGAGTTGGTACCTGATCCATGCTCACTATCATTCTAACCCCCCCCCCATTCCAACATTCCCCTTCTTTCCAAGGATCAGCCCCATGCCCCATTTTAAAATTTTATTATTTACCTCTAGACTTCTTTTATCAATGTTATTTTATTATTATTAACTTTTTTATTAGATCCGCTCTAGCTAGTCCCTTCGTAACCAGGGCCTGGACCCTATCCCCCCTCATCCCAACCTTCACCTTCCCACCATGCCCTTCTTCGTCAGGCTCCCCTCTCATAAGGCCCCTGATGGAGGACCATCTCGACACCAAGACGGAACGTTGCCAGCGACTGCATCGAGCTGCACGAGCTGATGCCCGCCACGCCTCATTCAAATACTCCAAGTGAAGACGAAGCCGCATGTGTTTTCCTTAATTTTCTTTATTTCTATTGTTGTAATTTCCTCGACGAATTATGGATCGGCCCATTCGTGTCTTGGCCTCGTCCATTTCGAACGATTTTACTTTTCTCGTCATTTTGAGAGAACTGCTCGTCTCGAGATGGTTCACTTAAGTTACGCCCAATTGGGCATGCCCACGGCCCTACATAAGGATGGCATGCCCAAGAGGACAAGCAAACTGAAAAATTGGAATCAAGTGAATTTTTTTGAGTTTCTACCTTTATTTGATGTTCTTAGTTTCTTAGCCTTGATAGCCTTAGCATCTAGAGATATCGAGGAAAAATGTGCCCGCCCTCCACGACGTACATCTGTGGAACGCCACAGTTGCCACACCTGCCATTAGGAAAGTCTCATCTTCTTCACAAGCAACCGATTATTGCATCATTATCGCCATCAAGAAATTCCCTCTCGGATCAAGGAGGTGATTCCTCTGTGACGTATCCCAGAAGCCGCAGTCCTACACTGCTATCATCCTTCGTTGATCATCAGCTACCCCTTTGACAGGCCCCATCACGTGCCATCAGTTTTCCTCTCCGGAGCCACTAGTTCAAGAATGATCCAGATACACCTTCTGGGTTCCTGGTAACCAGGTCGATTCAAGAATCCAAATCTTGAACTCCGACCCCATATCCTGCTGGCGTGCTGGCTGAATTGGGCTGTTTCTCAAGTTTGCCTCAGCATCGACCAGAACTACACCAACAGGTTCTGCCGCTCCTCCCTCGTCGCTGAACTTCTTACTTTCCTATCTGTATTTGTCGATATATTCTCCGTGCCTCAAGAGTAGGAATCCCCTATTGACCCGTCTTAAACCCAATAGTGAGAGAGTTATAGAACTCTTGCGGTAAAACACTTGTTACTTGTCAAGGGAGGTTGGACGCCGTCGGGTAGTTCAACTACCCCTCATCGTATGCAACGGATTTGGTCCAAAGGGATGTTGGGAAGTCGATTGTGTCCAATCGAACTTTGCCAATTTAGCTGATCGACATTCTTGGTTAGTTTACTCGTTATACTTGTCGTTTATTTTCTCAAGTGCATCTTGCCATATAGATATTCACCAATTCCTCATCGTCATCTGTGGTGTAATACGTGCCGAATGATCCTGGTCTATAGCGTATTACATCAGCCCCAACATAAAAGAAAGCTCACATCCTCACCTGGTGGCCCATTATCACTACAGCTCAGCCTCAATGGGATCTTCCCACGCTGGCTTAACCCTTATAACCAGTCTTTTCTATCTCACTAAGACACCTCACCAGCTCATTCTTATCAAGCACCATGTCCTCATTTTCTCCCCACATCCTACCATGTCAACCCCTCACAAGACCATTTCAAACTAGGGCTCACCCACTCATGAGAACTCTCCAACTCTCACCAAGGATCAACAATGCCCTTCCCAACATCACCCTCGTAATGAGGATTTAGACCTGTTGAGTCTTACATAGGTTTTGCATTGAATTTATAATATAATTCCACATGAAAATTTTTGACAAACTGTATTAGATCTTGCTTTGTGCATATACATACAAATAGACATACATTCTAAGATGTATTAAGTTCAGTAATTAAATATTTTCACAAATGTTGGCCTAGTCATCCAAGTGAAAAAATCACCACACCAGAAAATGTCTCCATCTATACCAGTTTCAAAACCATTTTAAATAAGAAAATTTTATTTTATAGATTTAATATTATTTTTTGAGTTTTTAAATTGGGATTAGAGGAAGAAAAGGACCTCATTAGTAGTAAAATCAAACCAAGTTTGTGAAATGAAATCAAGATAGGAAGAGTGGTTCAAAGTCCATGCCTATGTTCAATATGATAAAGGAAAATTTTGAAATATCGGTAGATTTCCAAGAAAAGGGATCATAATTCGTGATACCCAATTCATCAAATATCAACTCAGAAAAAATAATTGATCAATGTCGTTCATATTTTGGTTCTACAACTACATCCATATCATGAATTTCTATGAGTACTATAAACATATTACGTCATATGTGGCATATCTCAATTTTCATCAAAATGATGAAACATCAAAATGCTACAGAATAATACCTGACTTGGAAAAGTGGAACAGTTAGGATGCGCTAATGTGTTTATCCCACTGAAGTTGTATGATTTTCTAGATTTCTATTTATTTTACCCAAGTATGCTTCATAAATTGATACATTATAAGTTAAAATTATGTAATTTTAAGTTATATTTTCAATTAATCTGTAAAGTACTTTGAATGAGCAGCAAAGTAGTCAAATAAGGATTTGATACTAATAAATATAAATTTGGTTCAATCTGGATTTCTTTCAATGACCATATCTAAAATTTGAAAGGATAGTGTCAATGAAAGCATAGTTAACTTTGAACTTAGCAGTCTTGTCACTTTATCAAAGGGCCCTTCGAGACATAATGAGAATGTAGTCGCAAGAGATATTATCAGGTTTTCTTTCTTGGATTTACAGATAATAGAAAAAATCAGATAAGGTCACAGTTCAACCTTGATCAAATAATAAATGATGACACAGTTTCTAATGTCTACATAAACCTCAGATAAATAGAATAGTTTAATTCATAGAATTAAAAATTTATTCATAAAAAGGGCATGTAGATGATCCATTTTATCCAAGAAATCACCATTGAATCAAATTTATATTTTATTATTATCAAATCCTTTTTCAGTAGTATTGTTCTCAGTCCAAGTACTTTACAGATTAATGTAAAAAATCCCAAATTTAAATAATTTTAATTTAAGTGTATCACATAACAAGGCATATTTGCCTAAAATATTTTTAAGAATTTTGAAGATCCATGCATTTAATCTTAGGAAAATCTGTAAAGTATATGATCCATTTCATCCAAGCATTTACCAAATCTCGAAATTAACCTCAAAAGGAACTTTTCTTAGGAGGTACAAAGTTTGAATTCAAACAACTTACAATGTCAGTAATTTTCATAAGAATAAATGCATTGACATAATTTTCATAAGAATAATTTCATAAGATACTTGACACCTGACATACCTGATTACAGCTGATCTAATTTCTGATAATATTTTGTTGACTTCTATGTAGAGTGAGTTTTACATCGACAACAGCTGTATGATCTCTACTAGATCACGTAGCAGATCATTATAATACATGAATTCAACATAGAATCCATGAGCAAGGTTCATATCTAGTATATCAATTAGGCAATGAATTTAAAACATGGATTCCGCATTACATCCAGGAGCATATTTCACGTCTATTACAACAATCAGTGGATTATTTTGTAACATGCATTCTGCATAGAAGAACCCGGATAGTGTATTTAATGGTCATAAATCATGTATTCACAAGACGAAATGATGTTGAGATCTATGGTATCTAAAATTATTTAAAATCCACAGAATACAGTTGTCATGTTAAGTGCGCAGTTAAGGGAAAATAAGACATTATCTATTTAATACTTTCATACTAAGTCACTTCCCACGGCAATGGATTTTAGAACTTCTACCGTGTAGTATGAAACGAAAACTATCGCGAAGCATCCTACCGTCTAGTGCAACTAAGCTACAAACAAATAATACGAACAAATAGACATCACAAAAAGTGGAATGATCTATTTAGCTTAGTTGTCAAATGTACAAAGGTCGGAAAGGGATTTATAGCATTATGCCCTCCCAAAAACATGCATAATGTCATCACTCCCCACCAAAAAACCGACCAGAGTAGGAGAGGAACGGGCATATGGACCAGGTGAAAAGGCAGACACCATAACATGAGAAGAGAGAGACATGATGGGTTCATGGACGAACGATTAGATACACGCAAAGGGAACGAAGAGAGAGAAAGAGCAATAGTTTGGTGTCTACGTGGACGGTGGCTACATGGATGATTAGAGAGAGAGAAGACGAGGAAGAGAGAGAGAGAGAGAGAGAGATGGTAGATGCATGGATTGATGATCGATGAATGGATGGACTATATATATATATATATAGAGAGAGAGAGAGAGAGATCTTAGCAGAAGAACATGACGTCGTTGACTATTTCCATCACCTGTGGAATTGCCACCGGCTGAGCCGTGGTGCGAGTGGCGGCGCCGCTGCCACTGGAAGAGTCCACGTCCGATGATATCCCGTCTACATAGTACCTCGCCCTGGCAGCTGCCAGATGCGCATAATACACCGGGGGAACTGCACCAAACTATATTAGATTAATTATACTGCCACGTACGATAATAAACAATAAAACAAACGAAATAAAAACAAGCCCAAGTCACTCACCGACGGACACCGATCGTGTGCAGCGCGCATATCTGAAAAAAGACGTCGCTTAGAACCGGAGAGACAGTAGAGACATACGCACACGGATAGAGATAGAGATAGAGATAGAGAGAGATGGATACGTGTAGCAGAGCTTATTGGTGAGGGACTGGATGTTGTCGGCGGAGAAATTATTCTCATCGTACAACACATGGTAGTGCGTCGGCCTGCTTGTTCCCTGGGGGCAAATAAATTAACCCGGGTTATTGCATGAAAATAAAAAATAAAAAATAAAAACAGGGGCAGGTAGAAGAGAAAGCAACAACTGCTGACCTGGATGCCGGCGTGGCTACACAAATAAAAATCGAACTGCGTTGGGTGACATATTCCCGTGTCCACCACGGTGCCTGATAAACATAAAATAATAAAAGACCGTCAGTAAATTGTTTGTAATTTCATAATTGCAAATATTTCCAAGGTGCCGACCTGGCAGAACGTTCCCGCTTCTGTCGGCGTCCTTATTGTCAAGTGGGAAGAGCCTCGTGTGATGCCTCTTCTGTACCACGATGAAGGTCACACGCGGGAAATAATTTTCCTCCAACGTTGCACAAGCCTGAAGAAATTAACGAAGTCAAGGCAAGTGCAGTTAAATAATAATACGTGAATTTTGATTTTACTTTGCGTATGGCGTCGACTTCATAGAGAAGAACTTCGTTAAACTGCCCCTCGCTCACCCCGTCCCTGGATGCTCCGCAAGTTTGATAAATTAGAAAGATGATTGATAATGTAACTTTATTTTTATTAATGCACCTGTAGAAAATGATGCGATCAGGCTTCCGCCTAACTTTCTGGTAGAATTTTAGAAGGTGCTTCCTGATGATCAGAAACCAAAGGAAATTAGAGATGAATGTAATAATGGGAGGAGATGAGCAGAATACCTTATCATGCTGTTCTCTACAGATTTGCATAAATCGGCGATAATCTCTTGCCTAGGGGGCTGGGCAGAGAGCAGACAACTGTACCGACTAATTTCGGGCCAATCGGTCGACGCCACTACCTGATAAAATTAGTTAACATATTATATATCTGAGCAGATGACACTTTAGAGCTGCGATGCCATTCAAGATATATGCCATACAGCTGCGATGGAGCCAGAGGAGTCTTCTCCAGGAGAAGGATGGGTGACGTCAGCGCCAATGATGATAGTGGGTTTGTCGGAGACTAACGGAATTTGCCTTCTCACCGCATCCACAAGCACTGTGTTTCTACCTTTAACCTGTTCCAGCGGTAACCAGAAGAATGAGTATGCGGGACAATTCGAAAATAAAATATTCGGAAAAGAAGCAACTCGGACCTTGACATTGATTTTCAAGGAAAGATTTTCCAGATACGCTCGGTTGCATTTATCGACGTTCTTGGGGAGACAACATTGTGTCACAATCCCTAACGACGTGTCACATATTTTCTTTATCTGGCCTGTAGAGTTAAAAAAGGATTATTGGACACTTATTCTATAATACTTAGCCGGTGTATTGAATGATAATACAGAGAACTGGCGGCTTACCGTAGCAGTTTATTCTTTCGGGCAAGACAACGATTAGCAACTTAAGATGATCTCTCCCGGATTGTTTTAATACGTTCGAACAGTGCACATGAACATGATTAAGAACTTGAGGCAATGACGCTTTACGAAGATCTGGAGCAAACTTCATCATCGGCGCAGGGTTGAATAACTGCATCATTCGGAAATATTCCAGCTTACGTAAGTTAAACGGATATTAAGGAAACTATTCTAGAAAAAAATAATAAGTTGATGCGTACTATCCCAATCTGCTGACAAGTAACTCCAAGTTGATGAATAAAACGATTTAGTGAATCCTCCCTCAAGGAGGACAAGTTCAAGAACGCCCAGTGGTCCACTTTTCCCGCTTCGAACATCCTCTGAAAATCACCAAGAAAATTACATAAAAATTCATGTTCTGGATAGAGTTGAACGAGGAGATATTTCACCTTATTGTTCATGTTCCACTGCCCCATGCTCGGCTGGCACACCTTCTCCCGTCCACTTTCGTTGTACTGAAGCTGCAAAAGGAAAAATTAAAGTTAGTGAAAATCAATATTTTTCGCAAATTGCAAGATAAAAATTATAATTATACACACCGTTGGTGGAGAAAGGACCCGGGCATCAACGACACTAGACTCGCGGCTCACACTGAGTCCGAATTCCCTAATTAACTGGTCATCGGCGAACTTGCAGCCGGAGACAACCTATAGTTGAAATAAAATTAAAAATAAAATTCGTCAGGGCACCAAGTAAGTTTAAATACGTCGCGGGGGTGTGGGAAAATCGTACATTACTGATTCGCTTCTCTCTTTCACCTGGACGTGTGCACGTTGCTCTCAGCAAACATGTAACTTGCCGCTCGTTCAATTTCTTGGTGTACCGTTGCCCCTCAACAATTACACAAACCTGATTTAATTGTACGAAAAAGTAACTCGTTAAAAACATTGGATAATAGCAATTAATATTATCCATGGAGCAGTATAAAGTGAACGGAAAAACCTCCATTGGGAGAAATATGGGCTTCTTCTCGCTCCCCGCGATTAGACAAGGCCAATGAGCATACTTGAGCTGTAGACCGTACTGTTCTCTGAAGTAGTCGGCGACTGAAATCTTTCTGTCAGCTCCATCAGTGAGGGAGAAACTGAATAAAAGGGCGGACGCAATATAAACAGCACGCTGGAATATTTCAAAGAAAAACAGCAACACATTCGTAGAAAAGCAAGGAATTAATCGTTTAATTACATTGAGTCCTTTGCGGGGGTTGGTGTGACTCCATTAACACGGTATCGCCTGGGTGCATTGCGTTGATGGGTCACTTTGACTTTTACCCCTCTCAATGCCTTTTTCAACTGTCAGATGTAAGATGAAAATATACTCAAATACTCAAAACATTCAAAGAAGTAGATGAAAATACAGTTATTGGAGTGACACAAACCCTGAGGCGATCCGTGTCAGTAAACCGCGAACGGTCGTCTCTAAAATTGAGGTAAGAATACATAAAATCAGTAACCAGTATTGGCTCATAAAACGCCGTGGCGCTGATATCTGCCAAGTTGAAACGAATGAAGTGATTACCAATTGAGCATCGGGAATAGGGAAATCTATTATAATTCTACTACCTATGTTTAATGAGAGTCCAATTTGAGTGGGCCTAAGGCTTGAATAGAATCCCATCCAATACTCACAACCCTCTCCGATCTGTGCTCTGCCCCCAAGAGAAGGCGAAAAGAAGGACCTGGCAACCGGCGTATACCTGTAAAAAGAAAATAAGTGTCCGTTATTCTATTGTTCATGTAATAACCCAACTATAGTCAACATGTTTCTGCATGTGATGATTTACATGCGAGATGCGGTTTGTCTCAAAGCCACATCCAACGCGTGAATCGTTTCTTTAGGTTCATCGTGAGTTCTTCCCATCAAAAACATTTGAAGGTGGGTGAGCTCAATAGTGGCTGCCGATCGTAATACTACTTTAAATTTCCTTGGCCTGCGTCAGAATCGAGGAAAACAAATGATAAGAAATTTCCGTAGATTTTCTAGAAATTGTCCATAAACACCGAACGAAGTAGGTAGACTAGACATACTTCGGCTGGTCCTTCAGTTCAATCTCAAATTCTTTGAACTCGAAGGATAAAGGCCCCGCAGTGTACAGACTTTTACTTCTATCGTATGCAACCTTACGCCGTTCGAGATGCGATTCTCCGTAGAGAAGAACAAGTTCGTTGATTATCGACATGTTGACAGCCTTCGACGCAACTTCCGGCGTGATAGCAACCTAAATCGGGCGTAAAGTCAGATTATCACGATCAATTACTACCGTGATAATAATTGACAGGATTGAATTGATCAGGGCGGAAAGGAGGAATGGAGGAAAAATCAAAGCTCAGGATTGTTTAGTCGCTAGCTTGCAAACGATGAAAACGACAAAGTTGAAACAGCGAAAATCTAAATAAGAAACTCAGAATACTGATGAACGCTCTTGAACAAAGGTCGATTACTGAAAATATTGCTGGAAATTTTATGACAAAGAGTAAAATAGAGTAAACAAAATCGAGAGGGAGGAAGACGGTGAAAGTGTCAATCGAAAGAGATAAAGGAGAAGAGAAAGTGCAGCAAAATCGGACGCCGAAGAACAGCGGTCGGGAGATCTTGACAACGAGATAACCAAGATCAAAAATTCAGTGAAGCGATCAACGTCCACACAAGTATTCCATAAAATCTTGAACTAAACAGAAAATGATAAACTGACGCCGAAGGACAGAGGCCGGGAGATCTCGACAATGATATAATTAAACTCAAAATCTCATTGAACCGATCAAAGTCCACACAAGTCAGTCACTCTGAAACAAAATACGTGAAACAAATGATGGGAAATATTCCAGAAAATCCTGAACTAGACAGAAAATGATAAACTGACGCCGAAGAACAGCGGCCGAGAGATTTCGACAATGAGATAATCAAAATCAAAAACTCAATCAACTGATTAAAGTCCACACAAAGCCACTCTGAAACAAATGATAGCAAATATTCCAGAAATTCCTAAACCAAAACTAAAACAACAAACATTAGATCCAAAACGAAGCGTTGCAGCAACGATCACTCACATCGTAGTGGAATATCTGTTTCGCCGAGAGCTGCACAGGGATGTGGTTCGTTCGGACTTTAATCTTCCTCCCTACACCACCATATCCTGGTCGGCGAAGAGGGTGAATGCTCTTCGACGAAGACGGCGCAACCTCGGACAGCGCCACGACCGGCGCGGCCGCGACGGACGGCGCCACGACCGGCGGAGCCACCGCGGACCGAGCCGCGACCGGCGCGGCCACCACGGTCGGAGCCACGACCGGCTGTGCCGGCCGGATCGTGAGCTGCTGTTGCAGATCGCGGCTCACAGATTCAACCTCGGCAACCTCACCGATCGGACGAGCTTGCGGACGAGCTCTTCCGCCTTGCCTACCTCCGCCATCGCCTCGACCTCCTCCCCGCTGTCCCCTTCCTCGCCCTCCTCTCCTCTGCTGCTGCTCCATCGTCCACAATTTGAAATGAACAGTTCCCGCCCTCCCTGGTATTTATACTGTTCAGCGAATTACGGGATTTAATCCGTCATTAGCACGTCATTACCTTCGGAATGGCCGTCTTTTCGCAGATATTCTGATACGACAGTTGCCGACTGTACTGTCACTTCAACTTTCAAAGTTAATTTTAGAAAAAAAATATAATCATTTCGAAAAAAATTATAGTCATTATCGACGTAATATAATCATTTCTTTTTCGGGACAGGAAACAAGATAATGATCAGTGGATGCCTCGAGCTCCATCCCAGATGTTACTTGTAGTCTTTATGTCTCTCTCTAAAAGTGTCTCTCTCTCCTCTGCCTAGGATAACGATGTATCTGTTTTTGTCTGCGATTCTCAATATCCAGCCATCTCTCGCTCTAGAGAAACAAAAAACACTTGTTATTCTCCTTTATCATCTGTCTGATCATCTTTCGCTGTAGAAAACGCCTGGTAAAGAGTCGATCTCTCTCTCCTATGGCACTGTATTCCGTGATTCTCTTGTCAGATCTCTCTGACTAGAAACTGAATGGTGTGCCATATCATTATTCTACTAATCTCTCGCTATAGAAATAAATGAGTGCAGAGTCCATCTCTCTCTCCTCGGACACTGTGCATGCGTTGTACGACAGGTGGCATTGTATGGCGCACGTCGCTCTCTGACAGGCAGATCGCCTTTGTCAGTCTTCCTGTCTCTTCGAACAGCCGTTGCAAAATAGTTTGTTAGTAAAACAAAGGGAATGTTTTAATTATAATTGATTTATTAATGGTAGTTTTGGCGGGAAAGTTTGATTAGGGTTGGCGGCGTTGTCGAGGATGGTTGACCGGACGTGTGGCGGCGCGAGCCGTTTCATAGAAGACAGCTCTAAAGCCTACAAAAAGTAACAAATTGTCAGAGAGATAGAGAGATATAGAGAGATCTACGTTGACCGCAGTCAATCTCATGTCAAGATCATGCTGAGATCTTGGTATGAATAGAAAGATTCTCCATCCACGACAGTCCTCTGCCAAGTGGACTTTATAAACCGCATTTAATTTCATTTCATTACCCTACTGTTATGTGTCCACAACATTTTATTTAGTATGTTTTATCATCGTCACAATTCCATCCTGGGTCCAGCTCTATCAACTACCCATCACTAAAAACAAAACTGTTGGCAGACTAATTATGCATACAATGGGCGTAGGAAGCAATCCAGAAAGAAGGACATCAAAGAGAGAAGTAAAGAGAGAGAAAGAAGGAGAAAAAGTGAGTAAATAGAGTTTAAAAAAGAGTGAGTGCCAACAGAGACAAGGGACTCCATTCTTTGCCTATAGATCGAGTTGTGTTTCTTGTGCTCGACGATGATGGAGAGCTTTGGGAAGAAGATACTCTTCAGCTCATTAGTGTAGTTGATGGTGTGGCTGTAGTGGCACACACGACTATACATCATTATCCGATGCAACACCACCATTACATGAGGAGATGACTCATGTTACAACACATCGGCATCGTCAACCTTGGACTTGGGACCCAAATTTTGTTTAATATTAGATTAGATTTCTTAAATTTCTTTGAAACCTCTAGTACTTTTTTCTTTCCTCCAAGGCCTATAAATAGGCCATTACTATAATCGATCATTGGTCATTTTTGCAATTGAAGTTTTCTTTTGACAAGGGCCCTAGTTCCCTCTTTGCCATTGTTGCCGCCACTAAGATGAGGTTGCCACTGTTGCCCTAATCCTTATTTTGATTATGAAGCATCCTCCACACCCTCGTGTAGCCACACGCCCGCGCGTCCATGGCACTCAGTCGTCATCCATGCGACCGCCATGCACTGTCGCCCCACCCACGCAGCCGCCACGCACAACCGATCACCCATGCGCCTAATGCACGCAGTCGCCTGCCCCACACAGTCGCCGCGTCCAACCCTATCGAGGCGCAAGTCATCCTCTCCTGCCAACGAATGCCTCCACAACTTCCTGCATCTTTTACTCGTGTTAGGCTTGCACCAAAGGTCAAGTCTTCCCTTTTTGGTGATTCGCATTATTTTATGCAATATATTCTCATTTGTTTTTTGACTACCGTTTGATGTAACACGATATGGCCGGGATCGATCGGCACGTGTTACAACACAATGAGGTGGCAATAATAGTCTAAGTTGCAATATGATGTCAAATGAGCATGTAAAAAGTTAATGAATCAATATATGAAAAAGCTGATAATTTGGAAGCTCAGTTAAAGTTGTGGAGTTTGACTAATCAATACTAGACTCCTCAACGTCCTTTTGGACCGACTAGACGCTTAAACAATGAGGGGTATTGTCAATACCCAGTGGCCTCCAAGGCCTAGCCGTATCGCAAAGAAATATTGATGGCGCGTCACCACCGGTCGTCATCGAGCTAGCAGAAGAGGAGCAGCAGGACTTCCCCGACTCAGCACCCGAGGAGCCGGCACTACCCAGCTCGCCACCGAGACGAGTCCAGCCACCACGACGAGCCGCCGCAGCAACACGGGATCCCGCATTCTGTTACTCGGCATGACGCGGACGCCGACCACCGAAGCACACCGTTACAGTCGGTTACTTTATCTTATAGTTTTTCCCTTTATTCGTATTGTCGTGTAGCGGGGGAAGGGCCCATAGGCGGAACCCTTTTCCCCCCTTTTTCTTTATGTTGGGCCTGACAAGCCCGTTTCCTATTTTCTTGCTTATTTTCTCTCCTTTTTTCTTTTGTGTTATTGGACTAAGGAAGGGCCATCTCACCCACATATAAGGGGAAGAGGTGGGCGCTTCCCTTACTTGACCTAAATTTTTGAAGAATGGTATTTTGAGAAGGAAGGGTCAGGTCGTGGAGAAGAATAGAAGAAAGAAGAAGAAGAGGAGGAAGAAGAAGAAGAAGAGAGGAAGAGGAGAAAGGGAGAGGCAGGAGGAAGGGGAACCGCCGCCACCGCGCCGTCGCCACTGCAGCGCCACGCGCCAGCGCGCCGCGCGCGCCGCCGCGCTCGCCGCCGCCCGCCGCGCGCGCCCACCACGCGTCATCGCGCGCCGTCCCCGCGCACCCGCCGCCGCGCGCCCACCGCCGCGCGCCCGCCGCCGCGCCGACCGCGCACCCGTCGCGCGCCGTCCCCGCGTGCCCGCGCGCGCCATCGCCGCGCGCCGCCGCCGCCCGCGCCGCGCGCCGCGCCGCGCGCCGTTGCGCGCTGCCCCGCGCCGCCCGCGCGCCTACCGCCGCGCCGCCGCCGCGCGCCGCGCGCCGGCGCGTGCCGCGCCCGCGCCGACTGCGCGCCGCCATCGCACCAACGCGCGCCGCCCGCGCGGCCGCCGCCCGCCGCCCGCGCGCGCGCCGTCGCGCGCCGCCCGCCGCCGCCGTGCCATCCGCTGCCGCGTGCGCCGCCGCCCGCTGTGCCGCTCGCTCACGCCCTCACCAAGCTGCCGCTCCGGTCGCGCTGTGATCGCTGTCGTCCGACGCGGCAACATCGCCGCCGTGCTCGCGACGTCGTCCCGCACTGCGCCGTCGACCACGCCTCCCTGCACCGCTGGCGACTGCGCGCAGCCGCCCCTTCGCGCAGTCAACCTCCGGCGCACTCGACAACTCCTCCTCGGAACCAGTTGATGCGAGATCCCGTCGCGCGCGCGAAGGTACTCTGCTTCCTCGCCTCTTTACGTCATTTATTTCCTTCAGTATTCTCTTTCGTATTGCCTCCACGCTCGGGTTAGATAGGTGAGTGGGACAGATTGAGAGAACGACGAAACAAAGACGCAGCGTCTTACCTGTCGGTACAGTGGGGCGCCCGGCGCGTGTGAGCATTCCAGTGGGAGTTACCCCATTCGACGGCGTGCGCGCCCTCGACCCACCTCGGACGACTTGGAGGGCTGGTTCGACCCAGCTTGGCGACCCCGTCCCCGCTCCGGGTTGGCTCTCATAGCTTGTCGGCACATTGCACGTACCATCGTAGAACCATCGCCCTCGTTATCGTCATTCATGTATTTCTGTTCTCCGCACATCCATCGGTTGACGTCGTGGACGTAACCCGATTAGTTAGTGATACGACACCGAGTTCCTACCCTCGGTGACGGTCGGACGCTGTTGAGACGACGTCCGGCATCAAATATCCTAACTCTCACCAATTGGTGGCTAGTCCTATTGTGGCATATCAATTTTCAAGAAGAGGAACACAAATCAACAGCACTGGAAGAAATAATTCAACTGCAAATGTAGGGAAGACGATGGAACCTGTATGGGGCTAAGCCCGCTGTTTGTCAAAGTGTGAGATGGATTTCAAGCGAGATCATGGTAAGGACAACTGCAGGTCTGATCCATAGAGATTGCTCAACGGCGAGCTCGATCGTCCGGTGAGTTCGGAATGAATTAGGCGAGCACGAGTTGGAAGTGCGGGCCAAGGTGCAGGGATGCTGGCATTGCGCGGGCGTGGCAAGCAGGAACTGATGCGGGAAAATCTCGCCAATGACACCAAAGGATGCCAACAGCTATTTCGAGCAGCTCGTGTTGATATCTGCAACCCGACTTTCAAGTACACAGCCTAACAATGGGTCGTGATCATTTTTATTTCATTGTATTTTCAAGTCTTTTATTTTCATTTCGAATTGTGGATGGGCATTCGTGTTTAGGCCTCGTCCATTATGTGTTGTATATCTTAATGTTCGTTAAGGGAAGACATCTCATCACGAGACGGTTTCTCCCCGTTCGGCCCAATTGGGCATACCCCTTACACTATATAAAGGGAGGCATGCCCAAGGAAGGCCTTTGGAGTTGATTTGAAAGTTGAGTTTCCTCAATTGGCTCCCGCCCTCCTCCTTTTGGAGTTTTATCATTTTCTAGTTTAACGTAGATCCTGGGAATCACTCACCACGACGTCGTGGCCACGTCAAGATTCACCGTGGAGAAACCATCGTCGCCACACCTCTGTAGTTGTTTCTTGAAGCTTGCATCAAGAACATGAGTTCTTGATCTGTCATTATTCAAGAAGTACCAAGAACCGTTTTCTTGGACTGTTCTTGAAGCTGCCACTACTGCCGCCGATGTAGCCACCGCCGCCGCTGCCACCGTGGCTGCCGTCGCCATCGGCGACGTGGCCGTCACCGCCTCTGTCATTGTGGCCGCTACCGCTCCATCGCCGTTGTCGTCGCCGACGATGCTGTTGTTGTTGTCCGCGCCCGCGTGCTTGAGAGCTTAAGCGCTCGCGCGCCCCAGTCCCGCGTGCCTGCGCGACTAGCGCTCGTACCCCCGTGCGACCAGCACATGCACGCCCCCCCCCCCAGCGCCACCAGCGCTCTTCGTCCGATGCAATCGTCACCGTCGTCGTCTAAGTGTCAACCCGCGCACACTCTGGGAACGTTTCACACCTCTACGCACTACGCACATGCGTGGGCGCTTTGCACGCTCCGCGCCAGTGCGCTGCATGCGCTCGTGCGCTCAACGCCCCCCCCGCGCTCCTTGTGCTTCACGCGCCCTCCGTGCGCTCTGCGCACCCTCCGCACACTCCGCGAGCGCGGGAACACGCCCTTGCCTGACCCTCCGCCAACGACATTGGATATCACCTGTGAGACGACACCTTGTCACAAACTTCCAGGTCTCCTTGTGTTCCATTGCCTGAAATTGCTGCACCTCGATAGGATTAGCCACCATTCTCGAGAGTTAGGATATTTTCTTGTGATATGGCTAGACCTTGTCCGTAGAGGTGTGGACGCAACCCGATATTAATAATACCCCTCATTAATTAGGCATCTAGTCGGTTCATCGGGACGTTGAGGAGTCTGATTTCAACTAATCAAACTCCTCTATTTTAATTGAACATCTGAATCTGTCTGTGTTGTCGAATATTAATTCATTGATTTTATGTGATCATTTAATTGTCAATCTTGCATCTTTGCTCATTTCCTCACTTCCCCTGTGTTGTAACACGTGCCAATCAATCCTTGCCGTACCGTGTTACATCAAGAACACTTGCGTGTATTGGGCCAAGTGGTGAATGAAAGACATGGGTGCGTGTGTGCGCGCTGGCATGCTATCGTGCATGGGGCGCACAAGCGCTGGCGTGCGGGACGCGAGCTCCCTGATGCGTTGGCATGTGCGTGGACACGCGGCCATGCAAGAATGCATTGGTATGTGGAGTGTGCATGCGCGAGTGCATTGGCGTGGGTAGACACACGCGGTTGTACCGATGGACACGGATGAGCGGTAGGGGCAATCGGCCAAGGGCCATGCAAAAGCACCCGGCGGTGGCAACCAGGATGTAGAGGGTGACGGTAGCAGC
The DNA here is from genome assembly GCF_029677425.1 of Wolffia australiana. Lineage (NCBI taxonomy): Eukaryota > Viridiplantae > Streptophyta > Magnoliopsida > Alismatales > Araceae > Wolffia > Wolffia australiana. Next base: position 6,776,359 of record NC_135843.1, on the reverse strand, counting down.
GGCGTCAGTGGCGGCGGCAACGTTGTCGACAACATCAAAGATAGCAATGATGGAGATGGCAGCGGCAGTGGCGATGGCAGCAGCGGCGACTCCAAGAACAACGCCAAGAAAGGGGTTTCTTGGCGATTCTTGTACAACAACAAGATCAAGAAATCTAATTCTTTATGTCGGCTTAAAGAAATGACTATAGAGTGGGGCGCGGTGACGGCGGCTCCCCTATGGATTGCTATCGACATGAGCAGGGTGATGTAATGGACGGCTCCCTGATCTAATAAAAGAAAACGATAAAAGACACTCCCCAGGGGAGGAGGCATGAGCCAATTGACGAAAAATTCAACTTCAATCTACTCCAAAAGGCTTCCTTGGGCATGCCTCCCTTTATATAGTGTAGGGAGGATGCCTAATTGGGCCGAATGGGGAAAAATCATCTCGTAGCAAGAGGTTTCCCCTTAAACGTACATCAAAAGAAAACAACAAAAGCAACAATGGACGAGGCCCAAACACAAAGGCCCATCCACAATTCAAGATGAAAACAAAATACATGAAAGTAAAATAAAATTCTCACAACCCGTCGTTAGACCGTGTACTTGAAGTGTTGGTTGCGAACGTCGCCTCGGGCCGCTCAAAGTGGCTGGTGACGTCCCTTGGTGTCGTTGGCGTGATGGTCCCCCATCATCATCTCCTGCCAACTAATGCCAACACAACTTTCTGCATCTTTTAATCCTGCTAGGCTTGCACCAAAGATCCAGTCTTCTCTTTGATGATCTGATAACATGCATTTTTAGTACCTTATATGATCATTGATAAGCCGAAAATAGGGGTGAAAATTACGCAAATTTTTAGCCCTTGTCGTTGTGAATTTTTGGCTTATGCAATAAAATTTATAAAACTCTACTTAATATGTATAGTGATAAGTATGAGTGTCGTCCAAGGGAGGCAAGTAGGAATTTCAATTTGATTTAATTTTTGGTGTTTTAGATCCTAATTAGAGTGAATTTGATCTTCAATGAGGATCAAGTCACCCTAATTAGGTGAGAATTTAGAGAGGGGGGTAGGAGAGATGGGAAGATTAGAAGAATTAAGAGCTCTAAATTTCCTTCTTTGATCCTAATTAAAGGATCCAAGAAATCATTTAGAGAGGTTGAAAGAGGGTTCTTAAAATGAGTTGGGTTGATTTTTCAGATTGATAATTCAGAACTAAAATGGGGTAAATTGAGACTTCTAAAAATTAAAACTAAATTTTTTTATAATTTTCTTTTGTAATGCAATTGAATGCCCAGGTAAAATTCCTCAATTTCGCCTCTCAATCCTAATCAGGGCTTGTACATGCCGCTCAAGCCAAGCGATTTAGAAGTTCAGACTAGAATGGAGATGAAGAAACAAACAACTTAACCTATTTCATTCAAAATGCACAAAAGTTTGAATACAATGAAAGAAAAAAATACCAAAACTGTTGATCCAGGCTGGGACTCCTCTCTGTCTTGCAGCTGTGATGAAGCACCCTCCAGAATGAGCTCCCCCTCTCGAAATTCAGCTTTTATACTTAGGTTATAGGGTAAAAATCACCATTTTACCCCCGTTTAGTACTTAATATTTATCTATCAATGTAGGCTAGATCTGAATGATCTAACCGTACAGATAGAAAGAGGGGATCAAGACGAACAAATCCATAAAAAAATCATCTCAATCGGACTTCAGGATCAAAAGTTATTAATAAATCAATTTTAAACCAATTTAATCCATTAGATTTAAAATTGATTTATTTATTAGTTTCGTTTTTAAACACGCAATGACGTGTCGCTCTCTCATTGGCTGGCGCATTTTGAATCCTCCTTTTTGCAGAAAAGTCCTTAAAAAGCCTGGAATTGCTTTTGGACGCCGCCCAAAAGTAATTGCGTATATGCCTAGCGCACTCTCTCCTCCTCGATTTCTCCTAAAACATTAAAAATATATATTAAAAATTACAATAAAACCCTGAATGATTTTAAATAGGATCTTTACGCCTGCCGTGGCGACCGAGAGGTGTTTTCAGGGTCTTTTGCAACGAACGTTGCAAAAGGCCCAAAATCTAGAAATTGCATAACTACATTTTTTCTCCTATACATCTGCCCTTTTTCATAGAATAAATGCATTTCTTCTTGAAATAAATCCCAGAAAATTCCTAAAAATTTGTAAAAAATTCTAGAAAATTCTAGAAAATTCCCTGATTAATTCCCATGTTGATAAATGTCGAAATAAACTTTTTAATGTGCCATTTTCATCCAAAAATAATTATTTGAGCTTCAATAAATCCTTAAAAATTCATATAATTAACAGAAAATTAGGAAAAATCAGAAATTACTTGGAAGCATTATTTTTGTGTAAATATATGATAACAACCCAAATTTAAGCCTTTTAGATGCATAAATCATGCTAATAACATGAAATAAAGACCTAAATTAGGGTGTTATCATATACCCCCTACTTAGACATTGCTAGTCCTTAGCAACATCTAAGTACTTTGCTGAATTATCATATCTTTCATCCTGTAAGTCAGACAACATGTGTGGGAAGTGTTAAGTGTATCAATCACAAGCCGAACTAAAACACTAAATGACATTTTGAGCTCCGACCTTTTCAGGAATGTGGGGTTTCTTTCTCCTTGGCTTGGATGCCTAAGTGGATGAGAAGGGAGTGTACTTGTTTCTAGGTATAACGCTATACTCCTCAGGTAAACTCTCTCCACTCATGTGCAGCTGGTCTCACATCTCTAGCGAGCAAGATCACTCTCTCCCGGGGTGACGGCCACCTAGTACTTGCCTCTCCATTAGCCTTTTCTCTTTCCTAAGAATAGAAGAAGCCATTTCCTCCTCCTGTTGAGCACAGAATATTGAACACAACGAGAAGAGTACAGGATAGAGTTGTGATGGGGGAGAATGAGACTTTGTGAAAGAATTAGGGTGAGCATGAACAATGAGAGATTTATGGTCCAACGGGTGTTGTGCTACCTTGGATAACCTACTCCCAAGATTTTTAGAGGAAGTGAGGGAGATAGAAGAGATGAGACCAATGTGATGATATAGAGAATAAAGACCATCTTGCCCTGAATTGAAAGTCAAAACCAGAAATGGTGTAAGTCAAACCCCTCCTTTCTCTTTGTCTTCTTCTCATTCCTCTTGTCTTTTTTTTCTTTCTTTCTTTTTTTTTCGACCTCTTTTTTTTTTTTTTTCTTTTTTTTTTTTCTTTTTTTTTTCTTTTTCTTTTTTTGTATATCAAACAAAGAGGATAACAACAAATGAAACACTTTCCATGACTTGAATAGTTTTTTAAATATTTTATAACAACCAGCATGAGTGTACTAACAATAACATTTGTTTATGGAGAAGAGATAGAAGAAACGAGATTTAGATGATGTAGAGCGAATTATTGACAGAAAAGATACAAAGAGGCAGTATCGTAGTGATACCGTGGAAAGTGAGATAGACGGACTTGGGAGATAAGCATATCCTCGGTAGCGGAAGCAAGGGGGTGGAGTCAAGTTGTGATGGATATGGCGTGAGCGTGTGGAACAATAAGGTGAATGAAGTGGTGGATTCCGTGCATAGGACTCGGAGAATGGCTGCTCACTATTTTGGAATGAAAGTAGGCTAATGGGAGGCGAAATGCATAAGTGGGATCGGCTATTAGAATTGATGGAATGGGGGCTCTCAGTTCACTCGTCACTCCCCTTTGAAGCATAGAGCTTCTACCCTTGACTTTCCATCATCTAATCACCTACTAGACACCCTCCCCAATTTGAAATTGAATCCACATCGCCCAAAATCACTTGTGTTGCACCTCAACATGTTCTTGATCCGCTCTAGGAGCCTAACTTCTCCACACTTGTTCCCAAACCATTGGATGAAAGAAAATTAATTCATGACTGTGCATGCTAAAGATTGTTAAAAAAAAAACAGGTTCAATTCATGTAGAATTCTGTAAAATTAAATGCATGAACCATAGTTTGTCACCTAAAAATGAACTATCTCCCCCCCATTAAAACCTGCATTGTCCTCAATGCAAAGCTACTAAAATCATGAAGAATAAAATTGAGGTTAGAGGGCAAACAGTGATATGGAGGATATGGGGCCCTTTAGCATTGTGAACAAGAGATCCTGGCGATAACTCGGATTTGCTGAATTACATACTCCATAACCTGGTCAAAGTTACCACAAGAGATGCAACAAAAGTGAGGAGCTATAATAGTAAAAGAAAATAATGCAAAGAAAAAATGAATCCTAAAAGCGTAATGAAAAGAAAATAAATCTTATTGATGCTCTTAAGTAGAGGTGATGTCGCGCTTCTAAAGAAATGTCTTCATTAGGGGTGCGGCTCGTGTTCAAGGAAGGGTTTCAAGCGCTGCCCATTGACCTTGAATTCAGCTCCATGTGTTGGATCTCGAGCGAGAACAGACCCATTGTCGAAATGTTGACATACTACATAAGGTCCATCCCATCTTGATTTAAGCTTTCCTGGAAATAGTTTAAGTCGAGAATTATATAACCATACTTTTTGGCCATGGGCAAAAACCTTCCTGTGTATGTGTTGATCATGGAATGCTTTCATCTTGGCTTTGTAGATGCGTGAATTTTCGTATGCCGTTCACGCAACTCCTCCAACTCATGCAGCTGCAATGGCGATGGTCACCTGCATCATGTAACGATACGTTAAGTTTCTTGATAGCCCATAAAGCACGATGTTCGATTTCTAAGGGAGATGACAAGCTTTTCCAAACACCAACCTGAATGGCGACATTCCTAACGGGGTTTTATATGCCGTCCGATATGCCCATAACGCATCCGGCAATTTGCTCGACCAATCCTTTCCATTAGGGTTAATAATTTTCTTCAAGATTTTTTTTATTTCTCTATTGGAGACTTCCACTTGGCCATTGGCTGGAGGGTGATACGGAGTGGTAAGCGATGATGAACTCCATATCGTTTAACAACTCTTTAAAGACTTTGTTATTGAAATGAGTTCCACCATCGCTAATAATGGCTCGTGGGCATCCAAACCGAGAGAAAATATTATCCTTGACAAATTTAACAACTTCTTTATGATCATTTTTTCGTGTTGGTATGGCTTCTACCCACTTAGAGACATAATCTACACCTACCAAAATATATTCATAGCCCAAAGAAGGAGGAAAGGGTCCCATGAAATCAATGCCCCAAAGATCAAACAACTCAACTTCAAGGATAGGGTTTAAAGGCATAGCGGCATTGCGACTTACATTGACCACCGCTTGACATCGAATGCATCTCTTGCAGAATTCATATGCATCCCGATGAAGATGAGGCCAATAAAATCCACATTGTAGGACCTTATGTGCCGTTATCTTGGAGGCGTAGTGTCCTCCATAAGGATGAGTGACATGATTCCAAGACTCTCCATTGTTCATCCTCGGGTATACATCTCCTAAAAATTTGATCGACGCCTAATCTAAATAATTCAGGCTCATCCCAATAGTAATACTTGATATCCTTAAAAAACTTTTTTCTATCATCATAATCCCAACCTTGAGGCAATTGCCCGATTACTAAGTAGTTTACTATATGAGCATACCAAGGCAATTTCCGTGTAGAAATTTCTAAAATATGCTCATCAGGAAAGAATCTGTGATGGGAGTTAGGGCTGGCAATGATAGGCGGGAGAGGTGATCAGCCGCACCATTATCCACTCCCCGCCTGTCTTTAATTTCAATATCGAATTCTTGCATAAGTAGGATCCATCTCATTAATCTAGGTTTTGTCTCTTTCTTACTTAACAAATGTCTAAGTGCAGCATGATCTGAAAAGATTATAATCTTACTCCTATTAGGTAAGATCAAATTTATCCAAAGCAAAGACGATTGCAAGTAATTCCTTCTCTGTGGTAGAGTAATTTACCTGGCGGCGTCGAGAGTCTTACTTGCATAATAAATAGCTGTCGGTTTCTTGTCTTTGCGTTGTCCCAACACAGCTCCACTGCATAATCTGAAGTATCACAAAAAATCTCAAACGGTTCACTCCAATTTGGAGCTTGTAAGATGGGAGCCATAACTAATGCTTCTTTAATCAAATTAAAAGCCAAATTGCATTCATCATTCAAAATAAGTTCTTTGTCTTTAGATAGAAGCAAAGTGAGAGGTTTAGCCACTTTGGCAAAATCTTTAATAAAGCAGACGATAAAAGCGGCATGGCCCAAAAACCCCTAAGTTGCTTTAGGGTCGATGGAAGTGGAAGCTCCTTGATGATCTCGATCTTTGCCTTGTCCACAGCCAGCCCCTCCTTGCTGATATGATGACCTAAGACGATCCCCCTGTCCACCATAAAATGTGATTTCTCCCAACTGAGCACTAACTTGTTGTCTTCGCAAATCTGTAACACTTTATCCAAGTTAGACAAACAAGACCCAAAAGATTCACCAAACACGGAAAAGTCATCCATGAAAACTTCAAGACATGTACCAATTAAATCAAAAAACATTGCACTCATACACCTTTGAAAGGTTGCTGGTGCATTACAAAGTCAAATGGCATTTTCTAAAAGCAAATGTTCCTAAAGGACATGTGAGCGTAGTTTTATCTTGGTCACTTTCATGAATGCTAATTTGATTATATCCTGAGTACCCATCAAGAAACAATAAAAACTCTGTCCAGCTAATTTTTCAAGTATTTGATCAATGAAAGGTAGAGGATAATGGTCTTTTTGTTGCTAGATTTAACTTTCGGTAATCTATGCATACTCGCCAACTCGATGCTACCCTCGTCTGGATCTCTTCTCCATCCTGATTCTTTTGGACAGTAATCCCTGTTTTTAGGTACCACATGAATTGGACTCACCCACTTACTATCTGAAATTGGGTAAATGAATCCTGCTTTCAGCCATTTGGTAATCTCCTTGACACCACATCGTAAAGATAAGGATTTAATCTCGTTGATGCTGAACTGATGGTTTGGATCCTTCCTCGATAAAAATTCTATGCTGACAGATATCAGGACTAATTCCCTTGATGTCGTCTATGGTCCATCCAATAGCGCTCTTATGCTGTCGTAAGACATCTAATAGGTTAAATTCCTGCTCTAAAGTGAGGGTTGAAGAGATAATTACTGGATATGTCTTTCTTGGACCTAAAAACATATTTAAGGTGAGAAGGAAGAGGTTTCAATTCTAATTCTTCAGTGGGCGTAGATCTGTAGTTATTCATGTTTTCACCCTTCATTTCACCATGGTCGTCCTTCTCCCCTCATAGGCACTCTCATTCACGCCATCACCTCATAGATTACTTTCCCTATAACATGGCATTCATCATTTTCATCATCTAGGAACATGTATAAATGTCTTCCTGGCTACTATTGGGATACTTCATCAATTGAGAGATTGGTAACTCAACCTCTTCTTTTCCCATGCAATTTGATTTTCCTGCATTCCAATCTGTGTTCACTCTTACGGTAGCTAGGAATGGCCGTCCTAAAATAATCGGTGCATGACTAATTTTTCCTGAAATTTTTACATCCACTACTATAAAATCGACAGGAAATGAACACTTTTCTACTTTCATCACCACATCCACCAACTGTCCACACGGTCTTCTAATTGATCCGTCCGCTAACTGCAATTCTAAATTTACAGGTTGTAATTCACCAAATTTAAAAGTCTCAAGTAGGGCCTTAGGCATGATATTCACACTTGCTCCTGAATCAAGTAAAGCTTTGGTGAATACTTCCCCCCTAATTTCGCATTTGATCACTGGTGCTCCCGGATCCTTGCACTTTTGAGGTAATTCATGTAGAAAAATTGAACTAATATTCTCAGAAAGTTGAATCCTCTTTTGCTTCCTAGGAGGTGTACACAGGTTTTTCACAAATTTGGAATAATCAGGGATGTACTGGATCGCATCTAAAACAGGAATTTCGACCGTAGCCTCTTTCAAATACTCAAGAAGTGGGCTGTCTTTCGATTTTTCTTTCTTCGCTTGTAAGGCACTAGGGAAAGGGATAGGTGGGCAATATGTTTTGGGGTTGGGTTCCTTTTCCAGATTTTCCTCTACCCCTTCATCCTCATCCTTTTCTACTTCCTCTAACTTATCCTCCACTTCATTTCGTTTCTCTATAGCTGCAAATGGATTAGCCAACTCTTTCCCACTCCTAAGTTTTGATATAGCACTCAGCTCTCCTATTTCTTGTTGTTCAGTCAATGCATGCATGTCATGAATATGCTCATTAACTACACTACACATGTCATCAACATAAAGTAAATTGCTAGGATTAATACAGGCCTGAGTAGGGAGTTTACCTGATTTGGCGCCCATCTTCATAGGGTCTTCACACGTACCTTGCGGTGCTCCCCCGTGCGCAAATTGTTGACCGCTGTGAAGGCAGATCTCCGCCTTGAGCTTCTCCATCTCCCTCCGATGCCTCTCCTCCATTTCTTCAAAAAGCTTGAGCATCCTCTTCTTGTCTTCTTGCAGCTCCTCGATGACCTTGGTGAGAGTCGCATTAGTGGGATCTGAAAAATTTCGGTAAGGTTGATAATGTTGTTGGTGTTGGGGATTGTTCGCCTTGGATTGGAACTGTTGTTGGGGTGGTCGGTTGTTGTTGTTCCATCCCTGTCCTCCTAAGTTTCCTCTAGTTCCCCATTGGACATTGCTCCCTTCTTGCCTGCCTATAGCATTCACTTCTGATATCATAGGGCATTCTTCTCCGGTGTGGCTATCACTTGAGCACATTTCACATCGATTTATTTGGTTGGGTGCTCTTCCGCTATTCTGACCTTGCCATAGTGAGATTATTTTTCATTCATCTTTTCCATGGCTTTTCCCATCATTACACCTATCTGTTTTCAATTCTATCCATAGTAATCTGGGGTTCAACCCTTTAACATCCAACAGTCCACCTTTCCGAGGGTAACCCTAACATGATCGGAGGCATCTTGGTGATAGGCTAAATTATCGGACATTTTTTGTAGTAGTGCCATAGCTTCATCTTCATACATGTCAGCTATTGCTCCTCCACTCGAGATATCAACTCTGCCTCTCTCCACATCATTTAAGCCTTCATAGAAAATTTGCACTAACTCCCATTTTTGAATGCCATTGTGGGGGCACTTCCTAATGAGCCCCATCAATCTCTCCCATGCTTCGCTAAATGTATCATTTCCTGCTGAAAATTTCTAATTTCTCTTCTGAAAGAATTTGTCCTAGCCACTGTATAATATCTTTTAAGAAGCTCTTCTCCATATCATTCCATGATTCAAAATTTGTTCCCAATGTTCTAAACCAATCCTTGGCTCTATCCTTAAGGGCATGAGGAATAGTTTCATTCTCACAACTTCCTTTGAAATTCTGGGGTAAGTGCAACTATCACATGCTTCATAAAATTTTTCTAAGAAGTCATAGGGCTCTTCGTTTGCCTTCCCCAAAAAGGACGGTAATAGCTGAAATTGGTGTGGATCGATTCTAAACATCACATCTTCTCCAATCGGGGCAGATATCCTGGTTAAGATGGGGGTTTCTGCTGGTGTGGAATACTCTCTAATCCTCCTCCGTCCATCGTTAACTACCTCAGGGTTTCCTGTTCCATTACCTATTGGGTCCATTGGTGCAGGTCTAATCAATATCTCCTCTACAAATGTGGGTTCGGTGAAAGACGACTCGGGTGTGGTGGAATCTACTACAGGGGGATTTCTGTCATTGCTCCCTGATTCAAATCCAGACCTAAGCTTCATACAAAACCACTAATTCAAACACAACACTCGTTAGTCGTTAAAAACCAAATACCGTCTTAAATCAAAATCAATAATAAGGAGACTTAACAAACTCGTGAGCAACAATTAACCACTGTGTTTACAAATAAAAATATGTTGAATTCTTAAGTGTTGCCTCCCCGGCAGCGGCGCCAATTGATAAGCCGAAAATAGGGGTGAAAATTACGCAAATTTTTAGCCCTTGTCGTTGTGAATTTTTGGCTTATGCAATAAAATTTATAAAACTCTACTTAATATGTATAGTGATAAGTATGAGTGTCGTCCAAGGGAGGCAAGTAGGAATTTCAATTTGATTTAATTTTTGGTGTTTTAGATCCTAATTAGAGTGAATTTGATCTTCAATGAGGATCAAGTCACCCTAATTAGGTGAGAATTTAGAGAGGGGGGTAGGAGAGATGGGAAGATTAGAAGAATTAAGAGCTCTAAATTTCCTTCTTTGATCCTAATTAAAGGATCCAAGAAATCATTTAGAGAGGTTGAAAGAGGGTTCTTAAAATGAGTTGGGTTGATTTTTCAGATTGATAATTCAGAACTAAAATGGGGTAAATTGAGACTTCTAAAAATTAAAACTAAATTTTTATAATTTTCTTTTGTAATGCAAGTGAATGCCCAGGTAAAATTCCTCAATTTCGCCTCTCAATCCTAATCAGGGCTTGTACATGCCGCTCAAGCCAAGCGATTTAGAAGTTCAGACTAGAATGGAGATGAAGAAACAAACAACTTAACCTATTTCATTCAAAATGCACAAAAGTTTGAATACAATGAAAGAAAAAATACCAAAACTGTTGATCCAGGCTGGGACTCCTCTCTGTCTTGCAGCTGTGATGAAGCACCCTCCAGAATGAGCTCCCCTCTCGAAATTCAGCTTTTATACTTAGGTTATAGGGTAAAAATCACCATTTTACCCCATTTAGTACTTAATATTTATCTATCAATGTAGGCTAGATCTGAATGATCTAACTGTACAGATAGAAAGAGGGGGTCAAGACGAACAAATCCATAAAAAAATCATCTCAATCGGACTTCAGGATCAAAAGGTATTAATAAATCAATTTTAAACCAATTTAATCCATTAGATTTAAAATTGATTTATTTATTAGTTCGTTTTTAAACACGCAATGACGTGTCGCTCTCTCATTGGCTGGCGCATTTTGAATCCTCCTTTTGCAGAAAAGTCCTTAAAAAGCCTGGAATTGCTTTAGGACGCCGCCCAAAAGTAATTGCGTATATGACCCTGGCGCACTCTCTCTCCTCCGATTTCTCCTAAAACATTAAAAATATATATTAAAAATTACAATAAAACCCTGAATGATTTTAAATAGGATCTTTACGCCTGCCGTGGCGACCGAGAGGTGTTTTCAGGGTCTTTTGCAACTAAACGTTGCAAAAGGCCCTAAAAGTCTAGAAATTGCATAAATACATTTTTCTCCTATAAATATGCCCTTTTTCATAGAATAAATGCATTTCTTCTTGAAATAAATCCCAGAAAATTCCTAAAAATTTGTAAAAATTCTAGAAAATTCTAGAAAATTCCTGATTAATTCCCATGTTGATAAATGTCGAAATAAACTTTTAATGTGCCATTTTCATCCAAAATAATTATTTGAGCTTCAATAAATCCTTAAAAATTCATATAATTAACAGAAAATTAGGGAAAAATCAGAAATTACTTGGAAGCATTATTTTTGTGTAAATATATGATAACAACCCAAATTTAAGCCTTTTAGATGCATAAATCATGCTAATAACATGAAATAAAGACCGAAATTAGGGTGTTATCAATCATATTTACATGTTTATCTGTTTGAAATTACTCACATTTGAATGTTATCAAGCTCAAAATGATTAAATCTATCTTTAGAATGAATTTCTGAATTTTCTGCATTTTTTTGAGATTTTTCCAATCATTGATTAAAAAATAATATAATTTTTGAAACAGAATGTGACTTTTATGGAATTTTTAGAGATTAAATCTGGAAATATATGCTTTTTTTGAGTCAAAAAATATATTTGTATTTATTTTTTGGGTTTTATTTTAATTACTATGTATTTCCCAATATTTTATATTTATTTTAAAGCCCTTTTATTTTGCGCGCCACGTGTCGCCGTTCGATTCGTCGAATGACGATGAATAAGAAGTCATTTTAATGATTGGCGACAGCCAACCATTTCAGCACGCCATCATCGCTTCGTGATTCATGAAGCGATGATTGCAATCAAAACTAACAACGCCATTTTTTGTGTTTCTGCATAAGGTGATGTGGCCTAACGAAAAAAAGGAAGTCTTTTTTTCGCAATAAATGCTATGAAGACCTATGCAAAAAGGACAAAAACTCATTTTTCCCCTTCTCTCTCTTTGGATTCCGACGCTGGTGACATGGTGCGTGTGCAACCACATTAGTAAAAAATATATATTCTGCGCGCCTGACATGGCACGTGATGACGCGCCGCTACGTCAGCACGAACATTCTCTTTCTTTTCTTTATTTATTTATCATTTTGTCTTTTTCTTCTTTTGTCTTTTCTTTCTCCTAGGTACACTGGGCATGGAAAATGACAACCGCGCACGGAATCCAAAGTGGCACAAAATAAGGAGTGATTGCAATAGTCAACGGAAATGGAAAACAATGGTGATGATGAGGAGAGAGAAAAATCAAGGGCTAGGATTGCTCCAACTTCAAACGACCATAACTTTTGATCTACAACTCCGATTTAGATGAAATTTTCAGCGTTTCTTCGTCTCCCCCTCTATCTATCCATACCCTTTGATATATAAATAGAGGCCTGGATCATTGTGAAATTCATCTTGAACTTACTTCCTACTTTTGTTGGCCGATTGAAAGATAGTGAGTTTTGAGATCCATCAAGAGCGTTATTGGTGTCCTGGGTGTGTGGGGAGAAGCATTGGAGAAGAGGGGGAGCTTACCGGCACTCGTAAATCGGTGTGATCCTGGCGGAACGTAAGGATCTAAGGTAAGTATCTTTGCCTTACGTTGTCTTGTTCCCGACGCCATAGTTAATGTAATTAGGGTTTGTCATCGTTCTTGCACTCTCATTTTACTCTCTTTTCTCGTCTCTTCATCCTCGCCACCGTACCATTCCAAATCCAATCACTATCGTCGTTAATACCATCATCCATCATTATGTCTGTCACGTGCACTTACTCTTTTATTTAAGTTAAATTAACTTATAACTTATGTATTTTCAATTGATACCACTAGCTTACTCCTCGAATCTTGTTTACGTCGATCCTCGTGTTGATCATCACTAGTATAAGAAAGTAATTCCTTAAGTGGAGATGATTAGTAATCATCACTAACTATGTATTTTTAAGTACGGTTAAACATATATTTTTATTGAATAATTTTAAGGATGAATTTGGAGCTTTGTTTTCACCATAGTAGTTATAAGATAGTCCTCTCACCTTTAACTGAGGAAAGGGGCTGCACCATCATCATTTTCTCCAAATTTAAATATTTGAAATTCGATCGTGTTCATTTGTGGTCTATTTTATCTGTCCTTAGTTCACCCTTAGTCTTACGTACCCATGTCACTCCTAGCCATACTGCATCAAGCTGACCATAGATGCCATGTCTACCTGATGAAGATGAATAAATTCCATATAGAATGATGTGAATATGAGAGATAGTCATGCAGATGAGTGCATGGGAATGGGGATGGCTAGGAGGAAGCAATGTAGATGGTGTAGGAGATTTATATTTTCCTATATTGAGACATAATATATAGAGTTTGAATGAGGGATATAGAGATGGTATAGATATACTACTATGGAGATAGAGAAGGAGCTGCGAGTAACAATTTAGATATATCAAAATATAGAATGAAAATAAAAATGGGATTTGTAGACTAAGATGGCTAAAAGGTGGACGTGAAGAGAGAGATAGAGATTAAATGGGATGACCTTTGTGGGATTAGGAATGAGTAGCTTGAGGATATCTTACTTCTCATTTATTTGAACTCCATCCACAAAAACACCCTCTTCTTTGATAAACCCCTCCCCCATTTTTCCCCATAAAAGGCCTCCTAATTAATTCTATGGTAGTGTTATCGTTGTTATCATTTGATGGAGCAAGATATCCCACTCCATCAAGGACAATGCCAAAGCCAATGCCGTCACCGACGACAGTCGCCTGCTCGAGCCCAGTCAAATCGGCAAGCCAAGAGGAAGGCAAAGGCACTTCATCACTCATAAGTTTCGGGGCATATCCACTCGCACGTCCCTTTTCAAACCTTTGTTTTTAAATTTAGTATTTGTTTTTGGTTTTTAAATGGGCCCCCATGTTTATTGGGCCCCCCTTGTTGGACCCTTTTTAGGGGCCCATTACCATCCCTATATAAGGGATGGACGGGTGCCCTAAAACTCAAGTCTAAGTTGAATTTTTGGAAAGACTCCCGATCAAAAAGAAGAAGGGAAGAAGAAGAGGGAGAAGAAGAGAAGAGAGAAGGAAGAAGAGAAGAGAGGAGGAAGAAGAGGAAGAGAGAAGGGAGAGGGAAGGGTGCTCGCCGCCGACGCCGCCCGCGGCACAGGCGCTGCCCGCACCACCGACATCCTGCCACCGCCTTTGCCTCCAACCACGCGACCGATGTCCTGCCGCCCGCGCCGCGGATGCGCCACTGCTCGCGCCATCGCCGCGCCACTAACGCATTGCCGCGTCGCGCCATCGTCGCTGACGCATCGCCACCTGCGCCACCACCTGCGCCGTCACCCACATCGCCACCGCTAGCACCGTCGCCGCCCGCGCCGTAGCCAGCGCCGTTGTGCGTCATCGTCGCTGCCGCTGGTCACGTTGTCGTCGTCATTGCAGTTGTCGCCGCCTGTGCCCCTCGCCGCTAACTGCCACCGCCCGCGCCGCCGCTAGCTGCCACTGTCCGCGCCGCTAGCTGCCACCCCCCTTCCTCCACTCCTAAGGAGGAGTGGACAACGTCTGTTATGTAGAAACTTGCCCTTGTAAAAATAAGGGTTTTGCTTAACCACGAGTAAACGAGGTGCTCTCGATTGGCGATGCCTCTAGGTGTTCTCAATCGGCGAAGCCTCCTTTGCCTTTTGGCTGAGGAGTTCTCAATCGGCGAAGCCTCCTTTGCCTTTTGGCTGAGGTGTTCTCAATCGGCGAAGCCTCCTTTGCCTTTTGGCTGAGGTGTTCTCAATCGGCGAAGCCTCCTTTGCCTTTTGGCTGAGGTGTTCTCAATCGGCGAAGGCTCCTTGGACTGAGCTGAGGAGTTCTCAATCGGCGAAGGCTCCTTGGAGTGAGCTGAGGAGTTCTCAATCGGCGAAGCCTCCTTGGACTTAGCTGAGGAGTTCTCAATCGGCGAAGCCTCCAAGTACTGAGCTTAGGATTTCTCAATCGGCGAAGCCTCACAGTCAATCCTTGTTCTCTCATTTATAATTTAAACTTTTCTAATATTATATATTTAAACTTATTACCATTAACTCTAACTCCTATACACCATTTTAGAAAAATGGCTAATTTCTTACGAATTTCTTCATAAAATGGCTCATTTTAGACTGTCGTTATCACTATGTCTAAAATTCTGGTTCTAAGGGATGTTTTGTTCTTATAGAACTGTTCTTAGCTACCTATGATGCAAGGGGGTACTAGGGCTTAGAACACACTTGTCTGTTCTCATGATTTTTACCCCTATATTTGAGTTCTAATAAATGTATTTTTACCTAATGGGCAAGTCACCAATCCCTATAACGGACTATGTAATGTACTTTATCTGCTGGGTTACGGGTGGGGATTTTACCATAGGTTTCTATGAATCAACCCTCGTGTGATTACTATTGAATCATATACTCGGGGGGGGGGGGGGGGTGGGGGGGGTGTAGGGTAGACGATGTCAAAACGGACTCCTCATTCATCAGATAGAGAAGATGACCAAGATTTCGTGGGTATCGTGGGGAACCTATTCCAATTTCAATAGCTCGGATCGTGGGGATCCGCCAGAATACTTTGTATAAACACATATACTTGGTATATCAATATCGATTAGATGTGAAATCTGTTATTGAATTTCTCATTCAATAAGCATTATCAATATTATGCCTTGAAGAGGACTCGAACCTCCACGCTGTTTAGCACGCGATTTTGAGTCTCGCGTGTCTACCATTTCACCATCAAGGCATCTTGAAAGTTAATCCTATTCCATGACTGTGATATATATCTAGTGTGATATATGGAATAAATGACAAAGGTGGAGTCTTGGAGTATTTCTATCAATCAGTCATATTCATATAATATAGGTCCGAGTCAGACATCAATTGGTTTGATTTGAATTATTCGGAGCATACCTTGTATATATATATATCAATATCAAAAAATATAAATAATATGAAACTGAAAATAATATTAATAAGAAAATAATATTAAATTCTAAATGAAATATATAAAAATCTAAAAGATGTACAATCAAATTTATTTCTCGATTCAATAGAAGCCATAAGAAGTTAATACGGTACCCAAATAACGATAGATATGTCACAGGTCGGATTACGCCCATTACTAATCCTAAATAGAATGTCACGACATAGGGATCCATATGTAAACATAGTATCTATTTACATATGATCGAACGGCCCCCTCTCTCTCATAATGAGAATGTACATAACCCTATTAAGGTCTGGTCCAGTATGGAATGAACTTATAATCTGATGATTGAGTTGATTCCATGATTATAAGTTCATAACGCCAACACATTCCCATTTTGGGCAGAGCAGATCTACTAATTCTTTTATTCCAGTTAGTAAGAGGGATCTTGAACTAAAAAATAGACCCAAAAAGCTAAAAGAGGGTATCCTGAGCAATTGCAAGAATTGGGTTCATTGATATTCCTATTATAGTAGATGCTATCACACATAGAGTCATACCCAATTCGATGGAATTGTTTGATCTTAAAGTGGATTTTCTATAATTTTGCATGTGAGAGGTTATTTCTTGGTTTCTTCCACTCATTAATAACTTGATTATTTTGAGATAATAGTAGATAGAAGCAATGCTCATAAGGAGTCCTATTGAAACCAAGAAATAAAGGCATGCCTGCCATCCACACCAGAATAGATGGAGTGAAAAATTCCGAAAAAATCTGCTAGTGGAGGAAGACCTCCAAGGGATAAGAGACATAGGGCTAAAAAGAGAGCCGAAAAAGGATCTTTCGTGTATAATCCTGCATAATCTCGAATGTTATCAGTTTCGGTACGCAGACCAAACACACTTATTAGAAGTCAAATATAGGGGTAAAAATTATGAGAACAGAAAACAAGTGTGTTCTAAGCCCTAGTACCCCCTCACATCATAGGTAGGTAAGAACAGTTGTGTAATAACAAAACATCCCTTAGAACTAGGATTTTAGACATAGTGATAACGACAGTCTAAAATCAGCCATTTTACGAAGAAATTCATAAGAAATTGGCCATTTTTCTAAAGTGGTGTATAGGAGTTAGAGTTACTGGTAATAAGTTGAAATATATTATATTAGAAAAGTTTAAATTGTAAATGAGAGATCAAGATTGGCTGTGAGGCTTCATTGATTGAGAAATCCTAAGCTCAGTACTTGGAGGCTTCGCCGATTGAGAACTCCGCAGCTAAGTCCAAGGAGGCTTTGCCAATTGAGAACTCCTCAGCTTTGTCCAAGGATGTGAATGCTTTCTCTCCGACACAATACAAAGTTGGTATCTAAGTATATAAAAGCTCGAAACTTGCCCTTGTAAAAATAAGGGTTTTGCTTAACCACGAGTTAATGTGGTGTTCTCAATCGGCGAAGCCTCTCAAGCCTGAGGTGATCTCAATCCACGATACCTATTAGAAGTCAAATATAGGGGACTAAATTATGAGAACAGAAAACAAGTGTGTTCTAAGCCCTCGTACCCCCTCGCATCAATTGTGTCTGTTATATAGAAAAATAGATGTTGTCGGAGCAAAGGATCGTCAACAAGGGCGTTCTAGTGCATTGTAGATTCTTATCGAAGACTTGTATCATTTGATGATGCCATGTAAATCGCTAGAAACACGTGAAGTGTATGGCTAACCCAATAACAAAAGTTTCGTAAGGGGACTAGAGCAGGCTACCATGAGACAAAGGATCTTCTTTCTAAAGAGATTCAATTTGTAACTATTATACGTCTAAGGTCCAATATTGAAATCATTTTAAAGGTTTTGCCTTACTTTTTCCGTGTCAACAAACAATTTTAAATATCTCGACTTTTCCAGAACAAGTCCGAGTCAAATAGCAATGATTCGAAGCACTTCTTTTTACATTACACGATTTCGGAACCCAAGGACTCGATGGTATGGATATGTAGAATACAAGATTTCCAATCCTAGCAGGAAAAGGAGGGAAACGGATACATATAGAATTCTGTTTACTCAATTTAAAGTGAGTAAACAGAATTCCATACTCGATCTCATGGATACATATAGAATTATGTGGAAAGCCGTATTCAATGAAAGTTGTATGTACGGCTTGGAGGGAGATCTTTCTTATCTTTTGAGATCCACCCTAAAATATGGGGTCAAAAAGCCAAAATAAGTGATTCATTTTTAGCCCTAATAAAAGGATGATTCTTGAACCTCTGTCACGCTCATGTCACGTCAAGGTACTGTGGAAAAAAAACTGCAAAATCCGATCCAATTTATCATAATCGATTAGTTAACATGTTGGTTAACCGTATTCTGAAACACGGAAAAAAATCATTGGCTTATCAAATTATCTATCGAGCCGTGAAAGAGATTCAACAAAAGACAGAAACAAATCCACTATCTGTTTTACGTCAAGAAATACGTGGAGTAACTCCCGATATAGCAGTAAAAGCAAGACGTGTAGGCGGATCGACTCATCAAGTTCCTATTGAAATAGGATCTACACAAGGAAAAGCACTTGCCATTCATTAATTATTA
This sequence comes from Wolffia australiana, assembly GCF_029677425.1. Taxonomy (NCBI): domain Eukaryota; kingdom Viridiplantae; phylum Streptophyta; class Magnoliopsida; order Alismatales; family Araceae; genus Wolffia; species Wolffia australiana. The sequence continues at coordinate 6,757,684 of NC_135843.1, read as the reverse complement.
GCAGCATCCTGAAAACGTCCGGGTCGAAATATGGCTTTCAAATTAAGTTCTGAATTAGTAGATGTTGCAAAAGGGAGTGGCGATGCCATACGCAAAAAGGAAGAGACTCATAAAATGGCAGAGGAAAATAGAGCTTTTGCACATTTTCGTTAATCCATGAACAGGGTCTATATAGACACATAGATCCATGGATCCATACATCTCGATCAGAAACGAATCAATAGAAAAAGAAAGAATTGGAATTGATCTATATCTTTCTCCGAAACTTTGTATTGTGTCTGTTAATTTTTTCATTTTAAGTCATAGAATATGTTCCCAGTGCATTTTTATTTACCTCCCCATTAGGGTGCAGTACCGGAAGTGATAATAAAAGTGACAGCATTCCCGCTTTTAGTATCACTTCCAGTACTGGCAGGGGCAATTACAATGTTATTAACTGATCGAAACTTTAATACAACCTTTTCTGATCCTGCTGGAGGGGGAGACCCCATATAAGACCAGCATCTCTTTCGGTTCTTCGTTCATCCAGAGGTGTATATTCCAATTCTGCCTGGATTTGGTATTAGTAGTCATATCGTATCAACCTTTTTGGGAAAACCGGTCTTCGGGTATCTATGCATGGTTTATGCCATGATCAGTATAGGTGTTCTTGGATTTCTGGTTTGGGCCCATCATATGTTTACTGTGGGCTCAGATGTTGATACGCATGCCTACTTAACCGAAGCTACCATGATTATAGCTGTCCAAACTAGAATAAAAATCTTTAGTTGGATTGCTACCATGTGGGGAGGTAAAAATTATTAGAAGTCAAATATAGGGGTCATTTATAACAAAGTTTTCGCGTTGTTGATTTCTAAGTGTAGTGCTTCTTCCCCTATGCCACCCATTCATACTACTAATGTAATGTAAACTAGAATTTGACCTGCCTGCCATTGCAATATCTATAGGTATAACCTTTCGCTCAATACTCAAATCAACGATTCAAGCATCTGAGGCCGCATCAATCGCGGATACACGATAGAAGGCATTGTTTTCTCTCCAAGATTAACTTCACCTTCACGAAGGGTAGGTTTATTTACATAAAATATTTTCTTTCTATCTTGAACCCCAGAAATGTCTCTTTCTAGTAAGACTGAAAGCTTCAAAAAAATCAAATCGCACGATTTCTGTAATAGGTAAATGCTTCTTTTTCTCCTGAAGTTGTTGGAATTACTTGTAATAAGATATTGGCTACAATTGAAAAGGTCTTATCAATAAAATTTCCATTTATCTGAGATCTAGGCATAATTAGCAACCCATTCTACAATTCTTCTCATTTACCTTAAGGAAAATGATCTAACAAACAAGTGAATTGTACAGTACGAAATAACATAAAAGCAGACTAATTCTAAAAAGATAGACTAGAATTGTAGAATGAGAAGAACTATGTATATCTCAAATTGTGCCCTTCGTCGGGCGAGATAAGATTTACTATAATTGTAATTTCATCTAAATTTGGCAGTATCTCAATGAATAGAACTATGTATGACCTGTTTAATTTAACTAAGTTTTTAAAGAATCAAGAGCTTTATATTCCACCACTCAGTTAAGAAGTTTTATTTCATCATGATTCAAAGAAAAGAGAAAAAAATAAATATTCTCTAAAAATTCACCTGTTTGTTTTTATGATGTGTCTAATACACTATAAAGTCGAAATAGAAAAACTTCAGGAAGAATTCATCCATTTGTAATAGATCCATGGGGTAGATAATTAGAGGAGCTGCCATTGAGACATCAGGGGTTGACTCGAAAAGCATTTTTTACAATAGAACCATAGTCTAAAATACCGATACTTCAGTCAATTGATTTAGTCGAGGTTAAGTCATTGGGATTATTCAGTCTAATATATATATATATAATAAGAAAATATTTTTCGTCTTACCAAAAGAAATATCTTTCTTTTTGTTTTCAAACTTTAATTCAAATCTATCTTAAAAGAGGAATTTTATTAGAAGTAGCTGTGTTTTGGATGGAAGAAATGCCGGAGAAAAAGTTCAAGAGATGAGAAAATTGAGGATAGCTACCAAAAAAACTAATCCAATCCATAATGAAGCAGCAGAAAATAAAATATTTTTGTTACTTGACCAACCATCAGAAGAAGCAAATACAACAGGTACACTAATCAATAAGACTGATGAAGTCGCAATTAATGCAAAAACAACCAATTGGAAAGCAATAGTCATGCTTGTAATCCTCCAAGCTACCAACAAATAAACTATACCATTTGATCCCTTATTTAGTTAAAATTTTGAGAAAATGCATCATGGCAGGCTTTAACCATGAATCAATTCATTCATTAAAAGTTATTACCACTTTATTTAGTATTTGATTTAGTTTATTATATATTTAACTAACAAATAGATATACTAGATCCTGTATATACTTATCAATATACACATAGACACATAGATATATACCTATCTAGGATGTCACTCTAACAGGGTAGTGTATCAGTTAATATGGCCATGTTCTATTTGTAGAAATAAAATAGAAATTGTCTTTTGGAGAGATGGCCAAGTGGTTGATAGCTCTGATCTTGAAAACCGGTATAGTTCTAAAGAACAATCGAGGGTTCGAATCCCTCTCTCTCCTTTTTCTTGTTGAATTTTTTTTATTGGCCTAATATACTGTTATAAATTGTTGTGGCTCGGCTAGACGTAGGATAGCCGAGCCAGAACAAAAAAAGAGATATAAATAAAAAAATATCAATTCAATTAATTAAGAGGGGTCATGAATAGAACAGGTTCCAATTCACGATCGATTCCCTTTTCAAATCCTGCTGCAGCTGCACGGGCTCTTCCCGCATGCCACAAATGACCCAACAAAAAGAAGAAGCCTAGAACAAAATGAGAAGTAGCTAACCAACTTCTAGGAGATACATAATGGACTGCATTGATTTGGTAGCTACGCCACCCACAGAATTTAAAGAACTTAGGGGAGCGTGAGTCATATATTCCGCTGAACGGCGTTCTTGCCAAGGTTGTGTCTTTTTTCAGCCTGCTCAAGTCCAACCCATTTGGACCTCTTAGAGGTTCTAACCAGGGAGCTCGTAGGTCCCAAAAACGCATGGTTTCCCCTGCAAAAATGATCTCTCCAGTTGGGGAACGCATTAGATATTTACCTAAACCAGTAGGTCCTTGAGCGGAGCCCACATTAGCCCCAAGGCGTTTGTCTCTAGCTAGAAAAGTAAATGCTTGAGCTTGAGAAGTCAAATATAGGGGTAAAGATTATGAGAACAGAAAACAAGTGTGTTATAAGCCCTAGTACCCCCTCGCATCATACGTAGGTAAGAACAGTTCTGTAAGAACAAAACATCCCTTAGAACACACTTGTTTTCTGTTCTCATAATTTTTACCCCTATATTTGACTTCTAATAAGTGTATTTTTATTTAGCTTTAAGATTTTTCATTTTAAGTCATTGAATATGTTTAAATATCAATAAAAATCACAAGTCATGTCATAATATCGCCCTCAAATAATACAATATAAAGGGAAACACATTTATCTCTATAATATAAAACTCAAAAAATGAACTGAATTAGACTATGATTTAAATTGTTTTATTTTTACATAAAGACAAAAAACTTCATTCATTTGTCCTCATAACTCAAGTAGGGAAGCTTTGAAAAATTTCCAATTCCTTCGAATTTATTGAGTTGTCTCTAACACCTTTTTGTCTGTCTCATCTCAAATCTGATTGCTTATTATTCTTTATTCTAATTCCTAAATTTGAGATAATTTAATTGTCAAGACACTTCAAAATTGTGTTTTGTTTCTTGTTACGCAATCCTTAACCTTTATTTTATCGAATCCTTGGGTTTAGACATTACTTCGGTGATCTTACTTCTTTGAAAATGGCAGCAACAGACCTTTTCTAGGAAAATGATACGAAAAAATCATTCTCCTGTAATACACTTTTGATCGAAATAGTTTTACCTTACCGATTCTAACAAGTTTGACTTTTTCAGTTTAAAGTAAAATTGTTAGAATTTTATTTTTTTTTCGATTATATATAGAGATATGTTTTACAAAGTAGTCCAGCTTCTTAATTGGCATTAACCCTAGATTCGTCCCCCCGATATGATAAATCAATCATTATTTTATACTCGAGCTTCATCGCGTACTATTTACTTCTAACCCTCGAAATTGGGTCCCTAGTAAATCAGAACAAACCATGTCGAGACAAGAGCATCCTCATTTAGATAGAAAATGGCGGATATAAGAATCCACATAAAGGATCACGTCCTTCAAGTCGCACGTTGCTTTCTACCACATCGTTTCAAACGAAGCTTTACCATAACATTCCTCTAATTTCGAACCGGGATGGAATTGATTCAATATGGAATCATGAATAGTCATTGACTCTGTTTAGTACATACAGACCTTTTTTTTATTTTCTCCATTGACTTTTTAGTTAGTTAGGAATAAAAAAAGTCTTTATCCTAGGAAGGCTCGGCAAGAAAACCAATAAATCCAAAGATTAAAATTAAAGTTTTTTTTAGATGTATGTCAATTGGAAGTAAAGGTATTTTTTTTCTTTTTTATTAAATTAAAGTTCCATTTAAATCAGGGGACTGAATCATTTATTTTATAGTAAATTAGTAAATAAAAATTATATTTTGATTTAAAAATGAGTCATTAAGAAAAACCCCTATTTATTCCACTCACTTAAATTCCAATTAATCCGATGAATCAAATTCGACGTGTCTTTTACATACCATAAAATTTATTTATATCAGACTTGCTTTTATTAAAGTGCCAAGTATTGCTAGAAATTGAAAACGAAAAATGCTTTAGTTTAATTAAAGGATTTTATCCTGTCCTCTACTTCAAAGGATAATTCTACAAAATATCTTATGTTTTCGAAAATGACTTAATTTATTCTTCGCTAAAGCCGTCATGATAAAGAAAATATTTAATGTATATGATTGATATCTATCCCACTCATTAAAGTCAAAAAGTAGAGATATAAATTTGGATATGTCGAATTGACTGAGAAATTTTTAATTGAAACGAGATAAAATAGATAGATAAATTGACAAAGAAAGCTAAACCAAAACGTGGTTTATTTATGGGTATATAATATAAAATGTGTTATATAAGGTAATATAAGATTAAGGTCATTTTTTTTTATTGTTATTTTTCTTTTTTTTCATATGAAAAAAGAGAAACTAAACGTAGGAATATGCTATTTCCATAGCCATTATATACAAGCAACATTTGTTAACAATGCCCCTTGTTAATTTTATGGATTGAATTTTGGCAATTATCTCATTAAATAATGAGATTTTTGGGAGTGAACCAAAAGAAAAGACCTTATTAACTACGTAAATTGAACACAAAGACTACATAATATATATGGTATGGGTATAAAACTCGGTCATTTTTTGTTTTACATAAAAAGTTTGCTTTAGATTTTTGATGACTTCAAAAAATTCATTATATTTTATAGACTATCTTTAATAGCTCTACCAAGTTGCTACATTAACTTTGATTTTTTATGTATTGGAACGGGATACAAAAAAATAAATGGGTGTAAATATGTTTGATATTCCTATTTAATTTGAATTTCACTCCATTCTAGTTAGTTTTAGGGTATTTAACTGAAAAAAGGACTATAGCAAGGGACTCTAATAATCTATAAAACCTCTATTCTCTGATTTAGTCTTTCCCTCTATTCTCTGATTTAGTCTTTCCATAGAAAGACTCTCGAGTCCCCTAGTGACTTATTTTAGGCTTTAATTAAAGGGAATCGATAGATTTTTGTTATTTTCATTCAGCAGAATGGATCTGGGACGGAAGGATTCGAACCTCCGAATAGCGGGACCAAAACCCGTTGCCTTACCACTTGGCGACGCCCCATTTAGATTTAAATTTGATACTAATCAAAATTATTAGTGTATTGTGGGACATTCGTCAATTCCCTATTTCATTGCAGAGAATATAAGAATAAAAAAAAAAAATAACTATAATATATAGTTCTAGGCAAATCCTCTAATTCCTTCCGGTATTCTAATACGTAAAACGTATGACTATAGAATAACATAGAATTTCATTGATCATTACATATAATTCAATTAAGATATTGTATGAAAGTATAATTCCTTGTATTCTCTTTTGAATTTGAAAATGTAAGGATTTTTGATTTGGATTTTTTGGGGGGAGTTCAAATCAAAGCAAAAGAAGGCTTTTTTAGTTATTACTTACCTTCCTTAGTCAAATTCCCTTATATCCATTAGTCAATAAAAATTTAATAATCTCTAAAAACAAATCTTTGTTATGCTTAATATATTTTTGAATTTAATCTGTATCTGTCTTAATTCTGCTGTTTCGTCATCAAGTAGTGTTTTCTTGGGAAAATTGCCTGAGGCTTATGCGATTTTTAATCCACTCATAGACATTTTGCCCATTATACCTTTATTTTTCTTTCTCTTAGCATTTGTTTGGCAAGCTGCTGTAAGTTTTCGATGAAAGTTAATTTTTAAATGAAAAGTCTACTGAAAAAATGAAATTCAGCATTTATTTAATAAAAAAATAGTTGAATTGTAAGTCATAATATGAATCTTACGTTCGTTAGACATCCTCATTTAATAAATTCAAAAAAAAAAAATGTGAATTCTTGTAGCTAAAACGAGGGATAAGTTTCAATCTGTGATTTTTGAAGTTATCGCCTCTTTTCCGTGAGCAAGTACTTTACTTTTTTGTATCTTCTGTTTTCCACAAAAATATATAGTTATAGAGTTAATTTTATAGTTATACAGTGAATATAATATTAGAATAAGCTTTTCAGTAACGAAGAAATGATAATCTTGAAAAACAAATGGATTAATTTGAAATTCAAGTTTTTTTAGAAAAAAGACTTAATAAAAAAAAGATTTCTTCTTTATTCTTTTTTAATATTTTTTTTTCGTGACTGCCATGTCAAAAGAATACATGTGTTACATAACTCAAATGGATAATCTATTCCCTTTTACCCCAAAAATGATCCTATTTTGGAGATTGTGTAATGCTTACTCTCAAACTTTTCGTTTACACAGTAGTGATATTCTTTGTTTCTCTGTTCATCTTCGGATTTTTATCTAACGATCCAGGCCGTAATCCAGGTCGAGAGGAATAAAAAAATAAGATATTTTCATTTGAGAATTTATTCTTGCTTTTTCTAAATATTTTTGAAAAATGGCATAATTTAACTATGATAAAAAAAAATATCACAAAGAAAACGATGTATTTTTTTATTGAAGGTTATCAAGTGATCAGAGAAAACGGAGAGAGAGGGATTCGAACCCTCGGTACGAATAATTCGTACAACGGATTAGCAATCCGCCGCTTTAGTCCACTCAGCCATCTCTCCTAATTAGGAATTAGGATTTTTTATCTTTATGTGCTACTTAAAATACTATACGAATTCATTCATAAAAATCTTATTTATTTTATCTAAAATCTCGTTTTATTATAATTTAAAATTATCTATTTGTATATAATATCAATTTTGTATATAAAAGTGTATAAACTCTAGATCTAGATTTTATGAGTTTATTTATATTGTTTATATACGAGTATAATTATAGATTATAATTATACATTTGAATTGAATTACCTAGTAAAATTTACTATTTTGATAGAATACTAAATTATTAGCTAAATAATCTAAAAAAATGTAATAAATTAGTAAAATATTAAGAAAAAAAAAAGGCATATTAACATAGAATATATATAAATACTAAGAAGAGTTAGAATATATAAATTAACTAAGAATAAATTAAATCATCAAAAAGTAAATAGACGATACACGTAAATAGGATACCTATCAATCTGCTTTGACTTGAACACCAAACAGCTATCTCCACTAGAAAACTCCCTTTTTTCCTAATTTTTATTTGAGTTACCCGGCCTGGCTAGTCCCTAGCTGGGCCGTTACTTTTTTTACCATTAATTAGTCCGAAATCAATTGATTTTTTTTATTTATTGGCATTTGAAATTGACTTATTTTTGAAGCAACAAAAAGAAACATCACTACAAAAATCTGGGCAATTTTTATTTCTATTACTTAGACTTCTTTAGTTTTTATAGTTTAATTCAAGAAATTTTCTAATCTATGTAGTATATGATTCTCTCACTAATAAATAGACTAGTATATTAGTTTTCTATTCAGATTACAACATTGCATGTTATGTGATGTAGTAAATATATAAGTCGAACTCAACTTTTAATTATATAGAGCCATATATATGTATATATAAGTAGTGTAGTTATAATTATAAACTTATTATAACTCATTGTAGTTATATATAATATAACTCACCGACTTCACTTCTTCAAGTAAGAAATTTTTTTTTTGAAAACTGCAGCTTTATCTAATTCTAACTGACCCTAAATAAATAAAATTTTTAAATACCTACCCTAAGGCTAAGTAGGAACTAAAAAAAAATAGAGTTCGGAGTATTGTCGACTATTAGTATTTCTAACTTAAATAGCTCTTTCAAATCGGAACTTTCAGTACTGACTATCCCTAAACTGAAAAGTCGAGACTGTTTTTACAGTGAAAGAATAAAAAGCTAAAACAATGAAAACTTCCAGTTATAAAAACCAATAAACCTGAAAGAATTACTAATGAAATACCTAATTTAGAAGCTCATTTACTCCGCAATTTAGACAGAAATGGCATTGTGTTGCTCGGATCTTGGGTGGAAACAGGTGATATTTTAGTAGGTAAATTAACACCTCAGATAGCGAATGAATCGTTGTATGCACCAGAGGATAGATTATTATGAGCCATACTTGGTATTCAGGTTTCCACAGCAAAGGAGACTTCGCTAAAACTACCTATAGGTGGAAGGGGTCGAGTCATTGATGTGAGATGGATCCAGAAAAAGGGGGTTCCAGTTATAACCCAGAAATGATTCGTGTATATATTTCACAGAAACGTGAAATCAAAGTGGGTGATAAAATAGCAGAAAGACATGGGAATAAGGGTATTATTTCTAAAATTTTTCCTAGACAAGACTGCCCTATTTACAAGATGGAACTCCGGTTGATATGGTCTTCAACCCGTTAGGAGTATCCTCACGAATGAATGTTGGACAGATATTTGAATGTTCGCTCGGCTTAGCGGGAGATCTTTTAAATATCCATTATAGAATAGCCACTTTTGATGAGAGATACGAGCAAGAAGCTTCAAGAAAACTAGTGTTTTCAGAATCATATGAGGCAAGTAAGCAAACAAAAAATCCATGGGTATTTGAACCCAAATATCCAGGAAAAAGTAAAATATTTGATGGAAGAGCTGGAGATCCTTTTGAACAACCTGTCCTACTAGGCAGGTCCTATATACTTAAATTAATTCATCAAGTTGATGATAAAATCCATGGACGTTCCAGTGGACATTATGCTCTTGTTACACAACAACCCCTTCGAGGAAGGGCAATTCAAGGTGGTGAATGAGTGGGAGAAATGGAAGTTTGGGCTTTAGAGGGATTTGGCATTGCTCATATTTTACAAGAGATGTTTACTTATAAGTCAGATCATATTAGAGCTCGTCAGGAAGTACTTGGTACTACGATTATTGGAGGAACAATAGTTACTCCTGAGGATGCCCCAGAATCTTTTCGATTGCTTGTTAGAGAACTACGATCTTTGGCTCTGGAACTGAATCATTTTCTTGTATCTGAGAAAAAATTTGAGATTAATCGAAAGGAAGCTTGATCTGATCTGAATGAATCAGAATTTCTATTCTATGATTGACCGATATAAACATCAACAACTTTGAATTGGACTAGTTTCTCCTGAACAAATAAGTTCTTGGGCTAACAAAATTCTACCTAATGGGAAGGCAGTCGGAGAGGTGACAAAACCCTACACTTTTCATTACAAAACCAATAAACCAGAAAAGGCGGATTGTTTAGGGATAATTTTTACCTAATGGGGAGGTAAAATTACTAACGAAATGACTTAAAATAGAAAAATAGATGTAAGGACACAAGTTTTTGATATAGGAATTCAACATGCAATCTCGTTGTTGCATAGCTCAGGTCAGAGCAACGTGCCATTGGACGTTCAACATGCAATCTCACTGATCGGACATGAATGTAGACCCATCGGGCAGAGATAATCATTCCGGTCCTGGGATAGATGGCAACACTAGCCTGAACTGAGGTTATGAAGGTGCGACAACGTGACGAGCAAAAGGGGCGAAGCGAAGAAATGCCCGAATGTTCAGCATCTGAACGAGCGGAGTGTCAAAAAGCGAAGCGAGCCGTGGTAGCGCGCAACTCTTCCTTTATGAACGAGACTCTTTCCAGAGAAGCTCATCTGCTAGAAATGCTTTATTTCATAACGTTTCGTTCAGGTTCTGAGGGAAAGTCAATTATCTTGAAGATAATGTTATGAAATAAACGTTATGTGTACATAAAGTCAAAGTAAAAGTAAAGAAATGTATGTTTGTTTTTTTTAACATAATAAAGAGGTTGCGGAGCAAAAAACGGGCTTTGCTCCCCATTACAATATGAAGAAAGAAATAAGGGTCGAATTTTAGACCGCTCATAGTAGTTCTACCAATAGAAAAGATCATGAAAGAGGCGATAAGAATGGTACCCGAACCCGTTTACAATCTCGTGTTTTCAGACACATCCCACTTCCGCTCGGGTCGAGGTTGCCACTCGACCCTAATACAGATCAAAGAAGAGTGGGGAATCTCTCGCTGGTTTTTTGAATTCGACATCAGGTTGTCTTTAGATAACGACCGACATCGATTCATTCCAATCTTTAAGGAAGAGAGTGACGATCCTAAGTTCTTTTACCCCACTCAGACACTTTTTTTTGCCGGACGAAGAGGTGAGAAGGGGCCTTACTCCATCTCAAACAGTGTACCACTATCGGCCCTATCAGGCAACATCTACCTACACAAGCTCAATCAGGAGATGGGGAGGATCCGACAGAAGCACGAAATCCCTCTTGTTCAGAGAATAAGATGCTTTCTTAAGGACAGGTCGTCATATTGATGACCAAGAAAACTCTAGAGAAGAAGCAAGCTTCAACGCTCCCCAAGACAACAGAGCCATTATTGTGGGAAGGGCCGATTTTACGAGCAGGTTACGAAGTAAATGCAGTCAAAGATTCAGAAGAAAAGCGACCTTTAAAAACCTTGTATCGTCGTGGCACAACCCCCCCCCCCGGCAAGCACCCCAGGCGAAGGGGGGACCAGAAAACTCTCATTTTACCTTTCTCGTTATGCACCTTAAATCGGAACCTTGCTGCCTTCCTTAACAAGCCCTCGAACCTCCTTTGCGCCGCCTTCCTCATAGAAGCCGCCAGATTGACCCCGAAGGCCGAATTCTATGGTAGAGAACACTTTAATCAAAATTTGGCCATGAGATACCTTTTAAAGTTTTGCAAAAGAAGGGCCCTGCTAACAGAGCTGGGGGGGGGGAGGTGATACTAGTTATCAGGTCAGAGAGACGCCTGTCCCGTATGCTGGCCCCTTTAAAAACCAATTACTTAATAAGAATTTGTTATGCGTGATATGCTGACGACTGACTACTGGGAATCGTGGGTGCCGTAGAGCTTCTCACAGAAATACAAAAATGTATCACCCACTTCCTACAATCTGGCCTGAGCCTTTGGGTAGGCTTCGCAAGATCAATAACCATAGCTGCACGGAGTATGGTAGAATTCCACAGTACGGTAATTCGGGAAGTCCCTCTGAGGACGACTCCCATACAATTCTTGCGAGAGCTGGAGAAGCGTCTACGGGTAAAGCACCGTATCCATATAACAGTTTGCCACCTATGCTCTGCCATCCATTCCAAGTTTAGGGACCTAGGTTATAATATCCCGATCAAACAGCTGACGAAGGGGATGAGCGGAACAGGGAGTCTACTGGACGCGGTTCAACTTGCGGAGACTCCTTGAATAGCTGGAGTCAGAAGTCCCCAAGTTAGCGTATGTTGGGGGATCATCAAGCACATCCGGCAAGGGGGATCAAGGATCAAGGGGGACCTTGCTGTTGCATAGCTCAGGTCGGAGCAATGTGCCATCGGACGTTCAACAGGCAATCTCACGATCGGACATGAGTGTCCAGAAGTTTTCATTGTTTTAACGTCTTCTTTTTGGAACTAAAACCAGGATATAACAGACACAATACAAAGTTCTATATAACAGACACAATACAAAGTTTCTATCTAAGTATATAAAAGTTTGAAACTTGCCCTTGTAAAAATAAGGGTTTTGCTTAACCAAAAGTAAACGAGGTGTTCTCGATCGACGAAGCCTCTAAAGCCTGAGGTGATCTCAATCGGCGATGCCTCTAGGTGTTCTCAATCGGCGAAGCCTCCTTGGACTTAGCTGAGGAGTTCTTAATCGGCAAAGCCTCCAAGTACTGAGCTTAGGAGTTCTCAATCGGCGAAGCCTCACAGCCAATCCTTGTTCTCTCATTTATAATTTAAACTTTTCTAATATAATATATTTAAACTTATTACCAGTAACTCTAACTCCTATACACCACTTTAGAAAAATGGCCAATTTCTTATGAATTTCTTCGTAAAATGGCTTATTTTAGACTGTCATTATCACTGTCTAAAATCCTGGTTCTAAGGGATGTTTTGTTCTTACATAACTGTTCTTACCTACCTATGATGCAAGGGGGTACTAGGGCTTAGAACACACTTGTTGTCTGTTCTCATGATTTTTACCCCTATATTTGACTTCTAATAAGTGTATTTTAGTCTCGGTTAAGAATGGCGATGATCTACGTTTCACATGACGCACAATTCCATGGATAGTTTCATTCGACCTCGTGATGGAGGACATAGGTTACAATCATCGGCTTTGATCATGCCACTATGCATTTTTTTAGGACATTGCATAATGATCCGAACACTTTGTCGCATCTCTTCGATACGGATATAGTAAGGATCATAGCGATCTCATGTGGTACCTACAGGTATGTCAGGATCCGATTGGTCATGAACATCGTAAGGTGCTGCTCTTCACGAATCCCAGCATAGCCCAGGTTGGGAGGGGTAGGCCCACCACTAAACTTTCACTTAGGCCTGGGCCAAGTCAGTGGGGGGACCCTATCGGGCTCCTTCCCCCCCCCCCCCCCCCAAAAAAACGGTATGTTTTTTTTCAGATGCCAAGATGGGGGGGGGGCCCTGTGGGAGTTTCCCTTCATACAGCTCGAATCATTCTCAAATGCCCCGAGAGGCATCCTTTCCTTTTTAAATTCCCCGTTGGTTCACGCGCGCGCAAACGAGCACCAGCCGAGCAGGTCCACTTCTTCGTAACGTGATTTACTTCTTTCTTTTATCGCTCCATCAGCCGCGTCTGAATCTGAATCTTCATGCTCGTCGCACCTTTTGCTCATCTTCTGCTCCCGCTTGTAAATGCTTCGCCGCATCTGAATCTTAATCTTCACGCTCCTCGTGCCTTGCACTTCTTAAAAATAAGTAAGAACCTTCTTGTCTTCTGCTCATAAATGCTTCGTCGCATCTTCATCTTCATCTTCACGCTCCTGAAGTCGAGCCTATTATTTATTTAACATACATATTGTTTGTGATGGTTGACGGCTTTCTTTCTCTGAGGTACGGAAGGCACTGACTAATAAGTGTATTTCCCCTCGTTCCCCTACCTTTGAGTGCGGTTTGAACTATTGATTTACGTTATTCAAATTAAATGTGAATAACCCGTCTTCCTCTCTTTGAAACAAGAGGCGCTTTCGGTTCTGTCCGTGCTTCAAACAATGTTGTCTTCTCCATATTACCATATCCCTAGAGTCAATAATTTTCTATGAGGAACTATTGAACTCAATCACTTGCTGTCGTTATTCAACAGGTTTCTGTTGAGGTCTATCACGTAGAGGTACTCAATTTGGATCAGTGATCGATTTCTAGGTTTCATCGTAAACCTAATTGGTTACTTCCAATTACAAAAATAAATATTTCAAACCACACTCAAAGGTAGGGCATTTCCCATTGATATAGGAACTTCTGTACCAAAAACAATGGTATCTCCAATTATAGCCCCTTTGGGATGTAAAATATATCTTTTCTCACCATGCCCATAGTGTATGAGACAAATGTGTGCATTTCGATTAGGGTCGTATTCTATGGTTATGATTCTACCATATATGTCTTTTTCATTCCGTCAAAAATTGATTTTACGGTATAGACGCTTATGACCTCCCCCTCTATGTCTTGCGGAAATGATTCCTTAGGCATTACGACCTTTACCACAACGAAGCTGTCCATAGATCAAATTAACTCCCACGTCACGGCTCCTGAGCCATGGCAACTCTGCCAATTAAGCGATGCCGTGCCCCGTCTCTGGCACAGCTCCACTGACTCCCCCCACCAGTTCGTGCATCGACAAGTACCATGACTCTGGGATGACGACACCACAGAGGTACCTCGCTCCCCTCGCCCGCTAGTTTAATTATCTTTTGTCGTATATCTTTTGATTGCACTCCAACGCGCTTGGGTTAGAATAGGTGAGAGGATAAACAGACATGAGAGAATCCACTGAGCATTTTCCTTAGGTACGGGTCGAGCCCATCCATTAAGTGAGAGCACCCACCAACTCAGTCCGTTCGGTGCCATAGACACCTTCCTTGCTCCAATGAGGGTCAAGAGGACACCACGAGTCGGTTGCCCACCCCGGAGCCCAGAGCTTGGCGAACACCACGAGTCGGGGCCTGTACATACATCCTCCTAGGAGTCTTCGCATCATGTAGTCGCCTCATAGACAGTTATATATACTATTGACTTAATATATATTTCTTCTCATTTTCATCATCTTGAATGTCATCAATCATCGTCGTCATTTGTTCTGTCATTTCGAATAGCAGTTATATAGCAATCATTTTTCTAACATTGTTTTGATATGAGACTATATTTAAATGTTTCTTTCCGTTTTTCAATGCACCTGGCTTATAAGTGAAGAAAAGGATTGCGGCCAAATGGACCACAATCTTAAAACACATAGAAAGAAATCATGAACGCTCTTCGAGGTGACACGACCCAAAGCCCTTCTCATATGGGGTCGATTTAAGTCCATTGAAATAATCTTGATTATCCAATCTTTGTAAGGAAGATTGGACGGTGAGATCTTATTATTATTAATTGTCTTTCTTTTCCTTTAAATATTTCTGATTTATCAATGAATGCTGATGAGGACAATGATAGATAAAAAATGTGTGACATATTATAAATATTTTAAGGGCATTTTATGATCATTTCACATGCATTTCCTCCAATCTTACCTTCCCTGCACTAAATAGAGCAAAGGACAAAATAATGCATTTTAAGGTCATTTTTATGCATGTTTTAGAATTTCAAAGATTTTTTAGTAAAAATATTTAGGACCTTTTTAATTTTCTAAGGCTCTATTTAGTATGTCTGCTATTGCAGGGAAGAAGAGGAAGTTGGAGAAATTAAGAGAAGAAACAAATAGAGAAAATTTCATGAAAGAGAAAGATATATATTTCATGAAAAAGAAAGAATGATAAAAGTATACAAAAATAAGATACCCTTATTGGGCCAGCTATGGAGCAGAGCAAGCGCCTGGCCTCAAAAGCCAGCAGCCAGGACTATGAGCGCTAGGCACTCAAGTGGCCCAGCAGCAAGCGAGGCCCGTACACAAGGAGCCCATGGCGTAGGCCCAAATTGCGCCCCTCACACACCCAAGAGATCGCATATGAGAGGTATGGATTTCAGTTTAATTCAGTTAATATAACAATTATATACTGCTTTTTTTTAGAAGTTCCCAATATGGCATTGTAATCCCATGTTTATTCTATTCGCATCGGGCTGAGTGACAGAATGAAATATGATCGCAGCCCAACGGGTCGCGATCATTTGAAAATAAGAAGAAAAAAAGGAACCGGGCTTTCGGGCTTATTTAAAGAGGCGGATATGATCTCAACCGTCTGATCTTCTTTAAGAAGATCAAATGGTGGAGATCTATCTCACCGAATTTAACTATTTTATTTCTTTTAGGCTGATGCGGCCGCGGGACCCATCGACAAGTGAATCAAAAGAGGCGAAGGGGACATGTACTACTGACGAGACCCTGACGATGCACGCTGATGTGGCTCTGGGTACACTGGATCATAGGGTCCACGGCTGCGATTTAATCGCAGCCGTTGGCATTTTATATGAACCATCCAACGGCCAGGGGCATTTACGTCCTCTCTCGCCCCTAGCCATCGACTACGCCGGCCGCAGGCCATTCTCGGCCGACGAGGGGGGGACCAGCCGTGATCCGATGGCTGGGGAGCAGGGCCGCTCCTGCCATCGGACGGCCTCTGGGGTCCCTCCCAAGCCGTTAAAAGGGGGCAGAATGCCCCAATTTCATCCATCTTCCGATCGATCTTTCGACCATTAAGCCTTCACCGGTTGTGGGGATCCTTCTCAGAGCCAGAGGCAGATTGCAGCGTCGTGACATTGCAGGCGACTGTGGAAGACTTGGGGAAGCTTCAAGGGAGACTGGAGAAGCTCAGATCTGTGCCAGGACGGAGGAGAAGAACAATGGAAACCGCATACCGAAGCTAGGCGGTGGCGATCGGTGCCGCCACTCTCGCCTTCAAATGAGGGCGGATCAGTGTTTTTCCAGTAAATCTTGTTGAAATTAAGTTAGATTTCATCATCATTTCGAGTGCAGTTAGTTTAATCCTTGACTCGATTCATTTTGATCAAAGAATTGTTACCGCAACATCTTTTGAGCATTGCATCAAACACTTGACGTGTTCGATGAATGCATCGTGATTTACCAAAGTTCTACCCCACTCAACTTTAT
This sequence comes from Wolffia australiana, assembly GCF_029677425.1. NCBI lineage: Eukaryota > Viridiplantae > Streptophyta > Magnoliopsida > Alismatales > Araceae > Wolffia > Wolffia australiana. The sequence continues at coordinate 6,740,857 of NC_135843.1, read as the reverse complement.
AAAAAACATAAAAAATATACTCCCCTCTCTTCCGACCTCTAACAGGCATTCTGTCGAACACCTCACGGGCGTTTGACAGAAGCACCATCTTATATTCGATTTCCCTTTATAAAGTCTATATAGATATATATAAAGAACTTACTATTACTTAAATACTATATTATATATCTCTTCTTCAACCCTCCTTTCAGGCATTTGGTAGAACACCTCTCGGGTGTTCGACTAAATCGACCCACTACCTCCTAAATCGACCCAAACTTCCTTAATTCGACCCCTTAAAATACTATGCAGAATACATAAATCACATAAAAATATATATAAGATACCTAAATTAGTGCTGGGGAGTATTCTAAGCTTGTAGGTCTATTAAGTCCTATTAATACCTCCTTACCCCTTCTCAATATCTCTCTATTCCTCTTATTTAGTACATCATAGTTAAATAATTATTCAGTACTCTCTCTAGACTTATAATTACTTGGAGAAGTACACATTCCTTCTATCTAACTCATTATTCTCTCTCTTATTAAACTAAGTAGTCTTATTAATACTTATCTATCTTTTCACTAACTAGGTTCTTATCCTTCTTAAATATAATATCTAATTCCTTCCTTATTATTCTTAGTATCTCTAGTACATATATATATGATCTAGATATTTTATCTTCTCTACTTATATTATTAAACTAATATTGCCCATACTATCTTATTAATTATCGCTTCTTATTCTTATTATCTTAATATTATTACTATATTTTAATAAATAACAACTCGATTAGTGAATATATACCTAAAGGCCAGTCCTTGTGGAGACGACCTTACTCCAACTATACATTTGAGTAAGTTCTGTATTTTATCAAATTTATTTGATTGTAGGAAAATTAATTACAACGAAAAATTAAAATTAACACGGAATTTGCCTCCATCAGACAATAAGGCCATGTGAAGGATGAATCAAATCATGGAAGGCTAATGGGTAGATGACTAGGCCTCAATGGGGCTACTAACGTGGCTCTATGGGTTCCCTACAACTAACAGCAGTCTATAGATACGACTTAGTTGGACTCGTTGGACCCTCTGTGAGGGGGATCAGACAGCCAAGGGAAAATTCGTTGATCCTCGCTGTTGGTTGTCAACTCTGTCAGCTGCATAGTTGGATTTTGGCTGAGGAGGACCGCCAAGGGTAATACAACAACTCTAGAGGACCCCCATCGCCGTACCACTTCATCTTTGGCCACTAGAGGCCCTCCCTAGGACTTAAAAAGGGCTTAATGACCCTCATTCAATCATCTTCCAACCTAAACACACAGCAAATGGCGAGAGGCCCTTTCTGCGGTAGGGCAAGCAAGACGAGGGGCATGACACTTCTTCAACTGCTCTAAATGCTCAAGATGCCACTATAGAGAGTAGAGAAAGACCGAGATCCATGCCACCACGAAGGAAGATGAGTACGGATGCATACTGAAGTTAAGGGGCGGCGATCGACTCAATACCCCTGCTCTCTTGAACTAAGGCCTATTCGGTACACCCTGACATGATCTATATGACAATGCATTAAGGAACATTTTAAATTAGAGCAGTTGTGATTGAATCACGTATAAAGTTGGATTGCATAGATATTTCATAGCTCGGACTCGTTGAGGCATTCTATAGAACATTTATTATGCATTGAGTAATTTCCTTATTTTATGTGATTTTTTTCCGTCGATATTATTTTATAAATATTATTTAAAAGGATACTTAAATATATAGTTTTTAAGTCCTCCTATTAGTCCCTTCTATCTTTTCTTATTCGATCTCCTTCGACCCAAATTCTTAAACTCTTCTAAAATTAAATAAAACTATTATCATCTTATCTACTTAAATCCTACACTTCTCTCTATATCTACAATCATCTCACCCAATTAATATTCATATTTAAATATGACCCTTCATATTATCATTAATATTTTCATACCCTTTCTATTTTCTTCCTCATCTTCATCTCACTAAAAAATCCAATTCACTACTTACCTAAATCTAGTATCCATTTTATTCATAATATCTTTCTATCCTTCTTACATATAACTTACTTTAAGTTAAAATAAATAATTGCACTAAGAATCTCACCTACTAATCATAGTATCATTATTAACCATTTCACCTTATTTCTCCCACATCTTGATTAAAATCCAAAAATATTCTTCCACTACCCATCTAACAATCTGGCCTCTCAATAATAATATAAATATTTTTCATCATCCGGTGACTATTAATTTCTTTATTTTCACTATCTTTACTATTATTGTCACTTCTCTTACTAATATTATAACAAATCTCTTCAGTTACCCTTATTATCATTCTAAATTCTCCATTATCCTAACTGATGTATCAAATTCACCTCTAAAGGCTGACCCCTATGGAAATGACCTCACTCCTACGATACATATTTGAGTGATTTTTATATTATTATAAATTCTGTTTGATTTGGGAAAATTAAATCACAATAACATAAAAAATACACAAGTAATTTGTCTTCATACCAGAGGTAATGCCTAATTGTCACATCGTGTAAACTTGACTTGAGCTCAACAGGGAGACTTCTACTTAATCATTTTTATCTTTTATCCCTCTTGACATGCTACATCCTCCCCCCCCCCCCAATGATAAGCTTATTGCAACTCTCATGCTTAACATCATGGGCACTCCATTTTGAAAGAATGACAAACAAGAACTCACCCTCATCTTGTCGCCTATAGATTTATATTTCACTCATTTATGCATAAGCACCAGAAATTATAATGCATTTGAATATCCACCTACCAGTTTAATCCTGATTACATAATACATGTTTATCATAGTAACGTCTACATAAACTCATATGAGGGCATAAAGCCCTTAAATTATGGATGATTTGAGGGTTCTAAACTCTGTTTGAAAAATAAAGAACATGTATCACTCTGTCGTATGATCTCAAAATTTTATTGTGTAAGAAAAATCATCCGGTTTTTAGTTGGCAAACTCCTTTTTCTCGTTTTTTCCATCTTGGTCATCAGGATTATGAGATTCTCAGCTCAAATTTTGGAACACGCATATTTTGAGCTCTAAGACAAATACATGGCAACCTAGATCAACCCCATCCAAGCAATGAGCTAAAAGATATCATCATTTAAAGTCAGAGGTACAAAAAATCAATACATTTGTGTTTAAACATTCACTTCTCAAATAACTAGGATTTTCTTTGATTAATCTTCAAAAAAGGTGCTCCGCATGCCAAGATCCTTATATTCACATTGGTACTTTTAAAATCCAAGCCTTGAGCTGACAGATACCTATATATTGATATTTAAAACTAAAAACAGCCATACATCCTCACACACCAAAACAGAATGACGTTGAAAAATTAAGATCATCACATTGTCAAAAGAGCCCTTGATATATTGCATTGTACATCCATACCCCAAAAATATTGGGACGAGACCACTCCCATGATTTACTAAAATGGTTGGATTTCTATATTTTCCAAATCATAATTCTAGTTGGACTTCTACGTGTGATGATAAGAAATAAACCTCCACTCATTATAATCTGTCACCTCTTACTCCAAGCCCACAACATCCTTCATGTTTACCCAACAAATCATGTTACAGCATTTGTTTCATCAGACTATCCCCCATATGGAAATAATTATTTCAACCTTGATTTACCCTACATAATTCAGCTCATAAAGAACTTCCTCCTGATCTGTCTGATTATGAGTCTTGCTTGCTATTTAATATTCTGTTTTTGTCATTCTCATCATATGTCAGCCCCAAAACCATTTATAATGTACCATATGAACCCATCTCCATTCAATACGCTTCAACACCCTTCTTTGTGTAAATACTAAAAAGTTGAGTATGCAGCTCTCAAGAATAACATCACAATGGAAATTGTCCTGCTACCTCATGGTCAACATCTGATAAGAGTGGAATGGATTTTACACAACAAATTAAATGGCAATGGATCCTTTATTTGATGCAAAGATTAACTCATGGCCCAAGGTCAACCAAAGTCCAACGATTGACAACAATAAAAATAATTACCGTTCGATGTGCAACGCATGATTTTTATTTCCACTAAATCTTTCACATAGCTAGGATAACAAACAATTATACATCTTTAATGTGCTTGTCCATGATGAAAATTTGAAACTATAAATGAAATAACCTCCTAGATGTGTCAAACCTGAACACTCGTAAGACCCATATTATATTTGAAAAACTTTCTATCAACTTTCAAGGCTCGAATACCATTCACTTCTTATTTAATACCTCACAACCTCTTTGATACACCTTAATATGGTAATGAATTATTTTTTTCCAATTTGGATCTCGAGTGTAGATGATCACATTAAATTTCTGAATGCTATTTTTGTCTGACGGTACCCCATCCAAGAAAAATGTTTTATCAGGTTGAAATTACTTGACTCTCATTGTCTTCTCCTTACTCAATCTTACTACAATGTTGATCATTGTTACATGCGATATAATGACACACAAAGTTCCATAGATGAAACATACTCAACAGGTTTTGAGCATCACTTGTCACGTTTTTCCTACAAGACAATAGCATAGTTCACATCTCTGCAGCCTTCATTAATACATATAATATTCATAATTATGCAAGTGTGATTCTTATAATAAAGTCATAGGATATTTTTAATAATAAATGAATTATGATGAGATCATCCTAAGGCAATTGCATATATTTAAACATGTATCCTAACCATTCATATTCCAAGTATATTTTAGAAGCACATCAAAATTTCTTAATAGAACAGAACCATTTAGTAGCACGTGTGAAGTATGGCTGATGTTGGGTTATATGGCCTTGATCTTGATAAAACAAAGGTTATTTGTATAGTGGAAAACTTTGAACATACTAGTAAAAACATATAAAAAAATGATAAAATCACCTGGGCAAGGATTGTATTAGTTATTTCTTGACATGGTGTGTAGTCTCTAGATGTATCTACATGATCTCTAGCATGTTAGATATCCTCCTTCACCTTGATGAACTTCATTCCCACTCCATTGTCATTGTTATGTCATCCCGATTGTGTCCAGAATGGAGAGGAGTTAAGGAGATAATGAAGAAGAAGAGCTAAATTTCATTTAGGGCCTTCCTTTATTTATACTAAGTGGTTATGTTCCATAAAACCCCTAAAATTTAAGTACATCTTTCAATGTCTAAAATACCACTTTTGTGTGACCCTGTAGGCCCATGTATAAGTCTAGTTAGAGAATCCAGTGGCCCAATAACCTGTATTGGCCTTGAATATTAATTAACTATGTCATATATATACACATTAATTAATGATGAATCAATTGAACCCAATCGCTAGGTCAAGTCTCTGCCCCTTGGGATGTCAACCTACACCTTGTGCTCTAAAATATACATTGGAGTGTGTATCCACTCGTTGATTAAATCAAAATTTAGGGTACAATTACATCATTGTGAAATTGATTTTATTCAATAATGTGTATAACCTTTATTCATAAAATAATTTAATTATTTAGTGATGAGTAAGGATAGTCTCTACAAGGAATGGATATGAGGGAAATAGACCTCTCTCTAACAGATGAATTTGCAAAGGTGAGAGGAATTACGTGTAGCGTACGAGTTGGTGAATGGGAGAAGGTAATAATAATGATAGAAGTAGTAGTGATTCGAAAAGATAAAATGAGTATTGAACTAATAATAAGTCGTGATCAATCAAGCCAGAGCTAGTGGGTAAGAAGGCATGAAACGGTGACGTGATACAAGATTAGAGTTAATTATAAGAAGTAGCTATTTTAGGGTTACTAACTTAGGGTTAAATAGAACATCAGAGTTTGGAGAGACAAGAAGGGATGAAGAAGGTGGTGTATGGCATAGTGATATGGACACTGTGATTGGGTAGAATGTTTTGGGTTCTAGAGGCCTTGATCTGGATGAACATGATGATTCAATGCAGTGGATGAATTGTAATGAAATCGTAATGACATCAACAAAACCATGAAACGAAACACATGTGCACAGATTGCATTTGTGATTTCTTGGATCATAGAACGAGATGAATTGACATGCTCATGTGTGCAGCCTCTAGAAGTCCATGCGGTCCTTGGCATGTCAAATCTCCTCCTCTAATTGACGAGCCCCATTCAATCTCTATAGTTGTCGTTACATCATCCCAATCGCACCGAGAGTGTAGAGGAGGCAAGGGGAGAGGGGAGAAGAAGGGGAAGGCCGCTGAACAATTCTGGCCTAGGTGAATTTCGTTCAGGGCCTTCCCCTATTTATACTAAGTGGCTATTTTTTCATAAAACCCCCAAAACTTAAGTATATCTTCCAACGTCCAAAAGACCATTTGCGTGTGATCATCTAAGCCCATGTATCAGTTTAGTTAACGACTCGAGCGGCCCAACAACCTTTATTGGCCTCCCAAATGCCTTAACTGTATCATCATATAGACTGATTAACATCAGATCTATTTATCCTAATCGATAGGTTGAGTCTCCAATACGTGGAACCTGTTTATCATCGGTTACCGTGTACATATAGTCCTTCATCCACCTTATGCTCCTAGGATGAATTACGTATGGTGTAATTATCGAACCCTAATCGATCATGTGCCTTAGTACTGATGTCTTTGGAAATCATTGGAGAACTCTTCTTTGATATTTCACTACCATGGCCAAGGACTTTATCGCATTGTCTTCCTTGAGCTGTCACTCTTATACGTAGGGTGGAAAATCCGATTTTGACCGCTCAATCGTCTTTTTGAGCTTCTTGAAGTACAAAAAATATGACTGTTTAGAATTCCGTGATTAAAGACTCATAATTCATAGTCAAAGTACAACTGTCTATCCACAAGATGTCTTAGGTGTCTCAGGTTTAAGGACCACTTGCACTACATGTACATGAATCAGCCTAATTGACAGTTTTGGTATAATACCATTCAGGGATCTTAACGGGTCAATTAAATGAACTCTTTCCTCAAAAGATAGTCAAATTATATCTAGATACTTAGATGCCCTTCTCCAGTATCCTTCGAATAGGAACATTTAGAACACATGCTTAAAGATTAGTGATCTCTGTATTACGATCTCATCATAATTTAGTAAGTTCAATCATATACTTATGAATTTCATTATAAGCATCGCGCATGCACTGTAATGAATATGTTCTACTAATGAACATGTGATGTGATACGACGACGGCCGGGATCGATCGGCGCGTTTCACGTCACAGGGTTATGATGCAAATGTATGGGATGTAAGCCGAATGATGAGAAAATACGAATGAGCAGATAAGGACTTGACGGATAACGACGTCGGCCGTACCGATCAATGAGAGACGAGTGATCCTAAGATCAAACTCCCAATGACCCGCTGGACCTACTAGACGTCTACTAGGTGAGGGGCATCTAACAGCCCTGGAGCGTTCGGCGTCCAAGTCGGATGACAGTCCGTCTACCACAAGAATCCCTATGCTCGACAAGGTGGCTAGTCCTATCCGATGATGTTCGAGAATATCACGGTAGCGGACGCGATAGGGGAAGACGAGCCTGTCAAGATAATAATACTGGAGTTTATAGAGGAGACGAGACTGACCTTTGTATCGCTTAGTCCAAGGCGCCCAAGTCGCCGGCGGATGCTTAGTGTTGGGTCGTGCGGACGAGTGTCGCGATTGGCGAGGACAAAACCGGGTGCGGACGGTGCGGTCGTAATTACCAGCAGAGAGCTGAGTCCACGGGTGGCGTGTAACAAAAGTCGGAGCAGAGGCGCACAAGGCGCGCTTGGCTGGCGACGGCGTGGTCGTGTGGGCGGGCAAGACAGCGAAACAAGTATCGTGGGAATAGTCGTGGGGGTGGGGCAGAAAACCAAGTAATCGGTTATGGCGTAGAGGGTGGGAATCAAGAAATCAAGAAAGATGAGGGCGAAGGGGAGAACGAAGGGGAATCAAGGAGATATGGTGAGATCAAGAAATCAAGAAATCATGAAATCAAGAATTCAAGAAATCAAGAAATCAAGAAATCAAGGGGAAAGAAAGTGGGCGATCAAGAAAGACAAGAGGATGCGGTTGGGAATCAAGAAACGATGGGGAAAGGAGGGTGGGCGATCAAGAAAGGCAAGACGAGGCGGTTGGGAATCAAGAAACGATGGGAGAAAGGAGGGAAGGCAAACAAGAAAGGAAAGAGGAGGGGGTTGGGAAAAAAAAAAAGAGGGGGAAAGGGGGGGGGGCGATCAAGAAAGGCAAGAGGAGGCGGTTGGGAATCAAGAAACGATGGGGAAAGGAGGGTGGGCGATCAAGAAAGGCAAGACGAGGCGGTTGGGAATCAAGAAACGATGGGGAAAGGAGGAAAGAGGGGAAATTCAAGAAATGTGGGAGGGTGTTCAACGGTGGTGGGGTGGATCAAGAACGAAGAGAAGGGGGTATGGATAAGGAATGGTGGAAGGGTGGAAAAAAGGTACCAAGAAATGGCTTTCTTGAACTGTAACAACCAAGAACCCTCCAAGAAAGAGGAGTTCTTGATGGATCTGGGGTGTGCTCCCTCGGCGGAGCAGATTTCCCAGGTTGATGACGTGTCGGCGACGCTTCTTGAATCTCCCAAGACCCCCGGAGTAATCTCGATGAAGGCCTCTTTCGATTCTTGATGGCGGCGGCTTCTTGAAACTCTTTCCTCACACCGGAGTGATCTCGACTGTGCGCTTTAACACGTCTCCCTCGGAGTGATCTCGACGGGAGAGACGTGGGCTCTACCCATGGAGTGATCTCGACGTGGGGTGGGGCTAGCCAAACCCCCTACACTACTCTCTACGATAGGGGGGGAGACGAATTGTGAATAAACTTTTCAACAATGACTCCAAGGTGTTCCTTGGGCATGCCATCCCCTTATATAGTGAGGATGGGTGCCAAGTGAACGTGGGAGAGGACGAACCATCGCGAGACGTGGTTCGGCCTCCCTTACAAATTCAAAATACAAACATAAAAAGTAAAAATGACGAGGACGGGGCCCAACAACATTGGCCCAGTCCACGAATCAAAAAATACAAACACACATGAAAATGAGCATAAGTAAAAAGATAAAAGTTCTTACGCGGGGTACTTAAACCCCGGGTGGCGAGCGTCGGCGCGAGCTGCTCGGCGTGGCTGACGACATCCCGTCGCGTCATCCTCGAGATGGTTCTTCGTCATCGTGGCGTCGTCCTCGAGATGGTCCTCCATCAACATGGAACTAAATATAGAATGTGTGATTGGATTTACAACGAGATATATTTCCATTAGTAACTTCTTCAATCATGCATTAAATGTACAATTCTAGATCTTATGGATTCCTTATTTTTGTATAAAATATTATTTTAAATAAAAAATGTAAATTAAACAGGATTGAGTGCGTCTATGAGGGTTTTGAAAGTGATATGGAAAACTACAAAATAAATATTAGATGTACTTTATTTGCAAGAGACAGGGAAGACACAATAACTTCTTATATTTCAAATTATAATTTGCATTCACTTCATAGGTTATAAAAGGCAGAATCAACAAATAAATTTCCTTCCTAGCTTTAACTTCAAATAAATATTAAAAACTTTCTTAGATATCTGAAATCATATTCTCCAAAATATTAAAAACATTTAGGTTTATGCATCAATATTTATGTTAAATACAAAATAATGTGTTCATTTGGATATAAATATATAAGTTCATGTTAGCCATCAGATTTTTTCCCCAAATGGTGCCCCATCAAAATAAATTATTTCATTCCAGTTTCAAGTTCTAAATTGATGATTTGGTATGTTGACCACACGGGCTAATTTCACATGTCTTTACCTACATGGTGGTAGCCATCCAATGCATGTAAGGTTTGCATAGTTTGAATAGTATGAATTTGATTATCTTCATATGGATAAGTACTCACATCTATAAATACATTTGTTGATGTAAGCCCAATCACCTAGTGCTGAAATACAATTCAAATGTTCATGAAAACATATTTTGATACAATTCAGTAAGCCTTTTATGAATTTCAAATTTTTATTCATGACTGAATTTCTCCTCTTTCTTGAAAGTGATAAACCATATGAGGATGGCACTCTGAATGTTTGTTAGCTCTCCCTATAGAATAGCTCCTTCTAAAGAATAATCCCCTCAACATGAGTATATAATGTGCATGATGTTGGGTTATTAGCATTGTTTGAATACTTGAAAAGTAATTTTCAATGCAATGTAAGATGATGATCAATTAACAATTTATCTACAAAAAGAAAATAATCTCATTACCTAGTGGGGAAATGTTCCACCCGTTACTTGCTCGTTGAGAGAGTCTCTTCAAATTGTTCATGTGTCTGGCCTTTTGTTGTATCCACATTATCACTGTAATGTTGGATTGACTCTTCTTATAGATCATATGGATCTGTTCACCGTCAAGATACTCTAGTGGGTGAGTGGAATGAGTACAAAGGAAGAAAATGGATGGCAGCTCTGGCTGGAATGGGCACCTAAAATGGGTGGTCCTTCTATTTATACTTATTTATGGTGATTTTCATAAAATCCCCTTATAATTTTAAGTATATTGGCCAATGTCCATTAATCTCATGCATGTGACCGTCTACACCATGAATCATTCTAGATAATAACTTTAATGGCCTAATCAGACTTATTGACCAACCTCATTAATTAGCTACATAGACATGTAGATTAACTTCTAAAAGATCAATTTAACCCATCGGATAAGTTAAGTTTCTAGCCCGTGAGGTGCCAAGCTACACCTCTTTCACTAGAAGACACAATTAATGGTTCAATTCTCTCATAGAACCTTTGTCCTCATAAATTTCTGTATTTGTATAATCCCTCTTTCACATGAGAGATCCAAATGATTTAGTGTACGGTTTATCATCAAACTCTAGTCAATACTTTTTTTATTACTGATGAGTACAGACCATTTGAGAATGTCTTCCCTAATACATTTTCTTCAATGGCTGGGGATTTCATGTATCTTCTTCCTTAACCCAGTCTCCTCTTATACGCGGTAAAAAAATGATGACATCTTGACCACTCCATTACCTTCATGAATTGTTTTGGTACATTAAGCTAAGATCTGTTTAAATCTATTGATTAGAAACTTGTTTATCTTAGTCTAAACATAACCTTCCATGCACAAGATGTCATCGGCATCGAATAATGTACACATATATTTGAAATTTCATGCATAAATTTGAATGTATGCATAAAAAATCCATATTTTCATGTCATCATTGTTTAAATTGGTTAAATTTGATTTGGTATGCTTTTATGAAGTTCTCAAAATTTCTGGTATTTTTACCAATTTTTTCTGGCCTTAGATTTATGTCAAATAAAAATTAGAAGTTATTAAATAACAGTTTTGAATGATTTAATTTACTTGTCCTTTTTTTGGATTTTCCCGCACTATTCTGAAATTTTCTGATGAATAAATAACTTGATTTAATTATTAATTTAACTCTAGTAAATTTGTAATTTTTTTACTGGCAAAAACACCATGGCGATTACGACCAACCCAAAGGTTGTGCTCGTAGACCGATCCACTTGTGCCCTCGACATCACCCAAGGGGATTTATATATTGAAGGTTGAGTGTTTATAAGAGTTTATTGGCATGGAGTGAATGTAAATATCCCAATCACACACAGACCCTGCTTACCCACGCCCAGGACGCAAACGAAAAAAATACAATAACGCAAACCGTGAAAGGTTGTGGAGGAAACCCTAGGTGCCTACAACTCCTTGTCCCTCGGAGTTGGTGATGTAGGGGGGAGGTGCATTCATCACATCATCATCATCATGGATCATCATAGAGGTGCGTGAAGCATACACACACATTAAGGCGAGATGATGTGCACGTCCACCTCTAGTGCTCCATGTTGTACACCACTCGTGAGGGCCATTGGATGCAAGGCTGTGATAGGTGTGGAGAATTGGCAGGTCGAGTCTCTCGATGCAATGGCAGCTGCGGGCCTCTTGAGGAAGATCTTGACATGCATCATAGAGGGAAAGGGTGTGAGATCATACCACATGGTTGACAAGTGCATCCGTCGTTTGGTTCACCTCTCGCAACTTGCGACAAGATTTGTAATTGTTAACTTCAAGTCTACATGTGATGTAACACGAAGTGCCGGGATCGACGGCTTGTGTTACACCACAGGAGGACATCAATGATGTGTGATGCAAACATGGATAAATGATGCATATGTTCAAAAATTGAGAAGAAGTACGATGGAAAACCTACTGACCCGGGAAGATAGTCCATGCAAACAACACGAGGGGCGTGGCATGGACAAGCTCCCATTGATCCAGATAATCAATTCGAAGACCGACGGGATGGGGGATAATCACTGTGTGAGCGTCCCCACCGTCGGGGAGAGCGATGCATACCCGACTCAGAGAAATAAAATTTCAAACTCAAGTTTTGATGGCTAATCCTACAATACAAATAAAACTCTTAGCAGTGGAAAAGTTGAGGACAACATTGAAGGATGTAATAATACTGAAAAGAGGGGTAGCGAATGAGACATGTGGGCTCAGGCCAGGTTGTAGAGCAAGGTTTGATCGTTGCAGGCTGACGGGGAAATCCCAAAGCTAGAAGAAGGTGTCGGACAAGGGCAACACAACACGGATGGTGTTCTTCTAGGTGTCGGGCGATTCTGGTACAGCGGTGTGACGATATTGGCACCTTCGGGTGAGTTTGCGCAAAGGGCGATTGTGGCATGCCCACAGATGGTGCCAGGGGGTGGCGCGCAAGGCCGCTATGATTGATGTGAGCATAGGACATTTGAGGTCTGCACAGGAAGGGCCACCAGTGTGCAACTATGGTTGCAGATTGCACACAAGGGGCGGCGGCAAGGGTGATTAGTGCCGTGGATGCACACATGCAAGGGAGGCCGCCGTTGGTGCCATCGGGGGGGGGGGGGGGGGGGGGGGGGCGGGGAACTACAATGCCCAAGAAAATGAGAAGGACGGAGGTCTGGAACGCCGCAGTAAAGACTGGAGGGATCCTTGGCAGTCAGTCGAGGAGGCGGGAGCGATACGAAGCAGGCATCGGTTGGTCATAGTGTCGTGGCAATGGCTGCGATAATCATGGGAAAATGGCGACAGGGAAAATGCTGCAGGACGTGGGCTTCATGGAGAGGGAGGCACATCGGCTTGAGGGCGGGCGACGCATGATCGGCACCATGAGGACTTGTCATGCAGTTGACGACCTTCAGGGGTGCAAATCGACACACAACCTGGAACTTGGCAGTGAAGTGTTCGTCGGTTAGCGACGGGCTAACGGCGGCGGGGCTTGGGGATCTTATGCATCCAGATGAACCTACAAGGAACAAAACTACCACTCCTCCATGGAGGGGTGGGGAGGTGGAGACCCATGGTGCACAACGATAATTTCTCCATCGAAAGAGTCTCCAACCCACATGCATACATGAAGGAATGGGTGTCCTAATGGGGGGAATGGTTGTCTCCACCCACAACGATAACCCCACCTCGTTTATATAGTAGGGGAGGAATGGTTGCCCTAATGGACCTTCTTAGGGGAGATGCCCAACAAGGACTCTCCCCTAAGAGTCTTGACAAAACAAACTCTCACAAAACAACAACAAAAACACAAACACTGGTGGCCTGTACAAGGGGGGGTCCACTAAGTCAAAGGAAATGATACGTACCTGAAGGAAACGACGCTAGGAAGCTGTCGTACAACTTGTATCAGAAATTGGGTCTTCACGCCAGCGCGGCTGTTGACGAGCTTGGGCTTGATCTATGGGATGGTCCTCCATGAACATGTCATTTTTTCCATGCGCCAGTGTGGGATGTTATGTTTACTTTGATTAATGATTGGATTAATCAAGCAAAGTGCGCCACATTATTTTAAACTTACAATTTGTAAGGTCAAGATGAACAATATGAAATACTTTTCAGGTGTGTTTAAAGTCTGCTGGGACAAGTGGAAGAGATAGAGTAAGTATTCAGAGTTGTATTCCCTAGCAAAAGCACATTAAGTGATGTGACCCAACCGAAAAAAACCTCCTCTTTGTCACACAATTATTCTACATAGAAGAATGTCGACAATCCTGAATAAAAATGGGAATCACCTTTATCAATTTAGCGCACTACAACATTTGATGTAAGTTTGGGATATGTGTCATGATTTCAGCCTTCAAAAAAGGATATGCTATTTAATGGGTTGTGATTTCTCTTAAATAGCATAGATGAGACATGTAAATGTAAATTTAAATGGATTACACCAAGGGAACAAGATTTTTAGTCCAAATCATCACGTGAATCATTGGACAATGACATGCATGGAAAGCATGATAAGCTAAATATGATTAGAGGATAGACAAAAGAGAAATCACACAACTTGATCTCTTGAAATCCAACCATGGAATCGTCTTGAAATTTTTACGGTAGGTCAGCTTTTCCTCCACTTTCCATCCACATGACTGGATTGGAGGGAAAAAGAGACAGGAAGAGGAAAAAAACAATATTTGAAACTTGCTTCAACCCTAGTTGGCCAAGGGAGACAAAATGAGTCTCTAAATTCCAACTTTCTTGCATTAGTTGGATGATTTTAAAATTCTAAATTTTTTTCAAAACTTCGACCCTTATTTCTTTCTTCATATTGTAAAGGGGAGCAAAGCCCGTTTTTTGCTCCGCAACTTCTTTATTATGTTAAAAAAAACACACATACATTTCTTTACTTTGACTTTATGTAAACATAATGTTTATTTCATAACATTATCTTTAAGATAATTGACTTTCCCTCAGAACCTGAACGAAACGTTATGAAATAAAGCATTTCTAGCGGATGAGCTTCTCTGGATAGAGTCTCGCTCATAAAGGAAGAGTTGCGCGCTAGCACGGCTCGCTTCGCTTTTTGACGCTGCGCTCGTTCAGATGCTGAACACTTCCTGATTATCTTCTTGTTTCTTCTCAAAAAGCCTAGCATGGGGAAAATATTCATGCTTTAGGAGAGATTATTTGGGGAGAGGATCCCCACATTCAAGATTACATATAAAATTCTTAAAATTAGGCAAGCTTTCTCTTATTGTTGGGATCACGATCTAAACTTAAGGTAATAATATTTTTTGGGTTATGGGGCTATGTTTTGGTGCATGAAAACATATTGAATGCAACAGAAGTTAAATATCAATTCAAAATTGATCTCTAAAAGACAATTTAAGTATATTAGCTTGTGACGAATTTTTGCACCATTGACTTGCTTCCTTGGAGAGCTTCTTCAACATGTTCAATGGCACTGCCTCATGAAGTTTCCACGTGATTGGACAATTGCTGGATCTCTTTTCCTTCTTCACCAACTCTCCTTCAAGACCTTGTCGACATCCTTACCATCATTGAGTGCTGGTGGAGCGAGTTAAGAAAACATATAAATAAGAAAGGGATGGGTACGTAAATTTGGTGTCCCCCTTATATATAATTAAGTCTTATGCGTGTGACCCTCTAGGCCCATATATTAACCTAGCGATAAGCTTGAAAAATATGTGTTTTATGTCATTATTTAAGGGTTGTCGAACTTAACCAATAAATTTATTTATCCCTTCGTGTTCAAATAAGGGGTCAAACCCTAGGGAGGCAATGGTAAAATTCACTTTTATTGACTTAGGGTCTAAATTAAAATGATATGACATCCTTTTACTCAAGTGATAGCAATGCTTGTAAGTTGCATTTAACCTTCTATTTTTTAAATTTCAAATTATCTCAATTAACAGAGACTTAATTTGTAATTTTGTTATCAATGAGAATTAGATTTATGATTAGTTTGCAATTCTTGATAAGAATTGCTAAACAATCCCCTACTTAGATTGACTATGTGTCTATTTGATCTTAATTTTTTTGAATGTTAGCATTACTCTTCTCTAAATTGTTTTAATCACTAAAGTCTAGATCACAAGTCGACCATTGACATTCATCATTTATTTTACCCAAGAACTTAATTCGGTTTGAATTATCCTTTTGGGTTATTTAATGAATTGGAAATGGTTTATAATTTTTTTTTAATTCTAACTGACTTATTCAATTTTTTTGTAAAACACGCTCACTGGTTCCTCACGGATTGGAAAAAATAATAATTTTTTATCTTGTTTTGAATTTTTATCAAAATTTAATCTCAAAATTGGGGAAATACCTTAAATTAGCAAATCATGATTACGATCTGCTAATTAAGGAAAGTGGGAAATAATGTGAGTGATTAAAGATTCAATTTGATGAAAAATGGTTTAACCTAAACTAATGAATATTACTAGATTAAAAGAATTGAAATTGGAATTTAAGACAAAACTTTGAACGTAAATGAAATTATGAAATCGCTAAAATTTACATGCAATCAAGTGTAAAATGGATTCAGATTGAGCCTCGAAATACCTTGAATGGTCTATGAGTCAATTTCAAAAGATTCCACGCATGAACAACCAGCTTTTCTTCTAAATGATGCTTGAATTTTGAGGAAGAATGCAGCATCGTATCGTCGAAATTATTGTCCGTCGAGCTCAGAATGCACTCCTGGCTGTTCTTGAGTCGTCAAGGATGCCAAGCTAACTGTCCTCAAGCTTAATAAATCAAGAATGCTTTTCAATTTCCTCTTTTCCCCCATTTATCATCGCGGAATCGTAAGAACAAGTTCTTTTGATTCTTTTTTTTCTAATTTTATTTGCTTTGTACGCAGGCTGAACGAAGCATTGTGGTTGGGCCACGTGGTGCCACATACGCACCGGCTTTCATACGCATGGTGCTGCGTACATGCGATTTGCACGGATGAGGCTTGCGTGGACTATGAGGATCTGCAATCCGACTGGTCCGCACAAGCTTCACACAACTTAACTCGCTGTGTGCGACGCAGCGAGTTACGCCGCATCTCCTTGGTTGACATTAACTTATGTGTGGTGCATGACACGCACGATGCTGTGTACGTGAGTGTCGTGCACCGAAGGCAGATATTGCAGCCCTGATTAGCCTGCGCGCTCCACGTATGCTTTGCGCAACTTAACACTACTTTAGCGCTTAAATTGGCCCAATAAGGGCCAATTTCATGAAAAAAATTATTTTTATTTAAAAGCAACTGAGATAAATTGTAAAAACCATTTATTAATGCATAAAAAATACTTTATTAATTTCTAACCTAAGTTTTAGTGTTAATTTTTTTTGTTTATAGAACTAGGTCAATTAAAACATTTAATTTCTTATAAATTTAAATTCTAAAACATTTAAAATGTGTTAATTAACCTAATTATTTATTAAAGGTATTGTTTGTCTTGAAAATTAAGAAAAGTATTGTTTTAACATAAAATCATGATAACATGCACTAGAATTTGATGTTTTTAAACATTAAAACCCACAAATATGATAAAATTAGCATTATATAAGCTCTTATTTGCATGTTATCACCTAGTAAATGACTTTAAAGGTCAAATAATATTTATTGACCTACCTTAATAATTAATTATATCAGCATATAAGTTTAATCAATAAATAATTAATTTAACTCAATCGATAGCTTCATTTTCCAGCCCCAGGGGTGCCAAGGTACACTTTGTGCTCTAGAAATAGAGTATCTTTGAACTCTCTCATGGAACCTTGTCTATAATCAGTTATCTTACATGTATAATTATTCATGTGTGCAAGACCCCCTATTGACTTATGGTACAATTAATTTTCAAACCCAATACCATCATTTGATATTGGAGAATACCTTCTCGAATATCCTCACTACCTTGGACACGGATTTAGCTGTATCAACTTTCTTGAGTCAATCTCCTCCTATTCCAAGGGTGTATGATCACCCCTTGACCATTAAATAACCTTTGTGTACTTATCATTATACCCAAGCTAAGACTTATTTGAATTTTTGGTTAGAGACTTGGAAGCCATACTTAAACCATAGTCATTCATCCACAAAATGTCCTTGGTATTTTAGGTTAATGGATCTTTTATACAACCATGGAATAAGTCAACCTGATTGATTTTTTTGTATAATAATAGTCATGGGTTCATATGTATCAATTTAGTAAATTATTTCTTCAAAGAGCACCCACCATCTTTCATTAGTGTCTACACACTAACCGATAAGATCAACCAAACTTATCATCTAAGTGAGATTATCTAGTGTTATTCTATCTTATTAATTTAATATTCATCTTGATCATCCATTGAATGGTAATATTTAGAATAAATGTTTAAATAATATTGATCATTGTATTATGATCTCATCATAATTCATTAGGTCATTTCATGTATCCGTGGACTTCAATATAAACATCACAATAGAATAATAATGAAGAAATGTTACTTTCAATGAACTTAAATAAAACATAGCTGAATAATTGGATGTTCTCATTCAAGATCTTGTGATGCAGGACAACCATTGAGAGAGGCGACTGAGGGGGTTGATACGACAACGACGGGTAAAGGGTGCTAGACGGGTATGTATGGAGGGATAAAACAGACCACAGAAATCCACATGGTCGAATTTGGAGTTTAAAACCGATGAAATACTGGTGGTGCAGCTCCGATCCTCGTTGAGGGCATGAGTACTATCTTCACCCACCGCGACGATGGCAAGGCACCAAAATCAATACCCAAATTCACGTCACGAGGGAAACCAACAAAAGAGAGAGAACTTGGGAAACCCAAATCAAATCAAGTCTGATGGCGGTGGAGAATTCTCGTGGAACACTGGACAAGGAACACTTCGACACCAAAGAGTTCAAGCGTACCTTGGCAGCGTAGTACGTGAAGAGGCTGCGGGGAATTCTGATCGTGACGAGGCTGGGCAAATCCGAGCGTTGAGAGGCCTATTGGACGAGAAAGTCTGGGCATTCCGGGCGTTGAACGGCCTTGGCAGAGAGCGAGACAGACGAACAGACGTGGATTTGATAGTCGTGCGCGGGCACCGGTGCTGGTGGCGATCTTGGACGGCCCCGAGGCGATAGCCTTGGGCAGCCAAGGATTGGCCATCTTAGGCGGCCAGGGGTGGCTACCCTGGGCGGCCTAGGGCGGGCTGCCTTGGGCGGCCTGGGGTGGTTGCCCTGGGCAGCCTAGAGCGGTCAGCCCTAGGTGGTCTGGGGCTGCGGCCTTGGGCGGCCTGGGCGGGCTGCCCTAGGCGGCACGGGGCGGCGGCCCTGGGGCTGCCTTGGGTGGCAGCCTGCGGCGGCCTGGGGCAGCGGCCTTGGGTTGCCTAGGGTGGCAGCCTGGGGCGGCCTGGGTGGCAGCCTTGGGCTGTCCTGAGCAGCAGCCTGGGGCGGCCTAGGCGGCGGCCTTGGGCTGCCCTGGGGCAGTAGCCTGGGGCGGCAGCCTTGGGCTGTCGTGGGCGGCAGCCTGGGGCGGCCTAGGCAGCGGCCTTGGGCTGTCTTGGGAGGCAGCCTGGGGTGGTCTGGGCGGCGGCCTAGGGCTGCCAAGGGCGAGGGACAAGAAAGGGAGAGAAAGAGAGAGAAGAGGGAAGGAGAGGAAGGAGACTGGTGACGCGAGACGACGGCAGCGGCGGAGGCGGAGGCGGCGGTGGTAGGGTTGGGGAAAGGATAGGGGAGGCTGGGCAGTCCTCCAAGAAGAGTTAAATAAAAACTCGATTCTTGAATAATGACTGCCTGACTGTTTCTTGAGACAATGGCCTATACATATAGGCTTTGGAGGAAAGAGAAAATACAACTTAACGACAAAAAATTAAAGACGAGAAATTAAAGATGAAAGACGTGCTTCGTGTCACGTCAAGGGGCAGTTGTTGATCTGCCGTTGGCGACATGTCATGATGCGTGAAGGGGCGTGCATGCGTGGAGACGTGCGTGATGCCGGAGTGTTGACTTCATTCGATGAAAGTGGTGGCGTGTCTGTAGTGGCGGCGTTGACTTTGGTTGACAGTGGCGGAGTGTCCGTAGAGGCGGCGTTGACTTCGATTGACGGTGGAGACGCGTCCAATGTCGATGCATTGGCACCCTCGCCATCATCTTGCTTCACCCAAGTGAGGGGCATGATCAAGGAGGTCTAGAACTCCTACCATCCTTTTGTACCATTAGATCTTGATCCTACAAGGAGGATGAAGCCCTAAGCACCTATCAACATCCTCATTCATCCCTTAACCAACCAAAATCATCAAGAGAAGGTTTAAGCTTGAATTCTCTCTATCATCTCACACCCTCTTCCTACGCTTGATGATAATCTCTTTGTGCTAAATGTCTATCTTTCAGATTTTACTTGATGCCCTTGATAAGCCAAAAAAAGGGGTAAATTTATTCAATTTTAACCCTTGTCGTTGTCAATTTTAGCTTATACAATAAAATTTATAAAACCTTACTTAATATGCACAATGATGAGTGGAGGTATCGTCCAAGGGAGGCTAGTAAGGAGTTCAATTTAGCCTTATTAGAAAGGGAATTTAGAGAGGGAGGTAGAAGAGATGAGAAGAGTAGAAGAATTTAGGGAACTCTAAGTTGAATTAATTGATCCAAATGAGAGGATCAAGGAATTCACTTTAGAGGGATCTAAGAAGAAATTTTTGGTTTGGTTTGGTTTGTTTTTGTAGATTTGATAATTCAGAACTGACTACACTATTTGATACTAAATCAAAAAACAAATTTTTAATACCCTAGAATTCAAAGTTTTTTAGAGTTTTCTTTGGGCATGCAGTTGAAGACCTAGTTAAATCTCTCAATTTCTCCTCTCAATCCTAATCAGGGCTTGTACATGCCGCTCAAGCCAAGCGATTTAGAATTTCAGACCAGAATCAAGCAGAGCAATCAAGAAATTGAACTAATTTCATTCAAAATGCACCAAAATTCAAATACAAAGAAGGGAAATGTACCAAACAGGTTGATCCAGGCTGGGGCTCCTCTCTGTCTTACAGCTGTGATAGAGAACCATCAAGAATGACCCTCTCCTCTCAAAATTCGGCTTTTATACTTAAGTAAAATAGTAAAAATTACCAGTCTACCCCTAATTAGTAATTAATTTTTATCTATCAATGTAGGCTTTATCTCATGATCCAACAAATATAGATAGAAAGAGGGGATCAATACGAGCAAATCCATAAAAAAATTGTCTCAATTGGACTCTTGGATCAAAAGTTATGAATAAATGAATTTAAACCAATATTAGTCATTGGATTTAAATTCATTTATTTATATTTATATTTTATTCCGCGTGCTGAGGTGTCTTCCGCTGATTGGCCGACGGCTCTTCAACTCCTCCAGGCGGATGCATCCTTGTTGCTCCACGTACCCCCCTGGCGAAAATAAGAACAAGAAGAAATGTCAAACGTCGCGTTTTGAATACGTTTTGATACGCACGCACATGTGCGTTTATTCATCGCTCTGTCCACTTATATTTCGCCACGTCACCGCCCATACACGTGCATTGTATGCGCTGTGCGGGCAGTGACTTTACCTCCCAGTGCTGGCTCTCATTAAGCGTCGTCGGATTATCATCCGACGGCCACGCTGAGGCCACGTCGGTCGGCCGGAGACTTCGTTGCAAATTTGTAAAAAGGCCCCTCTTAAAAACTGGCATTTCTGTATGACGCCGCCCACAGGTAATTACGTATATACCCTTTGCGCACTCACTCTCCTCCGGTTTTTTCCCTAAAAGATTAAAACAAATAATAAATCGTTTGCAATAAAACCCTATAATATTTTAAATCATATCTTTATGCCTGCAACCACGACCGAGAGCTGTTTTGGGGGTATCATTGCAACAACATTTTACAAAAAGGCCCTCCAAAGTTCAAAAATAATCTAAATACTCATTTTTTCCTTATAAATATACTTTTTTCTTAGAAAAATGCATTTCCTCTTCAAATAAATCTCAGAAAAATCCTAAAAAATTGTAAAAAATCCTAGAAAATTCTAGAAAATTCACTGATTCATCCCTGTACTGATAAATCTCGAAATCAAATATTAAACTTGCCATTTTCATTCAAAAGTAATTATTTCAAGCTCAAATAAATCCCCTAAAATTCATAGAAGTAACATAAAATTAGGGAAAAATTAGAAATCACTTGAAAACAGTTTTTTCATGTAAATGGATGATAGCAACCCAATTTTAAGCTCTTTAAATGCATGAAATTGTGCTAATAGCATGAAATAAATACCGAATTTAGGGTGTTATCATATACTCCTTATGGATTGACCCATTTCTACCCTACACTTTTTAGTGTAGAAAAGGAAAACAAATAAACATCATTGCATAATCTTAGAGTCCAAACACCGATTAAGTTCCCTGATGCCGGACGTCGTCTCAACGGCGTCCGACCGTCACCGAGGGTAGGAACTCGGTGTCGTATCACTAAATAATCGGGTTACGTCCACGACGTCAACCGATGGATATGCGGAGAACAGAAATGCATGTATGACGATAACGAGGACGATGGTTCTACTATGGTACGTGCAATGCGCCGACAAGCTATGAGAGCCGATCCGGAGCGGGGACGGGGTCACCTAGCTAGGTTGAACCAGCCCTCCGAGTCGTCCGAGGCGGGTCGAGGGCGCGCACGCCGTCGAATGGGGGTAACTCCCACTGGAATGCTCACGCGCGTCGGGGCGTCCCGACTCGTACCGGGCAGTTAAGACGCTCGTCTTTGTTTCGTCGTTCTCTCAATCTGTCTCACTCACCTATCTAACCCGAGCGCGGTGGAGGCAATACGAAAGAATACTGAAGGGAATAAATGACGTAAAGAGGCGAGGGAACCAGAGTACCTTCGTCACGCTGGCGACGGGATCTTCGTACCAACTGGTTCCGGAGGAGGGAGTTGTCGGGGGCGCCCGAGGTTGACTGGTGCGGAGGGGCGGTTGCGCGCAGACGGCGCGGAGCGGTGCAGGGTGGCGTGGTCGACGGCGAGCAGTACGGTGGGACGACGTCACGAGCACGGCGGCGATGTTGCCGCGGTCGGACGACGCGGCGGTCACGGCTAGCGGCACGGCGACAGCTTGGAGGGCGTGAGCGAGCGGCGGCAACGGTGCAACAGCAGGCGGCACGGCGCGCGCGGGCGGCGCAGGACGGCCCGGCAGCGCGGCGGCACGGCGGCGACGCTGGATGGCGCGGCGGCGGGCGCGCGGTCGGCGCGGCGGCGGGCGCGCGGTCGGCGCGGCGGCGGGCGCGCGGTCGGCGCGGCGGCGGGCGCGCGATCGGCGCGGCAATGCGCGGCGCGATGGCGCTGGCGCATGCGGCGCGCTTTCTCCTTTCTCTTCTTCCTCTCTTCTTCTTCTTCATTCTCCTCTTCTTCTTCTTTCTTCTCTTCTTCTCCACGACCTGACCCTTCTTTCTCAAAATGCAATTCTTCAAAAATTAGGTCAAGGTAAGGGAAGCGCCCACCTCTTCCCCTTATATATGGGTGAAGATGGCCCTTCCTTAAGTCCAATAACACAAAATAAAAGGGAGAGAAAATAAGCAAGAAAATAGGAAACGGGCTTGTCAGGCCCAACATAAAAAAAAGGGGGGGAAAGGGTTCCTCCTATGGGCCCTTCCCCCGCTACACGACAATACGAATAAAGGGAAAACTATAAGATAAAGTAACTGACTGTGATGGTATGCTCCGGTGGTGGCGTCGCGTCATGCCAAGTAACGGAATGCGGGTCCTGTGTTGCCGCGCGGCTCATTGTGGTGGCTGGACTCGTCTCGGTGGCGAGCGGGGTAGTGCCGGCTCCTCGGGTGCTGAGTCGGGGACGTCATGCTGCTCCTGTGCTGCTGGCTCGATGACGTCCGGTGGTGACGCGCCATCAACCCTCCCGGTGGGAAGGACTCGACTCGGCAGTCAGGGTGGAGGATCGGCGACGGTGGAAGGAGGTCGGGACGGAGGCGTCGGAGCTCCTGTTCTGCAATCCACGTGTCGTCCCGCGCAGGTGTGGCCCGCCAACGTACTAGGAATCTCTCGATGCTTCCCCACCTGCATGGTCAATTACCTCTGCAGCATACAATCGATTGCCTCGTGCTTATCGGGTGAAACAATCGGGAGTGGTGTCGCAAACTCACTCACGCTGAAGGGGTCTAGAGAGGCTGGGGTGGGGAGGAAGAAGGGGCCGGTCTTGAGCTAGGTGCGCCACATTGAATGTAGAGCCTATTCCCACGTAGGAGGAATTTCGACGACATACGCGTTGTCGCCCACTCTCTGAGGATCGGGCGGGCGGCGCTGCGAGCGTGCAGCCGTTGCCGTCCGGGAGAGTATCTCTCCGCCTGAGTCTGACCATCACTAGGTCTCCCACGTCAAATGCTCGGTCGGCGATGCAAGTCGGCGGCTTGTACAATGCATTTTGCTGCGTGATCCTATCATGAATGCGATGATGTAATGCAGAGACATGCTGGGCAAATGCAAGTGCGTCCTCGAAACCCTAACATGAGGATCTATGGGAGCTAGGTCTAGGGGTCGACGGGGTGCCTGGCCGTGGCGATCTCAAAGGGCTCAACCCGGTGGTTCTGTTCACCGAGGAGTTGTATGCGAACTCAGCGCGTGGTATGACAAGATCCCAAGACGCGAGGTGTTCGCCTACGAGGAACGTAAGGTTGCCCAAGCTACGATTGACCACCTCCGTCTGACCGCCGGTCTGCGGATGGTAGGCAATCGAGAACTTGAGCCGTGCCCAAGAGGCTCCATAGGGTCCTCGAAGTAACTCGTGAAGCACACGTCACGATCGGACACGATCGAGGATGGCGAGCCATGGGCGCACGATCTCTCGGAAGAAGATCTGGCGACCTTCATGGCGTCGAGCATCTTCGCGAGGCACGGTGGGCCATCTTCGAAAATCTATCCACGACTACCATGATGGAGTCGTGGTGCCTCGCGGTGCGGGGCAGTCCCAAGACGAAGTCCATGCTCACGTCGTCCCAGGGACGCCTCGGCGTCGGCAATGGGGTATAAAGTCCGGCGCTCTTCTTGACCTGCTTGGCCAAGGCACATACGCGGCATTGGGCAACTATGTTGCCAACATCGCGCTTTAGGGAAGGCCAGTAGAATTGGCCTTCCATGACGGCGATCGTCTTGTCGCGGCCGAAATGACCGCTAAGGCCTCCGGCGTGACATTCCCAAGTGAGGAAGTCACGTAGTGATGTGCGGGGTACGCACAATCTGTTCTTAAAGAACAGGTATCCATCAGTAAGCACATAGTCCTTGTAATCCTGGGATGGTCCTTGTCGGACTTCCGCGATGATGGGGCCGAAATCAGGGCAGTTATCGTACCCATCTCGGATGGTCTCGAACCCCAAGACTGTCACCTTCATGACGTTGAGCACGTGAATTCTCCGGCTGAGGGCGTCAGCTACAACGTTGTCCTTGCCCTTCTTGTGCTTGATGATGAAGGTGTAGTCATGTAGGTACTCGACCCACCTGGCGTGCCGATCGCTCAGTTTCTGCTGCGAGTGCAGGTACTTGAGCGCCTCGTGATCCGAGAAGAGCACGAACTCCGATGATAGGAGGTAGTGTCTCCAATGCCGTAAGGCTTGGATGACCGCGTAGAACTCCTTGTCGTACGTGGAGTATCGAAGCTTTGCATCATTCAGCTTCGCTGAAGAACTTCTGAGGTGGCCCTCCGGCCGAGGACGCCTCCGATGCCGATACCGAGGCATCGCATGTAACCTCGAACACTTTCCCGGTCGGAAGCCGTAGTACGGCGCTGTGTCATCATGAGCTTTATCTGCTGGAAAGCTCTCTCTGCTGCGGTGTCCAGGCGACGACTCCTCCTTGAGGCGATCGGTGATGGGGGCCGTACGGAACTGAAATTCCGTATGAATCGTCTATAGAAAGTCGCCAGTCCTATGAAACTCCTAACGTCGTGCATGCTTGCCGGGGTCAGCCACGACGTGATGGCCCGGACCTTCTCCGGGTCGGCGGCAACGCCCTGGGCGGACACGATGAACCCTAAGAAGGCAACCTCGGACGCAAGGAAGCTACACTTCTTGGGGTGGGCGTAGAGCTGCTCCTGCCGTAGGATGGTGCAGACCTGCCGAAGGTGGTCTGCATGCTCGTCTCTGGATCTGCTGTGGACGAGGATGTCGTCGAAGTGAGCGACCACGAACTTCCCTATGAAGGCGCGCAGTACCTCGTTCATGAGACGTTGGAAGGTACTGGGCGCGTTGGAGAGGCCCAAAGGCATAACCCTCCACTCATATAAACCGTCCTTTATCTTAAAGGCGGTCTTCCATTCGTCGCCAGGACGGATCCATACTTGATGGTATCCACTCCTCAAGTCTATCTTGGAGAAGATAGTGGATCCTGCCATCATGTCGAATAGATCCTGCACACGCGGAATGGGAAAACGGTACTTGACCGTTATCTTGTTGATGGCACGGCTATCGCAACACATGCGCCACGTGCCATCCTTCTTCGGCTAGAGAGCGGGTACTGCGCAGGGCTCATGCTCTCCTGAATGAGGCCCTTCCCCAAAAGCTCCTCACTTGCCGTAGCAACTCCTCGTGCCAGCGGCTCCATGCGGTATCGGTAGGTTCGGAAGCGGCGCCGGGCACCAAGTCGATGGCATGTTGTATGTTCCTCATCGGGGTAATCCGGCAGTAGCTCTTCGGGAAGACATCTCCGAACTCCGATGGAGAGCCTCAACCTCTGGGGTGCGAGGTCACTACACTGTCAGCAGGGACGTCAAGGGTGACGGCCAGAGACATAGGTGTATCGTCACCCTCGCGGCCAAGGTCGCGGTGAATAAGGGTCCTCGGACTATCACTAACCCTACTGGTGGTCGCGGCGGCTTGCTGGCGGCCGTGGTGTCACGGGTGCCACGTAACTCGCCGCCCCTGGTGCATAAAGGAGCAGGTGTTCACGCCGCCCTGCTAAGGTGACGTCGTGATCATATAACCATGGCGATCGAGGATGATGCTACCCACCTTCATGGGTAGTACATCACAGCACGCCCTCGGCGTATGTGTTCACCTTCGTGGGCGCGCACTGACGCTTCATAGATAGTGATGAAGCGTCGATCCACGAAATGTCGTACGGCGTGGGGTGCTCTATCGAAGTCAACCCTAAGCCGCTGACCATAGTATCTGAGATCGCGTTGATGCAACTACCGCTATCCACTATCACCTTGCACGCCTTGCCGTTGATCTTGATGTACGTGTAGAAGATCGATGCGGGTGGCGCATCAACGAACGGTGTCGGCTGTTGAGCAGCCCGTGGAAGTCTAGCGGAGTTGTCAACCCGCGGTGATATCCTATCTCTACGCTGCGGGTGTCGACAGCGATGTTGGCTAACGGCCGGACGGACGCACGCCTGTCACGGGTGGGGCTCCTCGCGCCTCGATGATCTGGATGAATCCTATCTGTCCATCGGGCTCCTCGTACTCAAGGCGCATTCCTCGTTCCGTGATAGTGGTCCTCCGGGTACATCGCTCCATCGCAATAATCCTATTCGGTTTCCCGACATCAATCAAAAGTGTAGATGGGCATTGGTGTGCCCGGTGCCTCGCCTTGGCATTTGTAGCACGTGATGTGTGCTTGACTTGGTGCAGCGCTACGGGCGGGCATCGCCGGTCGAGGCCGGGCTTGCGGGTAGACCCCACCGAGGTGGTTGGGGTCGTTCCTTGGCCCCGGTGACCGGTCGACCCAGTGGTCGCGGTAGGGTGGAAGCAGCGGGTGCAAGCCAACCGTAGGAACTTCGCGGCGTGGTGTGCGCGTTGGGCGCGGGGTGTCTTCGACAGCGGATCCATGTGTTCCACTAGGTGGTATGCCTCGTCGACCTCTGCCGGTTGGCGTCGAGACCTTGCTGCGCAAGGCGGGCGAAGGCCGTGGGCGAAGGCGATGATGACGCGAGGATCCTCCACGAAAGCGGCAACGCATCCGGCATTCCTCGAAAGCCTCGATGTACTCCGACACCGAGTCGACCTTGCTTAAGGTCGAGCCACGAGAGGAAGAGTGTCATCTGGTACTGACGAGCGTGCTTGTTCCTTAGCGTCGCGCCATTTCTGCCCACGACATGATGGGCTGTCCTCGTCGTTCGGCGAATTGCTCATTCTCCCGTAAGATCTGGGCTTGTCCGTCAAGCCGTGTCTCCGCGTGCTCGGCGCAAAGGTCGCCATCCATCCTGTACCACCTGAAATACGAGTTCATTTTGATTCCCAGTCAATGAACTCCTTGGGCTCCTCGAGCCCTCGTGAGATGGAAATACGCCGGCGCGCGCTCCTCTGGATGCGTGCCACGATGCTCCTCGCGCCCGACGCCGTTGTCATCATAGTGCCGCTCGGGCACGGTGAGTCCCCTCGCCGCTGGTCCATGGGGCGACGGGCGGGAATGGGTCGTGTCCGCGGTGCGTCCCGTGGTAGGGACGACCATCCCGCTGCTCGGTCCAAAGGCACCGGACGATGTGGTGGTGGGCATGCACCGTCAGCCCGTAATATGGCGGGGTGGCGGCGTGGGTAGTCCTCGCGTCGTGCGGTGGCTCGCCGAACCACGGACCACGGGAGGAACGGAGGGTCGAACCGACGAGCCGGATAGTCACGGCTCGGGTCGGGCTCGTACTGACGTATTGGGAGATCAGGTCGAGCATAAGGGACCCCGTCATAGCCACGGGCGTAGTCGTCCCGCGGGCGATGCATGTCCCAAGCGCGGACATCCTGTGGGTCGCGCACGGGTTCCCTAGCTAGGCGTGCGGTGGCGATGCGCCGTGAAATGGGCGATCAGGGACCTCGTAATCATCAGCAAGGTCGGGTCGGGTGACCACGGTATTCGGGTCTACCAGCCCGTAAGAGGCGGGGGCCTCGTGCAACCGTCCCGCCTCAACTCCGTGCTCGGACACTCGGGTGTCGGCGAGCATCCGCTCAAGTGCTCCGCCCTAGCTGCCGATGCGCGACGTTGAGCTCCTTGGTCTTCGGAAGTTCTTCTCTTGGCGGGTACTGGCGAGTGGCGCCTCTTCGTCTCGTCCTCTACCCGTGCAGGGGTCGCCTGGGAGTACTCGGCGACGGAGATTTCCGTGTGGTCGTCGCCTCGTGGTATCCCGGCCTTCGTAGTCACCGATCGAGTCGCCGAGGGCGCGGTGTGCCGCGTGGGGAGTGTTGGGACCGGCGTGAACCACCGGGCGATGCCGGTGATCTCGATGCGCCTGGAGCACCCGTGACGTCGGGTGGGACCGCTGTGTCCTCGATATGGGGTAAGGTAGGATCCGCAGCCGGTGAGGCGGTTGAGGTCCGAGAGGGCAATCTCGTTGCCTCTCTCGCCTCGCGACGTTCGACTGGTCGCGGGGAGGTAGAACCTCCGCGTTGCGCCATCCGTCGGATCGTGTCTCTGGCCATTCCTGGGTACCGATATGGATGCACGTAAAATCGATGGATGCGATGCACTAGATGCGATGCGAAGTCGGAGACGTGCTGTGGGCGACCACAGCCTGGCTCTGATACCAATTTGATGCCGGACGTCGTCTCAACGGCGTCCGACCGTCATCGAGGGTAGGAACTCGGTGTCGTATCACTAAATAATCGGGTTACGTCCACGACGTCAACCGATGGATATGCGGAGAACAGAAATGCATGTATGACGATAACGAGGACGATGGTTCTACTATGGTACGTGCAATGCGCCGACAAGCTATGAGAGCCGATCCGGAGCGGGGACGGGGTCACCTAGCTAGGTTGAACCAGCCCTCCGAGTCGTCCGAGGTGGGTCGAGGGCGCGCACGCCGTCGAATGGGGGTAACTCCCACTGGAACGCCACGCTGCGTCGGGCGTCGACTGCACCGGGCAGGTAAGACGCTCGTCTTTGTTTCGTCGTTCTCTCAATCTGTCTCACTCACCTATCTAACCCGAGCGCGGTGGAGGCAATACGAAAGAATACTGAAGGGAATAAATGACGTAAGAGGCGAGGGAACCAGAGTACCTTTCGCGCTGGCGGCGGATCTTCGTACCAACTGGTTCCGGAGAGGGAGTTGTCGGGGCGCCCGAGATTGACCGTGCGGAGGGGCGGTTGCGCGCGACGGCGCGGAGCGGTGCAGGTGGCGTGGTCGATGGCGAGCAGTGCGGTGGGACGACGCCACGAGCACGGCGGCGATGTTGCCGCTGGGCGACGGCGGTCACGGCTAGCGCGCAGGAGCGACAGCTTGGTGAGGGCGTGAGCGGAGCGGCGGCACAGCGTGCGGCGGCGGCGGCAGCGGCGCGCAGCGGCGGCGACGGCCCGTGGCAGCGGACAGCACGGCGCGCGGCAGCGCGCGGCGGCGGAGCGCGGCGCGCAGCGCGCGGAGCGCGTGGCGCGCGCGGCGCGCGGTCGGCGCGGCGCGGCGCGCGGCGCGCGGCGGGCGCGCGCGGCGCCGGGCGGCGCGTCGGCGTGGCGGCGATGCGCGCGCGCCTTCCTCCTTCCTCTCCCTTTCTCTTCTTCCTTTCTTCTTCTTCTTCTTTCTCCTCTTCTTCTTCTTTCTTCTCTTCTTCTCCACGACCTGACCCTTCTTTCTCAAAATGCAATTCTTCAAAAATTAGGTCAAGGTAAGGGAAGCGCCACCTCTTCCCTTATATATGGGTGAAGATGGCCCTTCCTTAAGTCCAATAACACAAAATAAAAGGGAGAGAAAATAAGCAAGAAAATAGGAAACGGGCTTGTCAGGCCCAACATAAAAAGGGGAAAGGGTTCCTCCTATGGGCCCTTCCCCGCTACACGACAATACGAATAAAGGGAAAACTATAAGATAAAGTAACTGACTGTGATGGTATGCTCCGGTGGTCGGCGTCCGCGTCATGCCGAGTAACGGAATGCGGGGTCCCGTGTTGCTGCGACGGCTCGTCGTGGTGGCTGGACTCGTCTCGGTGGCGAGCTGGGTAGTGCCGGCTCCTCGGGTGCTGAGTCGGGGACGTCATGCTGCTCCTCTACTGCTGGCTCGATGACGTCCGGTGGTGACGCGCCATCATTCCCATTTAATCAAATATTGCATTAGCTTTACCAATGTCTTAGGCCAACCTACTAATGATGCAATTATGCCATGATTCAACTTGGTTGTCATTTCAACATGATACCATGTAGGGATTCAAATGGATCAATTTAGTGAACTCTTCCTCTAAATAAGGCCTAGTATCTGCCTGTAATGTCTCCACACCAGTGGTTATCGATGATGGGAAAAAGGTGTCATTCGTTCACAAATGTGCAAACGAACACGAATGGAGAAAATCCCATTTGAACGGATCATAAACGGTTTGTGAATAACTAAGACTGTTTGTGATCAATTGTCATTCCTGAGGAATATTTTTTATAATATACTAACCGTTATTTGGAGTCTCTCCCTTCCCCCTACCCCCCTACCCTTTCAGAGAGAGAGAGAAAAATAGAGATAGAGTTAGAGATAGATCGGTGACCTCTCTCTCTCTCTGTGCCCACCCCCCTCTCCCATGCCCATCCACTCTCTCACTTCCCACCCCCCTCTCTTGTGCCTCCTCTCCTCTCCTCTTCCACAGGCATTTCTCATCTTCTCCTCTCTCTCCTCTCTCTTTCTCTCTCTATCTATCTATCTATCTATTTATCTATCTATCTATCTATTTATCTATCTATCTATCTAGTTGTCTATCTATCTATCTATCTTTCTTTCTTTCTTTCTTTCTCTCTCTCGTGCCCCCCTCCCCTCTCATCCCCATGCCAGTGGGCCCCCCTTCTAGGGATCCCTCCCCTCCTCCCCTCCTCCCCTCTCCCCCCATCTCTCCTTTCGCTTCTAATAATACAGGTTTTTCAAAAGGCACACAGTGCGTGAACTCTTCACAAACAAACATGAATGAACTGAACAGGAATGCGAACAACATTTTTGACTTGTATGTTCGCCGACTAACATCATTAATTATTGTGTGTCTATGTGGCCTTCTCTGTGTTGGCACAAATCCAAGTAGCTCTAGCACTCCTAAGGTGCTTTGTCGGGTAGTTGGAACCATCGGGGAGGTATCACAACCCTCCCTAGCGCATCCCATTGCCAAAAAGGGTATCTTGACACAACCTCGTATCGAGAACAGAAGATGTAAAAATTAGGAGCCTTTTGAGACCATTTAAAACCCTTTCGAGGGCCTATGGTGGCTGTAAATAAAATGTTTTTGCCACAGGGGTCCTCTCGGGGCATTAGGATCACCCTTAGAGGTCACATGCAAACAAAGCTGCAATGCACCCATCAGAGGCGGCAACTAAGGTAGATATGGATGGATCTGCCCCCGGTATTTTGATTAAATTGCAGTTGTGAAGTCCTTTTAGTTATGGTGCACCCATGAGCCATGCCAACGCCCCATCATCAGCCCCGTAAGCTTTTTTCTACTTTATGATTTGTCTATCTAAGGGTCCTACCACCCTTGTCAGCAGTCATCGCCACTCAGAGGCCTAGAAAAATAAATAAGCAAAAATAGGAGTTACATGTAACATTTATTGTTCGATCCTTTGTATGAAGATCGGACGACTGTGATTAAAATGCCACTTATGCTTAGGCTCATTTAGACGCACGCTTCGGGCCAGGTTGGCTCGAAGCCTGGTCATGCTTTGTTCTATTTTTCTCAAGATTGAGGCCTGTCGGGCTGCGATCAATCTTTTTGCTTGTTGGCTCGGCCCTGTGTGGAGCTGAGATCTGAAGGTAAGATTAATAAATGATGCCAAAATATCCTAAAAATAAGTATACCTCATTTTGGGTTCATCACCAACCGTCATATAGATTAATTAATCATGGATTGATTAACCAACTGATATCTCAATTTTCTAGCTCGTGGGATTCCAAGCTACACCTTGTGTTTTAGAAGATACAAAAGACTGTATTGACTCCCTCATGGAACCTTTATGTTATCATCAATTAACAGATACTAGGGAATGTCACATCTAGGACTAGGACTTGACAGGACAGGTGATGATCGGTGACAAACGGAAGCGTGATGGGAAGTTTGTCACATCTCCTGTCACATCACACACCCCTAGATTTTACAAAAAATTACCACATCTTTGTCACCCGTCACCACATCCATTGTCATGTCCTTGTCCTGTCACCAGACAGTATCCCCGTGACAAGGGAAAATTTTCATATCCACAATTAAAAAAAATAGAAGTGTAATTATTTACAATAGGTTGAAATTGTCAATTCTTACCTTGTCATCATCTGGACAAATTAACATGTAGCATACACAATTGATTCTTCTCTTTCCATCATCACACTACCTGCCCTTCCTCTTTTGCTGCTTGCAACTATATCTGCAACTCTTCCTCACTACATGACTTTGCGTTTGTAAGTAACATGCCTCTCTGAGCTCTCTCCTCTTCTCTCTGTCATTCCTAAGTATCATTCTCACTTTCTAACTCTGTCTATCTTTCTCTCGGAAACTTTGCCTTGGTCTCCCTCTCTCTTTCATTCTCCCACTCTTTCTCTCTCTCTCTTGATCTTCCTCTCTCTGTCTCTCTTTGATTCCCTCTATATCTTCAGTCTCCTTCTCTCTCTCACAAACTTTGTATGTCTCTCTCGGACTCGGTCACCTACTCTCCCTCTCTATCTCTGTCTTCCTTTATCTCTCATTCCCCCCCTCTTTCTCTCTCTCTCTCTCGATCTTCATTATTCTCTATCTCTCTTGTTTTCCCCCTCTCCCTCCCTTTCTATCTTCCTATCTCTCTCAAAGACTCTCTCTTTCAATCTGCTCTCTCTCAAACTCCTCTGGGTCTTCCTATCTCACTCTTGGTCTTCCCCTCTCTAATTCCCACTTGCTCTTGCGGTCTTATTCTCACTCCCTAACTTGGTCACCCACTCTGTCTTATGGTCTTCCACTCTTCCCCTCTCTCTCTATTCTTCCAATCTCTTTATCCAACTCCCTCTCTCTATCAAGACTCTGACTTGGTCTCCCTTCTCCCTCTCTCTCATTCTCTCACTCTTGGTTCCTTCCTCTGTCTATCTCTTTCAGTATCTCTCTCTCTTGGTCTCTATCTCTCGCTCGATCTTACTCTTTCTCTTTCAGTCTCCCTCTCTTTTGATCTCTCCCCTCTCTTTTGATCTCTCTCTCTCAGACTCCCTCTCACTTGGACTCCCTCTCCCTTTATCTCTTATTGTCTTCCTAACTGTCTCTGCTTTATTCGGTTCAAATATGTTCTAATATTATTTTGGCTCAATGTCATTGCAAGTTCTTAGTTGATAGTATTGGGTGCTGACTTACCACTATAGCTGAAAACATGAGCTGCAGACATGAGGTATAATATTTTACGTCGTCAAAATTTTTATTCATTGCATATTATATAAAATAATTACTAGTAAGTTGTAAATAATTATGTTTTTTATGCCTTCAAGTGTCTATAAATTCCATTATGATGGATAATTAAAATCACATTATGGAAGGGGCTGTTGTAGACTTGGGAGTCGCGTTTGAAGATGAGGGTGAGTGTCGGTCAGGATACCGTGATGGGTTCAACTTATCAAGGCATTGGACACAACGTTTTGGCTATTGGAGGCGGTGGGGGTATGGTCATGTTTTAATGGGGTTGGGTTCTCAAAGTGTTAGTGACAAGAGAGAAGAGTTGGAGAAAAGTGTTGGTGTCAAGGTTTGTTTTAATTTAATCATTACTTTTTAATCTTTTAATGCATACTTATTTTTATGTATATGTGTCTTTGTTCATGTTAATTACATGGTCTAGAATGGCTTTCACTCATGGATACTTGAATGTTGAATCAAGTGGAGAGTCATAATCAGATGATGTTCAAGAAGTCCCTCTCAATTTGGTTGGGATGTCTCTTACCAAGCCTAAAGGCAAGGCAAAAATATTGAAGTTGATGTAACACGGCTTGCCGGGATCGAGCGGCTCATGTTACATCACAAGGGAGGGCAGCTAATCAGTAGAATGGCAGGCGTATGGCAACCGGGTTGGCAACTGTGGTGGGTGAGTGCCAGCTATTGCTTGCTACATGCAAATAAATGTAGGCATCGGCTGCGTTAGCAGCGGCTGTTCTTCCTGCGGTGAGATGTACTTCACAGCGGTGAACGTATGGCGGCGGATCATCCAGCAAACGTCTCCCTTGAAGCTACTCTAGCAAGTTGTAGCATCGGGGCATGGGGCGGCGCAAAGTGCGGCGAGTATAGAGCGGCCATGACAACTGGTGCAAGATGGTTGAATCAGCGTTGCAACAGACTACAGCGATGACGATGTCATGTGTCACTGCAGCGAAGTCGGTTGTAGGTTACGACTAAGGCTATTTGTAGGCAAACAGATATCAACATTGGTCGCGATAGCGGCGGCTATTCTTCCTACGGTGGAATGTACTTTGCGATGGTGAACTAGCGGCGATGGGTTGTCTGACGAACGGCTCCCTTGAGGCTACTGTAGAGAACATTAGGTGCGGCTAGGCACTGGTGTGGCGGAGCTAGGCGCAATAACGTGGGTAAGCGTGGCAACACGGGTAGTTGCGGTGGCGCAGGTATGCGCAGCGGCGTGGGTAGGTGTGGCGGCGCAGGTAGGCGCGACGGCATGGGTAGGCATGGCAACGGGCTCAATGATGAATGCACTGGCAAGGGCAGTGGCAAGCGCAGGTAGGCGCAGCGGCAGTGCATTGACAAGTACGACGGCAAGCGCAATGGCAAGTGCACTGACAGGACGTGGTGGCGAGGGCTGTGGCTGCGGCTGAGGTGGCGGTTGCGGTTGTGGCTACAGCTTCCGATTGCATTCGATGGCTCGGCGACTACGGCTGCAATGTGGTTTCTAGTTGCAGCTGGTGGTTGTCGGCCACGGACCACAATGGCGGCTGGAGCTGTCACGGCCGCCAGTTGGTGGCTGTGGCTACGGCTATTGCTAGAGGCAGCGGCCGCTGCTAGCCACTGCACCTGTGGCTCGCGGCTGCTGTTCGCGGCTGTCACGGTTTTGGCTTGCGGCTGCTAGCAGCCGGTGGCAACGACCGGGGCTGGCAGCTGCGATTACAATGGGCGGTTGTGGCGGCGTGGAAAACCTGCGAGGGGCAATGGTGGTGCTCTGGCGGCGATGGCGAGGTGAAGATCTAATTCCCCTCCTGAGTGCAGAGGGGTATTTTCATAATTATCTCAAACCCAAAAAAACTAAACTAAAAACACCTAAAAGAACCAGGAAAATTAAGGGATTACATTTTCTCAACTCTTTTCTTCTCTCCTTTTCTTAGGATGGACACCCCCCTCTTATAAGGGCAAATATGGGTCTTCCCCCTTAGAAATAAAGGGAAGAAGGCCCAAGTAAGTGTCCTAGAGCCCCTAATAAGAGAGAGCTCCACATACATGCCTATACATGGGCTCGCACACACACAAAAAATATAGTGCCATACCGGGGTCCAAACAGGTGCGAACAAACACAAAAACTAGGTGTGCGAGGCTAGATAGTCTCCCATCAAAAGTATTTCATAGAGGTTGGAACATGCATATGGGATTGCATACTATGTCATGAATAAAATGTTGACCCATTATAAAATAGGTTGAAGATGAATAAAGATAGATCTGGAAACATATTTTGGAGGCATATGCAGTTCAATCATGTTAGAGTCCATGATAAATTGAAGGGCATTCTTTGTGAACACCTGTCCATTGAGGAGACGGGTGGGAAGAGCGGTGTAGTGACAAAGTATATCAAAGAACTTGTCGATAATGCTTCACAATGTTTTATATATTTAACATATGATAAAACTAGTATATTAGAATGTTCCATTAAATAAGTGAATCTCCATTAAATAAAGATAACTCTTTTCCCTTTAATTTTCCTTCTTTCCATAATTTAAAATTTTAATGTTTGATAAGCTCCATTGAACAAATGAGTCTCCATCAAGAAATAAAATCTACTATATCAGATTGTTCCATTACATAGATGAGCTTCATTAAATCAATTAAGTCATTTTCTGTTTAATATTCCTTCTTTCCAAAATTTAAAATTTTAATACATGATAATTTCCATTAAATAGATGAACATCCATCAAATGATGAAAGCTAGTATTTCATAATGTTCCATTAGATAGATAAGCTCCATTAAATAAACAAAGCTAGTATAGCAGAATGTTTATCATTATAATGAAGAAAAATAAATTGGAGTCTTCCATTGTAGAACAGGGGGAATGGATAATAAAACAAGTCTAGAGAGAGTGAGTGTAAAAACAATGTTAAAGTCCTTTTATGTCCAATGAAACAAATATAATGATATACAAATTATTATGTACATGAAGATTCACATCAAAATTGTGAGAAGTATAATAGAGTTATATTGACATGTACGCATAATTACTTCTATTCATTTTTGCAGTATTGATAATAATGAATTTTTTTGTTTCCTCTATTCAAACACATTATAATGTAATCCTAAGCATTCTAATTATTTTTGAATTTTAATTTCGACCATCATATCTCTCCTTATACTGTAAGGATAAATAAATTTTAATCTTCCTAGTTTCCTTTTTCCCTAATTTTAAATTTTAATATCGGTCATAGGCTCTTATACGTAAATACTTTATATATATTGCCACCATCTTATACATAATATCACCAATAGTATTATTTTAAAGTTATAGAAAAAATTAGTCATGCATTATTTCTTTCCTCTATTAATAATATAATGTATTTTTAAAAAATGAAGTTTGCCCACAATTTCTTCTTTTATTCTAAACAGAAAAAATAAATTAACCCATTTTCATGCTTTAAAATTTACGTCACCATCATCATACGTGATGCCATCCTGTCGTGAGACACATCCGAGACCCTCTATCACCATCATGTCACCCGTCACGTCATCTGTCACCATCACTTGGCTGAAAATTATAATTCATCACAATGAAAAATGACGTGACAGATGATGTTTGTTATTCCCAACCATATACATATAGCCCCTCACACAACTGATGCATATTAATCACTCAATCATCTTGTGAACTTCTTGTGGCACCTGAACTAAGATTCTTTGGAATTTTATGAATATGAGCTCATAGATCATAATAAAAGTATAACTGCAAGTCCACAAGACATATTTGGTGTCTCAAGTCTAAGGACCACTTACACAGCCACAGTGTGAATAAACTTAGTTGATAGTGTTGGTTTAAGTTAAAGAATTAGGTTCTTTAGTTAATAAGAAATGAGGTAGAGGAAATGGGAGACATAATTATTTTTTTACACGGCATAGGTTAATGTTCTTCGAGGGTATCTATCCCGCGGTGATGATGTGCCGTAAATGTGTGATGGCGCACTCCGTCAAGGATCGTCGATGACGTTGTCCGCGTCGCCCACCACCGTCATCAAAAATCGGGTGATAAATGCTCGATTATCATGTTTTCATTTTCATCGTTCTTTCTCGTGTTTTGTGTCTTTCCCGTTCTCGTCGTTGCATTGGCAACGTGTTTCGTACGTGCGCCGTCGTCGTCGACGGGAGGGACCGCTAGACTTTGCCTTCCCCTCCTCCCTTGTTTTTCTTTTTATGTTTCCTTATACTTCTAGTTTGTAATGGGGGAGCCATTTATATAAGCCCCCCCCCCCTTTGTTGACCCACCTTAGGGGGCCCATTTGATCTCCCCCTTTATAAGGGAAGAGGGGGCGCCCTAAATTGTTAGACCAGAAAGAGAAAGATAGGAAATTTGTTTGTTATTTTTTCTGGTCTCTCCCTTCTTCAAAGAAGAGATTGCAGAAAGGAAGGGGAGAAGAGGAAGATCAAGAAGGGATAGGACAATACCTGGTCTGCTTACAAGTTAGTTCTGCCTTCTAATTGCAGGGCGGTCGTGCACGGCTCTCGTTGGGCAAAATTCAAGCCCAAATTTGGCCGATGGCCGTTGCCTTTGCAAGGGGGAAATTTTCCTCAGAGAATGCCCGATTGTCGCCATTGGAAGGGGGAAAACTCTCCTGTGCTGTGAGCTCGATCTGAACAGGACTCAGCAGGTTGCTCTTGGGACAGGCCAAATGCACTTCGCAGGTTGTCCAATTCGCAGGAAAAATCCTTCGGCCGTCAAGATCGTCGGGAGGTTGCTTGATCTAACGGTCCCTTTCCTGCTACGCCTTCTTGAACAGCAGGGATAGCGGCCATTGATCAATTTCTTTTGCCTGGGAGGGCGACGGCCCTGTCCTGAGCTGGTCCTGGGACCGTTGGATGCCGTTGAACCTTCCCCAGCTCTGAGATTCCTGCGGTCGTCAACAACCCCCCCCCTCCCCCAAAGCTTGGTCGACCTTACGATTCCCTCCCGTTGTCGGCTTGAACGTGAGCTGGATGGGAATGACTCCATCGTCAATCTTGATTCAACTGACTGACCAAAAGTGGAGTTGTGATCCATTCCTGAGTCGGCAACCACTAGACTCAAGGTGGCCAGGTATGGGGCATTGACTGCTGACGCCTGAAGGACGGACGACGAACGTCGAATATAAGGACTTGGAACTGCCACGAAGGCGAATCAACCCATTGCTGCCTGCTTGTCGTAGCTGCCCCACCATGTTGGTGATGTTTGTCTTTCACCGACGAGCCGACTACGATCAATTGATGGCTAGAGCCGCGACCGCTACCGCTCTCGCTTCCTCTCTTCCTCCGACCTTTAACAGTAGCTCCGGCAACACCCTTTGCTCGTCGAGCCACCGTGATTTCTCGGGCAACTCTCTGCCACATCTGCTCTGACCGCCGCCGACCGTCGACGACCCTGCAAGACGAGCCATGCGCCGACAAGGCATGACGTCCTCTCCCACCGCTTGTTTACTTATCTCTTGCAGTATAATTTTGATTTGACTCCACCGCGCTCGAGCTAGGTAGGCGAGAGAGGTGTTTGAGAGAACTACAAAATATTTGAGTGTCTTACCGGTATGGACGAGTCCGTTCGCTACGTGTGAGCCCTACGGATTGATTCCGTTCAATCGTAGATGTCCTCGTCGCTTCGACGAGGTTTGAGAGGACACCGTCACCGTCACCTAGCGACCCCGTCCAAGCTTGGAGCTCGGTGCCTCCTTTGAGTCAGAGCCTGCATGTATGACACGTAGGACATTCATTTGTTGCATCGTAGTCACATTGAGCTGTTAGGGTTTATCCGTCAGACAACAACACTGTCGATGTTCGATACCACCATCTCTTATCGACACCAAACCATCATATTCAGTGTCGACCGGACGACGTCCTAGATGACGTCTTGCATCAATGTATTTGTGTAAATGCCCCTCAAGAAAATCACATGGAAATAGGGTTGAATACGGATACCAAAAGAATAAAAAGTTGATGAAGCTATGTCGACCTCTACCACCAAAGTCTTCCAGGGGATGATGTCACTTGACCTATTTCAAATTAGCCCCAAAAGCCTTCGCTTATTATGACCTCCAAATCCTAAACCTTGCTGACCACAAAGATCTAACGAACAATATATTTCTGAACGATATCTTCTCCTCAACAACACTTATTATGAAAACTCTTTTAGTAGTATTAAAGATAAGGCCCAATTTCCTGTATTTCAACATGAATATATTTAGATCAGAAGTATATTAATTCAGAGGTAAAAAATCATAAATGGAATAATAACTTCCCTACATTAATACCTCCATATTAGTGGTCGTTCTGTCCTCATGTCCTCTTCTCCTCCATGTTTCTCTTTGGATGAAATTCGTTGATTCTTAATTGACTTTGGTTCTTAAATGAGATGATTCCACCCAAAAAAAATTTGTGACACAATTACTCATAAATATTTTCTCACATAAAATTTTCAAAATTGAAACAAATTAATCTCCAGATATCAATATTTCATCGTTCTTAGTTGATTGTCCGATTCCTCCATGTCCAAGTTCAAACACCTGTAACTCTTTTAAAAATCAACCAAAATATGTGATTCTAAGTTTTTTGATTTGTATATATGTTAGACACTATCCATAAGTTGTCAAAATACGAAAATAATGTTAAAGATGTCAAAAACTTATCACAAGGTCGAGGATGAGCAAATTTCGGAGGCCAGCATTCTTTCATTTGAATCTTGAATCACACTGCACCAAAAACCATGATTCCAAGTTCTATGTACTTGGATTGATGTTATCAACAAATATGTTTTCAAAAGAATACTCAAAAACTGCTTGAAAATTGCTTTAGGGATTGAAAGATCTCTATAGCTTTTGGACTGCAATTTTCAAAGGGAATGAGAACGTGGTTTGAAATTAGGACTCAAAACTGTATATAAAGTCTAACAGTAATATGTATTTATTATGACTAAACAATATAAAACAGTAATCATTTTAATTTTGAATGTTTACATTGATTATTTTGCCATAAGTTTAAAATATCTTTCAAGTGTTACAAGCAAAAACTAGCCATTATGCCAACGATTTCAGCTTTAAATAATCTAAAACTTTTAGGTATGTTTTCTAAATTCTTTTAATAAATATATCACCATTTTAGAGTAATATCTTCATGTAATTAAATTTCATTAAATCATCAGTAAATTCAGACTTAAATACCCAAAGGTAGTAATTACGAATTTGAAGTTATTAAATTAATCAAGTAAAGTCAAATTCATAAAAATATTTGTACAACGTTAGAGAATATGTTTATCTTCAGGCCATAGAAAATACAAGTCCTAAATACATGATTTGACTTGTTCACCATATGGTCAAACTAAGTAGACTATTAATATTACTATGGCTGCTACTTTATCTTCACTTACAGCCAGTCAACCAGTTGATTGAGGACCTATTGTGCTTTGATAACAACCATTATTGAGGCATGCATTTCTTTGAACCTTCATCAAAATACACATTAAATCATTTACTAAAATTCCCTTAAAGCTTAATCTTCATATAGTTTGTTATGATATCATTTCATACGCTTTCGTCATCACTTATATTTTGTGATGGCACCAAGCAGTTGCTATTTTTTTATGATGCTTCCATCAAAAAGGGATAAAATCTAGAATGGATAAATGATTGCCACTTGTTTTCACCTTATTATGATGGTGACTCCAGGTAGATTTAGGCTAAAGAGTGTCAAATAATTAATCTTTTGTTTTTTTTAATCGATGAGTGATGATAGGAAAGAGTGGGTGATTTAGGAACAGACTCACTCTCTCTCTCTCTCAATAATTCACAAAGAAAGAAATGAAAGTGAAAGGGGGATGTCACTTAAGATAAAAGATAAAGAACCTTGATGCTTACAACATGCTTTCACTTGAAGAACCCATGCATATGCATTTCCCCTAACTACCTATAGGGCACAAACTAAGCATGGCCAAAAACCTATACCAAGATTTTTCCTTCCACGAACATCCACTTCTCTAAAAAAACTCGATTTTGCCTCCACATCTCCCAAGACCAGCAACCTCTACCAAATCCCAAAAAAATGTTGTGTGGGTCCCATGTGTCTAACATCAAAATCAATGCCTTTCCAACATAATAGCATTTTGTATTCCCTAGGAATACAAATTGGGAAGCAAAATATCATCAAAATAGACAAAAGATAAGTGCCCCAGAAGAATAAAATTTTGAAAAGAAACATCCATGAATCTGTTCGAAAGACATGATAGGATATTTTAAGCTGATGATTTGATTAACTAATGGATAATAGGATCTTTGGTTCTGGGACATGAGTGAATGCTTTGAAAACTCTTTTCCATGCAACAGAAGATGAAATTTAATTAAAATTTGATTTCTAAACATGGATACAGAGTACATTGTCGGAAATTGTTCCACCCCGCAAATACTCCCTAGGAGAGTCCTTTTAAGCTGTTCATGTGCTTGGCCTCTAGATGCAACCACAAGATTACGGGACTGTATCCTCTTATTCTTCTCCAACTCCTCTACAATATATTGTTTATCTTCCCACCATCAAAACTCTTTTATGGAATGAGTGAAGAATGAAAATAAGATTCGTGGGGGCTAATCTGGCTGGCATGGGCACCTAAAATGGGTCCCCCCTTATTTATCAATATTGGGAACTTTTCAGGAAGTCATTAAAAATATATATCTTTGAATATCCTTTAATCTTATGCATGTGACCCTCTAGAACCTATAAAAATGTATTTAATAAATTTAAAAGACAGAATACTATTTATTGACAAACATTATTAATTACCTAAATTAATATATAGATTAATTAATCAAAGATCAATTTAAACCAATCGATTGGTGAAGTTTCCAGCCCATGGAGTGCAAAGCTATACCTCATGCTCTAGAAGATATATAGTAGTATTTGAACTCTCTCATGAAACCTTAATGGTCATCAGTTATCTTATATGTATAATCCTTCATCTGCATGAGACCCCTGAATGACAAGTTTTCATTCAGTTATTAATGATGTGCAACAGGATAATGGGACAATATCTTCTACAATATTCTTACAGCCATGGTCAAGAATGTGATGCCTCTTATTCCTCAAGCCAGTATCCTTTATATTGAGGATATATGATCCTTTTTTGACCATTCAATCACTGTCATGTATTTCTTGGTATGTCTCAGCTAGAACATTTTTGAATCCCATGGTCACGGACTCATACGTCTTAGTATACACATGACCTTCTCTACAAAAGATATCCTTGGTGTCTCAGGTCAATAAACCACTTACCCAATTGTGACATGAATCAACCTCACTCACTCTTAGATATAATATAATTAAGGAATTCATATGAATCACTTTACTGAACTCTTTCTCTAAATGGTGCCCACCATCCTTCAGTAGTGCCTCCACACTAATTGTAACAGGATCAGCCATACATACCAGATAAATAATACCAGAATATGATATTCTATAAGGATAATTCGATGTCCATTCCATGTGTACAATGAATAGTAATATTTAAAGTACACAATTTAAGACTATTCATCACTGTATTATGATATCATCATAATTTACTAAGTCATTGCCTATATTCAGAGATTTCATTTTAAACAACACGATAATTTTAATGAAGAAATATTTATTTCAATGAACTTAAATAAATCATTGCATTCTGATTGGCTTTATAGGCACATAATATCCATAATTGTAATGAGCTCAATTTGTGGAACCACACTTGGGGAGCTTGATTATGTCCATAGGGATTTGTGGAAGCAACACAAATGAGAAGTGTGAGTCGAAGAGATAAGCTTGGATTGTTGTCATGTGTCAAAGAGTTTTGAGAATGTGATGAAGGAATGAAAAACTTCTGCCAAAGCAAGTTTAATAGTTGAATGTCCCAATTTTGAGTGGCTGCCAAAGCAAGAGAATAGGAAGAGTGGTTATCTTTAACACTAGGATCCATGTTTATTGATAATCAACCCCAGGTGTTTGACAAAACTTATGGGCAAAAGGAATCCTTGTAGTAACCAGAATTAACATCACTACATAAGTTTCTTAAAAAGCCCTATTCGCGTCCATTAGGTTTAGTGGCGCGAGGG
Source organism: Wolffia australiana (assembly GCF_029677425.1). Taxonomy (NCBI): domain Eukaryota; kingdom Viridiplantae; phylum Streptophyta; class Magnoliopsida; order Alismatales; family Araceae; genus Wolffia; species Wolffia australiana. The sequence goes on along the minus strand of NC_135843.1, from coordinate 6,696,626 downwards.
GGGGGAACAAGATCCTTAGTTTGGTTTATTAGTAGAGCATTCCATTAGTGGAGAGTAGCTTGCCTCCATTGTGAGTCACCAAGGATTCAGTCACGGATAGTGGTTAGGAGGGGTAAGCGAGGAGGTAAGACATTGATACAAGGGAACTTTGCTGGTTAGGTGGGACTTGGGAATGTTGTATGGCTTGGAGAGAATGTAAAATTTTTGGGGGAGTGGGAAGAGGTTGCTGAGTTATTTGTGGTCAGGGAATGCAAAAGTGGTGTGGGCTCTATTGGGATGAATGAGGATGGAGTATGACTACCAACCATAGGCAGTGCATGAATAAGAGTTAGCTCATTGTGATGGAGTGCGCTAACTTACTCCATCGAAGACGTCATCAGAGATGCCATCATCATCGTTGAGAGCCCGCTGGTTTGCGTCCAGCCCGACCGGGATGCCAAGGCGATAGTGAAGACACCCGGGTTTAATACCCGGATGAAAGCATGTCCATGCATTGAAAGATTTTGATTTTCATCGGCACATGCTCATTTATTCGTCATTTTTATCGTGTTCATATGTTTGTTTTCATCGTGTCCATATCCATGTGTCAAATCATGTTTTTTTTTATGGCATTCGTGTCGTCGAATAAGTTTCATGAATCCATGTTTATTTTGTATTAAGGGGGGTCCTATGTATAAGACCCCCCCCTTAGTAAGGGCACTTGTGCCTATATTAAGGGCTCCCCTGCCCTTAGTAAGGGCCATTGTACCCCTATAAAAGGGGGCACAATGGTGGCCTAGAACTTCAGACCAGGAATTTTATCAAAGTATTGTGTTCATCTGTTGGTCTCACGTAAGGGGAAGGAAGAGAGACGAAGGAGGAAGAAGGAGAAGAAAGAAGGGAGAAATGGAGGCACACCGCCCCACCACCACCGCACCCTGCCAGAGCGCCTCTCACGTGCCTTGGCTCGAGTCAGAAATCATTGACTCTAAGCCCGTCATGTAGTGAGAAAACAGCATCTGCCCAATGCTATTGGAATCCCCAGTGCACCCGTGTAGGGTGAAACCCTACGCCACCGCACGACCAGTCAAGGAAAATTCCTGTGGTCAACCCCACGTACGTGGAATCTTTAGAACCGACCCGTTGCTTTGCGCCAGCCCAGCGGTGAGAACACCCATGAGTTGACCTGTGTCTTTGCCCATCGCAGCCAATGCAGTCTGCTTGTGACGCCGCATCTGTCAAATGCGCACGATGATGGTAAAGCCGTGCGTGCTCGCAATTGGGGTAGTCAACGCAAACCCTTGCCTCGGCCTGTGCCCGTTATTCACCGCAGCACATTTGCAACTGTTTCATAACCAGCACCGCGGTTTGTTCATGTCCCTGTGGTGCCGGTCTCTCGTAGTCGTACATCGGTGCAATCGGGCGACTCTATTGCTGCTACCGCATGCGCCCGTGACCTGAGCCATCCTACTGTGAAGTTCCACCTCGTGCGGACCAATCCCCTCCCGCAGGTGTTCCCCCCTCCGTGACGACCACCGCCACATGAGCCCCACGTGACGCAAGCGACCCCTCCATACCCATTCAAACACCATGCATTCCCGCAATGACCATCGCCGCAAGAAGCTCCGCATGACGCGTTGACACATCGTGACAGTCCTGACGCCTCCGTAGCTCGGTCCTCACCTGCTCGCATGGGTTGTCTGACGACTGTTCCTTGCGGCCATTATGAGGCTTGTCTGTTGCACCAGCGGGCGCCAACCACCGCGACACCGTCAACATCCACTCTTCATCCTCACCTCCACCCTCTGACCTCCGACATTATGCTCCAGAGCTATGTTGCTATCGCTTGTCGAGCAACACTGTGCCCTTCACCGGAACCACTCCACCACAACTGCCCATACCAGCCCATGCAACGATGATGAAGCTGAAAACTAGCGACACCCGCGACAAGGTACGCCACCCCTTGGCCATCAATTATATTACCGTCTTCTGTATATAGTCGACTTTGCTCCACCGCACTCGGGTTAGTTTAGGTGAGAGGTTATATCTTGAAAACTATGTCGCGAGTAAACTCCCTGGTACGGGTCGAGCCTGTCTATTACGTGTGAGCGTCTAGAGAATTATTTCGTTCGATATCATAGTCATTTTCGTCGCTGTGATGAGGGTCAGAAGGTCACTATCACCATCACCGGTCATCCACCCCAAAGCTCAGAGCTCAGCGAATCCCCACGAGTCAGGGCCTGCGTGTATGTCCACCTAGGATTCATCGCATCACGTAGTTACATTTCCTTATGGATTTTATCTCTCGAACGACATCATTGTCAACATCAGACATCAAATTGGTATCAGAGCATCCTCTCGATACCCGACCGAACGACATCACTGATGTCATTCGGCATCAAATTGGTATCAAAGCATCATCTCGATACCCGACTGGACGACATCACTAACGACATCCGGCATCACATTGTGTGGGAGTAGAGGTGCTCCTAGAATGATAGATACTGGTGTACTCAATGAGTAAGCAGGTGTAAAATGTGAGGTGGCAAAGGGAAATATTTTTCATTGAAGAATTACATCAAGATGTGTGTGTGTGTGTGTGTGTGTGTGTGTGTGTGTTTGTGTGTGTGTGTGTGTGTGTGTGTTTAGAACTGAATTAGCAGAAGGTGCCCTTTATGGTGTGCTATGAAACCCTTCATAATGCATTGTTCAGAGCATTAACTGAGTTGAGAGGTGGTATATACCCTAATATCTGTAAAACATAAACAACCAAAAACCTTGATAATATTATATTTGATGGGGCATGAGTAGAGTACGTCATAAGGAGATTTACTTTGTAGAGTTGGAGTCAAAATTCAGTAGATGAGGTAAACAACTTCTTCATCCCAAAAGTTTTGTGGCATTAGCACATTCTAAGTCATTAGTAGTTATGATGTAGGACAACTGGGGAAGATGGGAAATGCGGATGACGGGTAGAGGTACTAGGCAGGTTTGGGAATGGATGGATAAACAGATCACAGAAATTCACGCGATCGAATTTGGAACTTAAAACCGATGAAATACTGGTGGTACAGCCCCGTTCCTCGTTGAGGGTGGGAGAACTGTCTTCAACCACCTCGACGATGCCGAAGCACAAAAATCAATACACGAATTCACGTCACGAGGAAATCTCACGATTGAGAGAATTTTAGGGAATTCCAAATCAAATCAACTCTGTCGGCGGTGGAGGATTCTCACGAATACTGGACCAAGAACATGTCGACACCAAAGAGTTCAGGCGTACCTCAGCACCGGAGTGCGTGAAGAGGCTGAGGGGAATTCTTGTCGTGACGAGACTAGGCGATCCGGGCGTTGTATGTCCCACTGGACGGAAATATCTGGGCGTTCCGGGCATTGAATGGCCCTGGTATTGAGTACCCATTGTCGGAGATTCAGGCGTAGGCGAATACCCGTGCGCGCGAATATCTTATAGATCTTCAAGGAAGATTCAAGGGATATAGAAGATCCACCTAAGAACCCAATAATTGATTGGGTGGATGCATCCAGAGGCCGTGCGCATGGATAACCTGAAAACATCATTTCAGGAAGTAGAGTGAGTGTGGAATAACTTACAAACAATATGATTAGGTCATCTAAGATTTCATTGATCGATTATGAATGATTTACTTATTCCAATGCTCAAAATGAGATTTCTTGTAATAAACCAAAGCCAAGAATCCAATAATAAATTGTAGGCCTCACCAGAACTCTTTGGCTTATCTTTCATTAATAAATTATTTTGGATCCAAATGTGCCTAATTCATGTCATCATAAACTTGCTACAAGTCCCTGAATCTTATAGGAGAAAGGGTTGCTGACGATGACAATGATCCTCCCCATTACTCTATGATAACACCCAAAATTTGGTGCTTAATTCAAATAATCTGCACAAATTTATGCATTTAAAGAGTTTAAAATAGGATTGTTCTCATCTATTTACATTTCAATTATATTCCAAGTGAATTCTGATTTTTCCCTAATTTTCTGTTAATTTATGAATTTATAAAATTTAATTTATGAATCATCGATCTTATATGTGCACATGTGAAATAACTCTATTTAAATGGAAATGTCAGGTTAAAAAATTTAATGTTAATTAATGTTGGGATGAATTACTAAATTTTCCAGATTTTTCAAGAACTTTATTGGATTTTTTGGGAATTTATTCAAGGAAGAAATAAATTTTTAAATAAAAAAGATATAATTATAATAAAAATAGGAGTTTAAAGTAATTTCTAAAGTTGGAGGGACTATTTTTAAATTTGGTTGCACATATATCCTTAAAATAGCTCTTGGTCATGCGTTGCAGGCGTAGAAATCCAATAAAATATTTGCAAGGTTCTTAATTCTTCTACCTCTTTTTCATTTCTCTCTCTGACTATCTAGCTAACTAAACTACTTTAAACATCTTCACTAATTAACCACTTAATTATATTCTAAATTAGATAACCCCTATTCTCATATACATCTTTCTTAATCTTGAGATTTAAGTATCTTTTCCTCTTATTGAATACATAAGTCATTTAATAATCTCATATTTCCCTATCATAATTAGTGCTTTCTTCTTCAATCTTCTTCTTACTTGTTACTAAAACAACTACTCTTATTAGTTCGCATCATACATCTTATTAAATTACAAGCTTATTCACTATTTACATAAATCTTAGTCTCCATAATTATTATATCCATCTGCTATCTTATATATAACTTAATATTAATTAAACAAATAACCCTCCTATCTCCTATTAATATTATTTTATTATTTTATCTATCTCACTAATATTCCATACTTCTTCCACTACCTACATTAACATCACCCTTAATTAGAGTACCATAAATTTATTTCAAACATCCTACTTCTTTATTATCTATAATATCTAAAAAAAGATACAAATAATATCTTCTATTATCTCTATCTTTCTCTAGTTCTCTCTCACACCATTTACCATTACATGTTATCTTCATTCTCTCCTTCTCTAGGCATAACTCCTCTAGGATCACAAAATTACTCTAACACCAAAACTTGGAAAAGAAGCCCTATCTTTGTTGATTCACATGGAGAAAAAAAGAGACAAAAGAGAGTGTAATGGATTCGATAAAGGGAATATCTGCATTACATTCATCAGCACATGTCATATACATTTACGGTGCTATAGGAACAAATTTTCTAGGCCTCTTAACGAGGAAACTATTCAAGCAAATTCTAACATCATAGAAGAATTTTTTTTTGAATTTTTAGAATCATTGATTATCTTCATTAGTAAGTGCTTCTAATAATCATTAAAAATAAAACAAGATTAAACCCTAATTACAGGTGCCCATTTTTAGCCGTAAGAAAAATATGCTAAAGAGAGATGAACGTAACGCAACAGAAAATAAATCATACTGGTGTATTCTTTGAAATGATTCAATTTTATATCTCTCACCATAGACATTCTCAGTACACTAATAAGTGCAAGCTAATGATGCTTTATTTTTCCAAAAAACTGTTAATTTTGATAAAGAAAAGAGTTATGCTTTATTTCAAATGCACACTTCTACTTGTGGCTATTTCCTTAGCACTATTGTTCCAAGTATGTTCTAAATAAGTTTCTAAAGAATGTTAGTGAGATATCATGCCGCAGATGACTATATCCAAATATTGTGTTTGCGTTTGAAGGAATACTTATTTTTGAATAAATTTAAACAATATACATGGCTAGAAAGATATTCTTTATTCACATTTAAATTTATTGAGTGCATTCCTTCAAATTAGATAAATCATTATGTGATGGGGAAAAACCGGATTTGCCAATGCATATGAGTTTTATGTATTTAAATGCAATTAAATTTTAATATAAAAAGTAAAAGTTATGATGAATCATAATTGGGTCAAATTATGTCATTTGAAGGCTTTGTTTTATGCTAAATTATTTTTTAAGTTTTCTCAGTACCAGGTAAGGGTCTAATCCATAAAGAGTACGTAATGAATAGATAAATATTCCATTCATAAATATTTTTTATTTTAGAAGTCTTTTTTTTTCAATTTATAATTCTATATGTTTTAATTTCCATCAAAATCAAAGGAAATATTATAAAATAATTTTAAAAATGAAAAAAATACTTGTACTATTTTTATTATTTAAGTAATTTAATAAAAAAATTAAACTCTTGTAATTTATAATAATTTTATAAGGTAAAAAGAATACAATTAAATAAAATACTCTTGGTTGGTTTGGTTTGGTTTTAATTGGGTCTGCTCGGCTTGATGCAGGTCTGTGAATTTCAGTTCATTTGTTACCATTTTGTTTGTGCTGACTGGAGTCAGTTTTGGCTGAGTCACTATTCAAATTGGTGATTCTGTTGATTTTGAATGATCAGTTTGGCTGGAAATCTGGTCAGCCACTGGCTTTAGGCATTGTGGGCTGACCAAGCGGTGATTCACAAAAGTGATTAGTGTTGGTGTGTTGTATCATAAATTCACTATAAATGTGCTACATTTTTTTTACACCTAGGATATCCTCTAAAACATCCTTGATAAATGAAGAGAAAAATTTTAAGTGTAAATCTTAGGAGATCACACAATCTATTTGTCACTTACCCAAAGGGTTGAGTGGTGATGTTTCTGCAAAAAGCTTTATAAAATTTTAAATATATCTCCCACACTCCTGTTTAATAAGTATGGATAAAAAAGTGGACTCTATGCAGCAAAGAAAAAAGGTTGGAAACAGAAATCCAAGATAAGACACAAACTAAGAAGGAAATTACTTAATTAGAAGTGCATTATCTCTCTTGTCCTTGGATTTAATTTCACATCTTTGGAGGGCTAGGTTATAATCTTCATCCTTTCATCACCCCTTTATTCAAAAATTTTAAAACAAACTTTTGAAATTTCAATTTTTGGGTCAGGTAAAAATTCTTACCTTTATTTGACCAAGCCTTTAAAAGGACTTAAATTTGATCCAAAATAAACACGCTGAGCTGCCCCATAAAACCCAAGTCCATAATTTGTGTTGGAGGTGGGTAACCCATTGGGCTGCATAGACAATGACAAGCGGATTGCACACATTTTTGAAAGCCCATTAGAGCCCACTACTAACATGCATTTTATCATGCATCCATATGGCACTGATAATCATTTTATGCATTCATTTGGTAGAAATAGCCTCTTCCATAAGTCACTCGTTTCAGATACATCACTGAAAAAATGGTTTTTAAAGTTTTGTCTTCTTACAGTTCTAAATTCTTGAATCTTGCATCAAATGGCATGACTCTATATTTTATTCAATTTAAGATAAGAAATGATTCTTAAAAATCTCAAGAAGGCAGTCATATGATGGAGGTCACTGATGGTGAGATTTCAGGATACAATCTTCCTTTCCTTGTAACTCCATAAAACCCACACCAAAGAGCATGAATTTGGATACTTCCAATTTTATTAAAAAATATTTTTATTCTGAAAGAAAACTCAAAATAATACTATATTTATCGAACAACAAGGTTTTTTAGTTGTTCATAGGTATATTTTCAAAAGGTAAGAAAAACTTCTTCTCCTGCAAGGTCTTTTAAGACTGCTGATTTCATATCCAAGAGGTAAGTCAAAGTGAGCAAAACTACTGCTTCCCTGTTGTAAAAAAATAAAGTGTTCAGTCCCCTCATGGATGTTACAGTTAATAAAGTAAAAAATATTTATCTAAAAATTAAAAATATGGGGAATGAAAAAATTAATTTAAACAGAGGGAGAAAATAGCGCATCCCTTGTAGTATCGATTTGATAACTACATTTTCTTTATGAATTTTGACTAAAAGTATTGTTGAAAAATATGGTGTACTGATTAAATTAATTTTATTTTAAAAATATGGGAAAATAATTTCAGTTAGAAATATCCTAAGTGGATAAGTTTTAACTTGACTGACACATTTTATTGGTCAAATTATGTCAGATTGACCTAAATATCTTACCAATGATAATGGAGATGTTTATCTACATGTCCTAAAATCTCTAGCACTCAATTGATAGTTTTTTTCCATTGATCTGATGACCAAATTCAATTATTTTTATATTTGAAAACTGTTTATGTTTAATGTGTTAGTTGCTTAAATTAACCCTTATGAGATTATGAAAACTTCACACCATGACTTTCCATGCGTGGTCAGATGTTGAGTCGGTTGAAAAAAAAAAGATTAAATTTGAATATTCATATCAAAATATGTGATTATAAATTTTCAGAAAAATGCACTAACATTCATCTTCAAAGCCGTTGATTTCATTTCATTTGTATGAAGAAATATACTAAATTTAATATAAATTTAATCAAATTATTTTTTCCAACTATCCCAATTTCAAAAATTATGAACATCAAGTCAAAATAATTTAGAATATTTTTAAAATAAGTTTTAGAAAGTTAGTGATGAAAGTAAGATGCATATTTTACTTTAATGTCACCTTCTTATACATAATATTGTGAATAATTTTATTTTTCCTTGATATTTATTTCATTTTATATTTTAAGTGTCAAGTGTAGTTGAAATTGTTGATATTATCTCTTTCTTTAATACATTTGTATTTTCATATCCTATTTATTTATTTTTTGTTTAATTATATTTATTTTATTTATTTCAAGGCAACTATTATTAATGTTATACCACACTCTATCCATACAGATCTGTACGATATATTTAAATACTAAGTATATAAATCGACATACATATTATTTATATCTTATTTAAATAGATATATAAGAAATCTTATTAGAACCAATATGTTCTGTATCATACTCTTAAACTATTATACTCTTGATAATGCGTTAATTATTTCATTCATATCATAAAATTCAGACGCATAAATAAATATGAACTAAAATGATCGCTTATGCACGCTATCATATCTCAAAATTATTGAGCTCATTGTAACAGTTATATTTTTGTTTTTAAAGGTTTTATTCAAGTTTTTAAGAAAAATTTTACGCCGTATTTTTAAAGAAATTGGTTTTTAATTAGAATATACTTTATTTATTTAAAGATTTTTACGAATTTATCTCTGTTTCATCTCGAACCGATCTCTCTCTGCCATGAATTACAATAGTTTTGACTTCTTTTTTCCCTATCTCACCTATTCCAATCATTGCAAAGAGGCATCACCATGCCATAAAGAATCCTAATATCCTATTAATTATCCTCTTATGTGTACAAGCACACACGGCATAAGGAGAAAATTGAGCAATTAGAATGGCAGCTAATGGGTTTAAGGATCTGCACATGCCCAAACACATGGTGAAGCATTACCTTCAGTAACTGTTTAAATGTGCTTGCATTGTGTTTCAAAATTCATGGGTTACAGTGTGTGTTAAATATTTAGGTAACTTATAACTGTTTTATTCCTTCATAGGAATGCATGTCAGATCATGATTAAGGCCGATGAGTAAAATAAGTTTCAGAATTATGTCCCCCATCACTGGATCACTTTTTGGATCTCATGATTATGGTGAACCTTTAGTTGATTAGGTGACAATTCAAGATTGAATGACATTGACATTAATTCAATGTATGGTTTTCTTATGGATCTACATAATCAAGTCTACATGTAATTTGGGTATCCCATGCAAATCGTTCAACCAATGAACATTCCCTGGTCAACTTATTTACAAACCATAAAAAAATTGAAATCATACCTAGAGGTTTGCAGGATAGGTTGGAAATTCAAAACATCTCATATGTGCACTCATCACCTATGCTCATGAAATGTTCTGACCTACTTGACTTTGCAAACAAGGTTACAGAGTAAAACATGTATATCTTCACCCAATTTTTTGATGGTCAACTCTAGAATAAAGGTTTGATCAAATCCCAGAGTTTTGTATCAATTCCAATCCATTTGACCAATCAAACAGACTGACCAATATCTCTTTTCTGGTTTCAGGTCAACTTTGTTTGATTTAATTAAAACATTTTTTATAAGAGAACATGATCGGGGACCATCTCACTAGCCAGGCCACGGGTCGCCAACAACCTCGCCGGGAAGCTCGAGCCGACGCCCGTGACCCAGACTTCAAGTACACGATCTAGCGACGGTTCGTGATCGTTGTTTTTTATTTTTTCATGTATTTTGATTTCTGAACGATCGGATGGGCCATTGTGTTTTGGGCTTCATCCGTTATTTCACTTCTATGCTTTGTTGTACGTTTAAGGGGAAATCTCTCATCACGAGATGGTTTCCCCTATTTCGGCCCACTTGGGCATCCTCCCTACTCTATATAAAGGGAGGCATGTCCGCGGAGCCCCTGGGAGTTCATTGAAATTTAAAGTATTTTTCTTCATCTCGGCTCCTGCCTCCTGATAAGCCTAATTTTAAAGTAAGAAAACTTAAGTAATAATGTTGTTTAGAATTAGGCTTATGCAATAAAATTTGTACTAATTTCCCTTAATCACAATTATGAAATATAGGATGAGAAAGGGGTCAAACCACAGGGAGGCACTTCTCAAGAATTTTTATCCAAATTTTTTTATGAATTAAATGAAGAATGAATTAATTTTATATTTAATGGGCCTTAGTTATGTTTAATTCTGTTTTGTAATCACTAAAAAGTATTTAGAATCTTTATAGTGATGTTGATATTTTTGGTCAGAACACTTCAGAGATGAATATTTTTATCCCTATGTCAAATTAATTCGAATTACTAAGATGCAAGAAAAGGTTATTTATCAAGGAGATTTTTATGTATTTAAATTTTGGAATTAATAAGCAAGCACGTGATTTTGAAATTAGGATTGAAGATGGACAAATTTTTTAGTGAAATTTTGGATTTAGGTATGGTAGATTTGGAATTGAATTTTCCAACAATCAATTTCTAAATCTAGAGAGCGAAAATAGGCAAGATAACCTAGAGAGAGAAAGGGGGAAAATTTGGGAAAACCAGTTGTAGGTGAAATTCGACTCTAATCTATGGATCTAAGATGCAAGATGTGATGACAAAAATTTAGAACTAGGAATTTAAATTCAGATCTTGAATCAAAACCAAATTGCAATGTTAAACACAATTTAATGCATTTCCAAGGGCATGTACATGTCGCCCATCCCTTGGCATTTTGAAATCATTCAAGAACATCAAATAATGAAGAAGAAACGTACAACTTTGATTCTTGAAGCAAGATCTGTCAACTTTAGAAGCCAATCTTGTGTCCTTCCTGGCCAAACAAGTCGGGAAGAGCTTCCTCATTCAGTTTCCCCTTCTTCCCCACCTCTGGTTTATAATCCAACTGTATGGATCATAGAGGATGAAAAGACAAACCTACTCTCAAAATTTGGGCACAATCGGATAGCTTGATCTCAAGATATCACCGTTTTAATTTTGCATTATCTCAGCCCTCTGATCGGTTTTTATCTCTCCTCCATGCGAGCACCAGCCAGGTGAGAATGGCGCCTCCCGATTCGCCAGGTCGCTGCCTTGTTTTCTCCATCCTTAGATCACGTGCTGCCATGTTTTTGCACACTGAAAAATTGCTCTATCATTGTCATTAAGAAAGAGACAAAAAAATGCTTTTTGCATGGCTGAGATCGTGCCACGACGCCTTGCGTCAGCTCCCCTGTCTTTTTTCTTTGAAAAAAAAAGAAAGAACCTTTATCGTTTTAATAAATGCTTGTGGTTATTAATTCGCCACTTGCATTTATTGCAAGAAAAATACCAAAAAGACAATACAAATCTACCTTTTTCCTTGAGCCGCCCACGCCATTCAATCATCAAGGCGATGATTCGTTCATTATGGCATCGCGCATTGTGATGCCATATTCGCCTATAAAAAAATGATTTGGCGCAGCCAATCATTCGATTGAATTTTTGGGCTAATGATGTGGACGCCGCGTAAATTAACTAAAAATCATTTTTAAATGCCAAAAAATCATGAAATATATTCTGTTAGTTCTAAAAAAATATTTCTTGGCTATACATTGGTCATAAAATTATTTAAAAATATGGAAATTTCCATAAAAATTAGTAAAAATATTAACAACCCCTAGCCAAGTATTTTATGCCCTGAAAAAAATAAATCTTTAATGCACTCAAGTCAAATGTAATGTAAAAAATACTTAAAATTTAAAAACAATCATGAAACTATTGTTCAAGCTATTTAAGTCCATTTAATTTTGATAACATGGAAATATGGCTAATAGAACACATATATGTATGTAATATTCATCAATTTTACATTATAAATTTCAAGTTATCATTCCTCCCTTTGGGAGTTATCTTTACCGCTTTCTTACCCTAGAGTGCGAGAGAACTGCATGGCGCCAGGCCACCAGTTTCACCACGTCGAGCAACTGTCTCCGTCGGAAGAATGACCGCCATCGCCATTGACACATCTCTTCTTATCGTCGTAGTTTTCTTGAAGAATTCTTGGACCTGTGCAAGAAGATTTGACTTTGGGTCTACAACAAGAGTCGCACTCTACAAGTCACCATCACTTTATCGTCATCACCCGAGGGACTTCATCGACTCTCCATTGGACAAAGTTTCTTTCCATCACCATGGCCCTCAAGAATGCTATCATAGATCTTCTTGATCATTCTTGCATCTAAGAAACGTTCAGGGATAATCTTGGTCGCCATCGACCAAAGCGTCTGCCTGTCTCAGCCCAGCCACGTGCGAGAACCAGAATCTTCCATGCTTCCTTCAAGAAGTGTCATTTTGGGGGTTCTTGATCACTTTCGCAACCTAGAGTGTTGCCCACAGGGCCTACAATCCAAATTCTTGCAGCCAAGAATGCCATACAGACGTCTTGGTTGAATCGCCATCGTCGGATCATCTGTGCCTCGACGTCATCCACCTGCGTCATCGTCGTTAAAGGATTCCTTGGGTCAGTGTGTGCCCACGCCTCCAACAATTGGACCCAATCATGTCAGCTTTCTCACAAACCTCAATCCTTTGTGTGTGTAGCCCACGATTGCCCAATTGTGCGATCTCGCGCACACTTCCGCACCGAACGCTGCACGCATCATGCGCCAAGCCCAAATGCCTCGTGTGCGCAGTAGTTCTCGCCTGCACCCCCACAGGTTCCTAATCGCGCCATTTGACCAGCGCATGTGCATTGTCTGATTGTCTCCGGCGGTACTACAACCCTCATAGGTCATCTAGTTGGTCCGATTTGGGTCATTGGGAGTCTGATCCTGGTTATTCCATCCCGAATTTTAATTGATCATCACCCAGTTCAGCAATTTCTCTATAAGTCTCATTAAAGTTTCATCGCTTCTGTATTCATATGTAATTGCTGCATTCATATCGCTGTTTAGCCCATGTGTTTTAACACGAGCCGACCGATCCCGGCAGTCATGTTACATCAGAATATAAAATAAAATAATTTGGGAATATCAAATAAAATTTTTTATAATTCAGTTAAGTCTCTGAAAAAAGTTATCTCAGAATTTTATGACCTGTAATTTGATATATTGGGATGCTAAAAGTGCGGTTAATCTTAGAGCCTCATTTTGGGTCAACCGAACACTATTTAAATGAATACTTGAAGAACCCTAAATAAGGCATGAAATTGTACATATTTTAAGGCCATTTTGGGATCATTTTATTTGTATTACCTTCATATTTACAAAAATGTTCATCTCATGCATTAAACGGCCATTTCCAATTGAGGGGGACCGCCATAGGCAATCAGTTTGGAGTAATCAAATGGTGTCGTTGCCGGGGAGCAACGCGTAGTTTGTTAGATTGAGTTTCAATTTGTTTTACTCTCTATCTTGTTAAGGGTAACTTTACCCTTAACAGGTGTTGTCTCATCATTCTCTTTGACTTTATGGTGTTAACCAGGTCCCAAAAAGAAGACTTCTATGACAAAGGATCAAGAAAACAATCTAGACAAAAGTCCTGCCCAAATCCAAAACAAAGAAATGGAAGGGGATCGCCATGTTCAGCATAGAGGCCAAGTATCTCACAATCCTCCAAGAAAGACTCTGTTAGAGAAAGTGAATCCAAAGGCTGTAAGAAAATATACGTCTATTGCTTTAGATCTTGTAGAAGGAGTTAGATGCAAAGTTGATAATACCTTAATTACCTTTCTTGCTTAATTATCATGAGAATCCATATTATTTCATAGACAATTACACCATGATTTGCTCATCTCAATGCATGCCCAGAATTTCAGCCGAGCATGTTAAGATGTTTTACTTTCATCATGTTCTAGAGGACAAAGCAAAAGATTGATATATAAAATTTGGAGTAACCTTGTCTAGCTGGAAAGATATTGAAAGTAAAGTTTTACTAAAATTCTTTCCTCACTCTAGAACTAAGGCATGCATTACGGACATTGAGAAATTTTGTCAACATGAAGATGAAATTTTTGGTGAGGCTTCGGAGAGATTCAATGATCTATGTAGAAAGTGTCCTCATCATGACATTGATGAGCCAAAGTTAGCTAAAATTTTCTATGAAGGACTAAGTGAAGGGAACCAGCTTAAAGTAGATCAATCAGCTGGGGGATATTTTTATAATGCCTATGAAGATGAGGTAATAAAAATTATTGAAAGAGTTGCTGAAATTGACTTAAAAAAGATTAGTGCATGCAATAATGTAAGAAAAACTAGGGGAAATGTCTCATCTTTTCAAGAAAGAGAGGACCTGGGGGTCCAAGAGAAATTAGAAGAGCTTACCACCATAGTAATAGAGCTAGTGCAGCATAACTCACCATTAGTCGTGGCAAAGATTTGTTCAATGTGTGGCAGCAAAGAGCATGAGAATGGTGCATGTCAGAAAAAGGAAGAAGAAGTGCAGGTGATCTACTCCAATCAACAACCATGGAGTGAGCAACAAAACTCTAAGGCCTTTCCTCAGAGACCTGTCTTCAACCAACTTGCCAAGCCCACATTTCAAGCTCACCCACCTGTCCATCATGGCCTATCTTACAGGAAACCTCCACAGCCTACCTTCCAAGCGCCTCCTTATTAAGCTCCGAATCCACAAGTGTCACAGATTCAAGGTACAACTGACCCTTTAGACAAAATGAGTTCCATGATACAGGGGTTAGCGCAAATGATGGAGCTACAAATTAAAGCTACTACGGAGAATCAGCATCAGATCAAGGTTCTGGTGGACACTCTTCAAAAGAACCAAGGAAAAATTGGAGGTAAAGGACTTGAACCCAACTCCCATTCAGGTCCCTTCCCAACTCAGCCTTGCATTAATCCTAGAAAGGTTTGTGCTATTGATGGTAGTAGAGCTCATGATTTAGAAATGGAAAACTTAAGGCTGATCAAGAAGAAATTGAAGCCATTTCTAAAATAAGGAATGGTAAATAACTTCAGGATCCACCTAAGGATATAAGAAAGAAAAATGTAGATGAAATATAACCTACACAACAGAAAGACCTCTTAGAGCCCTCTCCCCCTATCCCGTATCCCACTGCGCTTATAAAACCTAAGACTATCCTAGAGAATGAGAAACGAATCATTAAGAGCTTTCATGATGCCATCATGAAAATCACTAAGGATATGATAGATAGTTCACCCTTCTTCAAAAAATATTTCAAAGACTTTTGTATCCCAAAGAGGAAAAGGGAAGTATCAAAGATGACTGAGAAGTCATCAATCATTATTAGAGGAGTACCGCCTAAGTTAAAAGATACTGGATCTCCTTTGATAACTTCTGAAACTGAAGGAAGGAAATTCACTAGAGTCCTCTTAGATACCGGAGCCAGTGTTAGCATTATGCCTAAAGCAGTCTTTGATGAATATAAATTTGGGGAGTTAGAAGACACCTAAATGGACTTGTTATTAGCTGATGGATCAGTTAGGAGGCCTACAGGATTATTAAATGGCATGGTGATTAAAGTAAATCAATGTAGCCTCCTTAATGATTTCATTGTGACTGAAGTGAATGTTAAGGAGGACCTAAACCTAGCTCCAATTATCCTAGGTCGACCATTTTTATTAAAAGCTACGACAGTCCTTCACTTTGAAAGAGGAATAGTGGATTTAAAGATAGGGGATGAAAATATTCAAATGAATATCATTAGACCTTTAAAGCATCCTAGAAGAAAAGTGGAAATCAATTTTTATGAAATAGATGCTGGAGATGAATGTATACTCCAAACTCATCCCTTAGGAGTAGAGGATCTTCATCATGAAGAAGAAGAACCAACCATCCCTCCTGAACCTCCAGACTGAGGATTAGACCTTAAATCCTCACTCAACCTGAACAAAAAGGAACAAAAGGACATTTTGAAGTTTTGTTTCAATGCTAGGAGGTGGGCATTACTCTTCTTGTAGTTATGGCTTAATCCCTATCTACAAGATGAAGTTGTTAAAGAGCAATTGACTATCTACCTAGAGGAGTCTCCAGATAAGAAAATACATTCCACTTTTTAATAACCCTTTTCTTTTAGTTTTGGTTTGTTTTTTCAGGAATAAATCAACAAGAAAATTTGGGAAATGAACAACAAGACGAATAAATGCATAGTTTGCACTTTCGTTTCCCTTTTATTTTACTTTTTTCTGCAATTGGGACATTGCATACATTAAATAGGGGGGAAAAAATATGATCTTCTTGAAAACATGTTTTTTTAACACTGAATTTCTTCGAGGCACTCTTATATACTCCAAGCAAGAAATGTTGTCTAGCATCCTTGATTATGAACCAAGGGGGAAATAACATGTCTAGGAGAAGAAAGACTTCATAGTACCTCCCTGATAAGATCACCTAAAATAGAGCCACCTCAATTAATTCTCTAGAGGATGTCTTCTTCAGTTTGGTAGATGACTGAAACCATCATGTCTCATAGCAAAGTCTGATTTTCAAGTTCTGATATCAACCCTTCTTTTACCCACCTTATATTAAAGAGCATAAAACCTCAAGGCAAGTATTATTTTCACGGGAACTATGATGTAGAGTGAACCAAATGCAAAGATACATGTATCCTGAATAAGTGTCATGCGTGTTTACCCCAATACATCTGTACACCTTTGAATAAGTGATCCCATTGCCAAGACACATTGAACAAGTGGCTTGGCCGCAAATAAGTGTCATGCAAGAAAGTAATTCACATCCCCGAATGAATATTCATGCAGATTGTGGAGGGGATCTCTACTATCCACTTAGCCCAAATATTCTTTACTAGCCAAGGGAAAAGTCTCATAAAATTGGGGTGGGAAGAATTTCTTTAAAACCTTGTTCTTCTCTATATGAGCATGAAATGTCTTAGTTATCTTGGACAGAAGATTGAATCCTTTAGAAAAATGATTTCACCCAATGTTTTTCCTTTGTGACTCTTCTTTTAGGGGAATCTCCTTAATAGGTCTTTGATGAAGATGCTGAAATGTCTATGGTCCTAGAATGTATCTTCCCCTTTGTATTCCTAGGGACTAGTAACATTTGATTAATCCCTGGCATCGGCACCATTTGAATAGTCCAAACTAGGGGTTCAAAATTGATGATGAAACGATCACTAACTAGTTCGTTTGTAAGGCTAGTATGGGTGTAATCAACAAATTTGTTACATTACCAGTATTAATTAGTAAGCGACGATCCCACAGGGAGTTAGGTAGCTAATTAGGATGAATTTCAGTATGAATTTTAATTTCCAGGATTTTATAAGTCTCTTTGATAAGGTTTTTATTTGTTAGAAGGGTTTATTTTCAAAGAAAAAATATCCGTACTATTTTTACTATGCATGGAAAATATTTCATAAAGAGCCAATAGAGAAAATGATTTTTGAGATTTTTCTCAGAATTTTTTATTGTCTCCAGAGAGAGATAAAAAAATTCTGAAGTTAATACGATTGTAATTCACTTATCCGGTTCAAAGTTGTTGAACCAGATGAGAGAAAGTTGTTCAAATCTTTATTGAACTGAGTTAACTCAGTTGGTGAACAATTCCTGACCCTTTGATGAAGAGAGAGATATGTGCGCAGTCTTTGGGCGCTCCGCAGTTGACTGCGCGAGAGGAAATGCCCACCTGTGCGCTGGGCTTCGCCAACAGAGACGCTCTCACGTGCAACGGACCATCTAGAGTTCCAGAAGTCGTTTTGACACATGTGAGTAGGCATTGGAAAGCTTATGAATTTGGCTATATGCTGTATGATAGTCAAGAAGCTTAGTAAAATAATGGAAGGAGGTAGAACATGGAGAAGAGAGGAACCTTTTTTCTCACACCCAAGGGGCCCAAGATTATATTTTCAGCTCCCTACCATCTGGCTTCAAGATCCAAGACGCTCCCAGAAAACTCCTTGCACCTTCAAGATGAAGGTGGACCCAGGAACAAGCTTAACAGATGGAGAAAGTGGAACAAAACAATACTCAATTCTTGGATGCCCTCGAGGAGGGTGAGGGGGGCCCTTTTGTAGGGTTACATGTGTTTTTTTCAGTCATTCTTGGTGGTTGGATCATGGATGAACGCCCAGGATTGAGTTCTTGAGGCCTCAATCCAGGTGATCAGACCCCAACCAATCTGATTCTTTCCCTCCAGGTCAAATTTGGAGGCAAAAGAACAAGTTGGTTAGAGTTTGTTACAACTCATCCCAAGCCCTTGGATTTGAGCTGGAATGGATGGATGGATGCGTTCCACCTCATGAATCCTTGGCTGGATACGACCCTGGGCTCTCCTCCAAACAGGACCTACCAGCTGGAGTCCTCCTCAGGTGTCTTGACCATCCTCAAATCCTCCAAAGACCTTCTAGAAGGTTTTCTTCAAGCTCCTTCACAACATGCCTACTAGTTGAGTCAAGCCCATTGAATAGCGTGCATCTTTTTTCATTATAGCTCCTTATGGTATGAAAATGTGTCCCAAGCCTCAATACTCATGTATTGAACTGCTCAAAAATTTTCGTAATTTTATGACGACTAGAGGTCAGCTTTTGACCTGAAAAGTCAACATACTAGGGAAATTGTTAGATCCACGTCCCCTTTGACTCATTGAGTCTAGTGGGGTTTAGAAATATTCCTGGAAGCCTCTAAAAAGAAGTCCCAAACTATGTAACTGGTAAAATATATGTCAGATCATTGAAGGAAACCTCAAATTAGTATGAAAAATTATCTTTTTAATCATTGCAAAAAGTGGAAGGCATGATTTCATTATTATGTAAAATGAGTGTTTTTGGTAGTGTTGAACTAAATTTCAGGGCAGTTAGGATGAAGAATGCATGCAAATGACTACCCTTATTTGACCTTATCAATCAGACGGCTTGGGAGGATTCCCATGGCTAGTCCATGTTCTTTACGGCCATGGGAGATCCTTCAAAGGCTTAAAAAGGGGTACCATGGCCCTAAAATGGTATCTTCTTACGGAAGTACTCGACAGTGGCTTGAGACCCATCCTAGGCTTATTTGGTCAAATTGGAAATGGAGGACCATCCGGGAGACCAAGCCTGAGCTCATCAATAACCGCATTGTGGAGGTTGAGCCGACGCGAAGAACCCAAGCTTCAAATATCAAGCTTGACAACATGTCCCTAGAATTCATTTGATTTATGCACATTTTTTGGATTTTATGGAGGGCCCCTGTGTTTCGGCCTCCCCTTGTCTTTTCCCATGTTTTGGCTTTATTTGGGCCATTAGGAGAATGTACGTGTTAGGATGTTTCCCTAATTTGGCCCATTAGGGCACCCCCCCCCCCAACCCTAAATAAGGGAAGGTATGCCTAGGGGACCACTAGAAAAAGTCTTATTATGAAATACTTGAATTAGTTAGACAAAGAATAGAATATAGTTTAACTTATTTTTCCAGTATTTTCATAGTTTGGGCAAAATTATGAGATTGCCCTTGCATATGAGGGTTCCTCCCTTGGCAACCCTAGCCACCACCAACGCTGCGCCGCCGCCGCCGCTAGCGACTGACCCTGTTGTCGCAGCTCGACAGTACCACCCTCGCTGGGCCCACCCAAAGTCACGCGCCACCACTGTTTGTGAGCGCTGCCATCGTGGAAGCCCCAGATCTGAGCCTCAGCTGCCC
Organism: Wolffia australiana; assembly: GCF_029677425.1. Taxonomy (NCBI): domain Eukaryota; kingdom Viridiplantae; phylum Streptophyta; class Magnoliopsida; order Alismatales; family Araceae; genus Wolffia; species Wolffia australiana. Next base: position 6,676,688 of record NC_135843.1, on the reverse strand, counting down.
ACCAGCTGTCGTAGCTAAGTCGCCAGCCACCACCACGTCGTCGTACTACGCACCGCCAGTGGTTGTGCCTCTGATTGACCCCTCGCAATGCCAACAAGCCAGGCGTTGCCACTACCGCGTTGTTGCTTCCCACGCCAAAGCACCCTGCGCCACAGCACCCAATACCACTACGCTCCTCATCGCACCCGTGCCACTACACCTCACGTCGTTGCAACATCGCACTCGTGCACCCCTCGCCTCGCGCCCTTGCCCCATTGCCCCTGCGTTTCTGTGCCTCGCATCGTTGTGCCCTTGCATCAATGTGGCCCGCGTCAACTGGCCCCATGCTGTCATGCCCTTCACCATTGAGTCCTGCTTCTCTGAACCCCCATCGCCACGTCTCACGCCGCCGCGCTCCACACAGCCTCACCCCGTGACAGTCATGCATCCACAGCAACGCCAGCGCGGTCGTTGTCGCATGTGCTTGTATCCGTTGTCACTAACCCACCGTCGTCGACTTCATCCTGACAAGTCACATTGCTCTTGACCTCTCCTGTAGTTGCCAAAAGCTTCCTCGTCAAGGACAATCACGACTCACCTCGAACAGCCAGACCCTAGTCTGCAGGTCACACCACTCTTTCTACCTCTTTTCAGTATTATTACATGTGTCAATGCCGTCCAAGCCTGCTCCTCTGCTGAGAAATTGCAAATTGTGGGTCTAGCCCCTAAATCGTGAGATTGGGAATTTTGTTCTCAGTGCTGGATTTGTGTCACTCTCGGCATCGGTTGTGGATGCCTTCAGACAGTGATTGTCCTCCCCTTCGTCGGCCTTCGAGTTGTTCCCTCGGTTCATTGGGAGCTTGTCCATTACCCTAGACCCCTCCTGTTGACTATCTGGTATGTTGTAGTAGGTTAGTGGCTCGACGTATATATCATTGGTTTTATTGTGCTTGCATCATTCAATCATGTTTGCATCCAAGATCACCTGACCCCTTCTGTGGTGTAACACGAGTCGTTCGATCTGGGCCTTGTCGTGTTACATCAAGGTGACAACTCCATTAAGCTGGATTGGCTCAAGAAGACACCAGAAGAGATCAAGAATGCCAAGGAACGTGCCAGCATGGAGGAAGACGATCTGAATCGCTCACCAAAGTTAAGGGATGGCATCGGTGCCCCCATCCTCAACTCACCAAAATCAGGGCATCTTCGGTGCATTTCTAACCTTCCTTTGGTTGATAATGAGTTTACCGACATATTTGAATATGTAGATCTAGTCCTGTAGACGCCGGATTTCATCATGTTATCATTGCAGTCTCTTTTAGGAATTTTATAGAGCATGTTCTGTTCAATTTGCACATTTTACACTATTTTCATTATTTTCTCCAAAATTTTACCTCATAAAAATATTTAATTAAATATCACACCTATATAAGCCATACTCTACTATTATAATCTTCCATAAATCATATAATACTATAAATATTCACTCATAATCAATTTTATTAATCCTAACTATCCTTTCTTATTATCTCCCTTTATATCTAATTAAATAAATTATTATAAATCAGATAATACTTATTCTCGCATCCATATTTCTTACTCTTCAGATATAAGTAAGTATATACATTTATCTTTTCCTCTTATTGAATCTATAAATCAATTAATATTCCTTATTTCCCCTACTAGAATTAGTACTTCTTTCTTCTTACCTCAATAAAATAAAAAGTCATATTAGTCAACTCCTTATTTTCTTATTAAAAATAAAAATACTCTTCACTATCTAACTTGATCTTAATATCCATTATATATATATATATATATATCTCCTATCTCAAATAAAACTTACTGTTAATTAAATAAATAATCCTCCTATGTCCTATTAATATTATTTTATTATTCTATTTATCTCAACCATTAGATACTTCCTCCCAGTTACTAATTACTTATCTTCTACTATTTTCACTATCTTCACTAACATTATTAATTCTATAACTCAACTATAACTAATATCTTAAACTACCATGATTATCATGCAAAATTCTCCATCACCCTAACTCAACTATTAAATTCACCCCTAAAGGCCAGTCTCTGTGAAGACAACCTTGCTCTTACTATACATTTAAGTGAGTTTTCTATTTTAACAAATTTATTTAATTTAGGCAAATTAAAATTACAACGACAAGAAAGTTAACATCATAATTTTATTTGATCAGTACTTTTGATATGAAATTAAAAATCTAATTAGTGTTTAAGTTATTTGAAGATTAAGCTTTAAGGGCATTTTTAGCACAATGTTTTAATGTGTGTTTTGATAAATATTCAAAGTGATGCATGCCCAATAAGGGTTGTGATCAAATCACAATAGGCCCTCAGTAAGGTAGTTGCCTGATTGTATGTCAAGATAAATTAGGAGCCTTAGATATATTAAAAGGCTACTTATTTTGACAATATTCTGAACAAGTCAAATCATGTATTTAGGACTTATATTTTTTATGGCATGAAGATAAACATAGTTTTTAACACTGTTCAGGTATTTGTGTGAATTTGCCTTCATTTGATTTGTTGAAAAACTTATTCAAAGTCCTATTTACTACCTTTGAGTATTTAAGGCTGAATTTACTAATGAATTAATAAAAATGAATTACATGAAGATATTATTATCCAATGGTGATATCTTTACTTAAAGGATGTGGTAAACATACCTAGAATTTTAAGATTATTTTAAAACTCAAATCATTGGCATAACGGCTAGTTTTTTGGTCTTAACTCTTGAAAGATATTTTGAACTAAAGGGAAAATTGTAGATAAAACAAAATCGAAGTTAAAATGATTATTATTTTATATTGTTTAATCATAATCAATGTGTATGAGTGTTGGACTTTTGACAGATTACCATTATGCCTTTTCATATTTCTAGGTCCATATATACAGTTTTGAGCCCTAATTTCAAACTCCCTTCTCCTTGCCTTTTGAAAATCACAGTCCAAAAGCTAGAGAGATCTCTCAATTTGTAGTGAAATTTTCAAGCAATTTTTTAGCAATCTTTGAAGAGATCATTTATTTCTAACATCAATCTAAGTCCATAAAACTTGGACTAGTGTTTTTTGGTGCAGGGTATTTCAAGATTCGAAGTAAACTAAGTTGGACTAGTGTTTTTTGGTGCAGGGTATTCCTGAAACTTGGACGAGTGTTTTTTGCTGCAAGGTTAAGGCTTTGGGGGCCAAGTTGAAGTAGACCAAGCAACGTCATTACGTGGAAGCCTTTTAGGGTTCAGGATGACAAAGCTTCATTGATTTTTTATTTTTCTTGGTATCCTTTTTCAGCTCTAGTTCCAAGTGATTTGCTTGGGTGTATTCACACAAACTCGGTTAAGGTACATCATCACCTCGGGACGGATACCCCCGAACAGCATTAAGGATTAGCCTAAGCTGTCTAAAAAAAATAATTGTGTCTCCCATTTCTCCTACCTCCTTTCTTAGGTAGAAAAATCCTAGGGTAACTAAAAATAAAAATATAATATAAATAGAGAACCTAATTCACCCCCCCCCTCTTAGGTTATTCCTTCGCCACCTAAACTACATTCCAAATGAATTTTTTATATTTCCAATATAATTTATTTCATATTTGTATGACAAGTATTCAAAAAATTAGGTTTTTTACGTTAGACAAAAGTCTACATCAATACAATTTTTTAAAATTTTAATGATTTATTACTCTATAACATCATCTTGGGACGTCAGAGGATTCCCACAAGTTCCAAGAATGCCCTCAAAAAGTCTAAGCCGGGTAAGAAAAAGGAAAGGGCAAGAATGTCATGGTGGGGTTACCTTAATTAAATTCTACTTGTTTTTCTCAGTTCTTATACCTCAAAGAATAGTTGAAGAAAAACTCTATTTCGCTCAATGTAGGAAATTTTTGGAAGGAGATTTTTTAATTTTTAAAATTTTAAAAATATCCCGTGATGATGTTTTGGTATTTAGGTCCTCTTGTGATTCATGTTAGAATAATTTGACCAAGGTCTTGTAGATAAGCATGCAGAAAAAGTTGGCACCTGGCATAGAAAAGTCCCTCTTCATGGGGGATGAGAGAATAGTTTTGGTGTGCCAATCCGTAAGGATAGGCTAGAGGTGAATAATTCCAAAATTAAACTGATCATGAACCTTCTCCTCTTGAAATATATAAAACAACTCAATTAATTCCTGCATGATGATTTCTTATAGGACATTCGTTAAAGATTTTACCAAAATCTACAAGCCCTTCTGACATTTACTTTATAAAGACATTTAATTTTTTATTTTAGATGAAAATGCTAAAAAATCCCTTCTGTATATCAGACGATTTCTTATTCATGCTCCATTTTTTCTATTGCCTCACTAGAGCCTTCATTTTCACCCAACTTGTGATACTTATGATGTTTCCCTCGTCATCTAGTATGGTATCAAGACCTTGGGAGAAGCTCCGATTAATTATTTCAGTGCTGAAAAGGAATATTTTCATTTTTATTTGTTTTCTAGTAAATTAATAATGGTCTATGATCATTCTGATTTAAAATTTGTGCTTATAAAAAAATTAACAAAACCCTGGCTCCTTTTCACATGGCCTTCGCTCCTCCTCTAATATTGGGTCCACTATTTTGATCCAGATCTTCTCCTTATCCCCCATTTACATGTATAAATTAGTTCTTTACTTAATTAATATCCTTAATTTCAATTGGACTCCAAGAATGTAGAAGGAATAATCCAATCGATATAAGGAAATCAAGTTGGGTTAGCCTCATAGACCAATATATTTGATATATTATGACTCAAAAGGTAATTTATGTTTTTTCATTATTAATAATCAATATGTATAATATGTATGTGCTAATAAAAGTAAATAACTAGATAAGGAATAATCATACATAATTAGCACTATCCAAGTGAATTATCAAATATTAGTGACATGATTATCATTAAGATGATGTCCACTCATAGTATATGGTCTTGTGACAGGTATACTACTAGATGAACATAATTCTAATGATAGACATATATTTTACAAATACATTCAATATTACTCTTTTGAAGAGCCTGAAATTTTCCATTGGGGGTCGACCGTATTATCCCACAGAGTTTCAAGTATTTTAAATTTATGCATGTGGTTTCTGATGAGTCCAAATTGAAGGGTTATATCATTATTTACTTTACGCTTATGCTACGATACTAGAATGATTTTTCTGCTTAATCCACAAAGAAAAAATTTAATTCATGAGCATTGAAATAGAAAAAGTTAGCTTAAAAGAGAAGAATATACTTTTAGGAATTTTAGTTTGTTTATAATTTAGCATTTATAAATTAGAAATTATAATTTATTTGTTCTATAATTTATCTTTTTCATATGCTTACGACTATAAAATTGATGGATATTATGTGGCTGTCAAGCCAATCATATTACCATGTTTATTTAAGTTCATTGAATAAAATATTTGCATTCATTATTATTCCATGTGATGTTTATAATGAAGTCCATGAAACGTACAATGATGTAGTGAATTATGATGAGATTATAATACAGTGATCACTAGTATTTAAATATGTATTCTAAATATTCCTATTCCATGGATAGTCGAGATGGACATCGAATTATCCAGATAGAATAGCACTAGCTGATCCTACTTGTACGATAAGTATAGCTGATCATGTGGCTATTAGTGTGGAGACACTAAGGATAGATAGTGGGTGCTCTTTGGAGAAAGAGTTCACTGAATTGATTCGTACGAATCCCTGAATGGTATATACCTAAACGTCAATCAGGTTGATTCAAGTCACGGTTGTATAAGTGATCCACTGACCTGAGACACGAAGGACATCTCGTGAGTGGACGACTATGTTTTGATTATTACTTACCAGCCTCTAATCATGGGATCCAAATAAGTTATGGATCGGATGTAGTAAGAAGCCTAGGGAGATGATTGAGTGGTCAAAATGGGATCATCCGCCCTCGGTATAAGAGGAGATTGACTCAAGGAAGATGATGCAGAAAAATTCCTGGCCAGGGTAGTGAGGATATTGGAGAAGGCGTTCTCCACGGTTCCTTGTTACACATCAGTACTAATCGAATGACGGATTAGGGTTTGACAATAAACCATACCCTAAGTCATTCGAGAGTCTTGCGCAGATGATGGATTATACATATACAGTAACCGATGATGGTAAAGGTTCCATGAGAGAGTTCGAGACTACTCGGTATCTTCTAGAGTACGGGGTGTAGCTTGGCACCCCATGGGCTGGAAATTTAACCTATCAATTGGGTTAAATCCATCATTGTTTAATTAATATATGTTGACATAGCTAATTAATAAGGTTGGTCAATAAATGTTATTAGCCCATTAAAGTTATTAACTAGAATGATACATGGACCTAGAGGGTCACACGCACAAGGTCATAAGGGCATTGGTGGATATATTTTACTTTGGAGGGTTTTTTAGAAAAACCTTAAGTGAAATATAAAGAGGGAAAGGGGTCTCATTTTAAGCATCCATGCAAGTCGAATTTTAGAGCGCCTCCCTTTACTCTCTTATCCACTCATCCAAGGAAGAGTGTCTTCATGGTGAGGAGATCTTCAGGATTTTCAAGAAGAGTTGAAGAAGAAGATAGGGAGATCCAACTGCCGAGTGATCGTGTGGATACTTCTAGAGGCCGGACGCGTGAACGGCTTCAGAAAAATCTCAGAACGGCAAAGTCAAGGGTGGAGCGAGTTCCCCAAAAGGTACTTTTAATTTGTGTTTTAAAGATTGATTGAGAATAGATTGACTACGCTTCTGCATCCATGGAAACGTGTTTTCCATGTACAAACCAAGGCACCGAACAAACATTACTTCGCTGGCAGTCAGTGGAATCAGCTTGAAGTGATGGCCATTGCATTCTGGCATGGATATGTGGTCTCTTGCACCTGGGTCAAGGGGATTTGTTCAGATTATGGACCACCCTAAAAAAACCCAAATCTTGAAGATGGGATTATAAATTGAAAAGGTAAATGGATTTTTTATGAAATTTTAGATGTGTATAATAGAGAGAATTGAAGGTTCATAATAGGGAATGGCACGTCCGGGACGTGACACCCTGGACGTGACGGGACGGATGACGGGTTGTGACGGACGATGACGTGATGAAATGGTCGTCACGTCACCGTCACGTCACTCGTCTGAGGTTTTTCCAAAAATTCATCACCGATCCGTCACTCGTCCTCGCGGTCTCATTTCGTCATGTCACCGTCACAGTGACTGCATCACCGTCACTAGTGACAGGAAATTCCCCTACCCGCCTTGTGACTGCATGATGCCACCATCAGGTCGCGGATGTCCGCTCGGAAGTCACCCCCCACGGCAGCCCCATCCCCGACTCCTACACCTCCGCATTCAGCGGCACAGTCACCTTCACCATCCATGCCAGCTTCGCCGTCGCCAGCGCGCTCTGCATGTTCCGCAGTGCTGGGAACATCGTCCCGATGAAGCTGTTGTTGTACGTCTGCAGGAACGGCTCGTTCCCCACCGCCACGTACCTGCAACCAACAAGGGCGAGATAACGAGTGGAGAAGAAGAAGAAGAAGAAGAAGAAGAAGAAGAGGAAGAGGAAGAGGAAGAGGAGGAGGAGAAGGAGGAGGAGGACGACGACGACGAGGACGAGGAGGAGGAGGAGGAATGGCTCGTTCCCCACCGCCACGTACCTGCGACCAACAAGGGCGAGATAACGAGCGGAGAAGGCAACAGAAGAAGAAGAAGAAGAAGAAGAAGAAGGAGAAGAAGAAGAAGAAGAAGGACAAGAAGAAGAAGAAGGACAAGAAGAAGAAGAAGAAGAAGAAGGAGAATAAGAAGAAGGAGAAGAAGAAGAAGAAGGAGAAGAAGAAGAAGAAGAAGAAGAAGAAGAAGAAGGAGAAGAAGAAGAAGAAGGAGAAGAAGAAGAAGAAGAAGAAGAAGGAGAAGAAGAAGAAGAAGAAGAAGAAGAAGAAGGAGAAGAAGAAGAAGAGAAAGAGGAAGAGGAAGAGGAGGAGGAACGGCTTGTTCCCCACCGCCACGTACCCCACCGTCTGCAGGAGCGGCTCGTTCCCCATCGCCACGTACCTGCGACCAACAAGGGCGAGATAACGAGCGGAGAAGGCAACAGAAGAAGAAGAAGAAGAAGAAGATCCGTCACAGACGTCATCCGTGACGGATTATTCGTCACGTCACTCGTCCGGACCACCCCATCACCATCACGTCATCGTCACGGGCAATCCGTCACCATCACCGTCACGGACCCTCTACTTCGTCCCTGTCACCGTCACGTCATCCGTCACGTGACCGCCACGGTGACGCGTGACGTGACGGATGACGTTTGGCGATCCCTAGTTCATAAAGATAAGATGGTACACTAAAGAGAGAGAAAGTTGTATAAAATGGGTAGATAAAGGGAGAAAGTGATGTAAATGAAAGAAAAGTAAGGGAAACCAATGGGGATGATTATGAAAATTTTGATTTAGGCTCTTAATGTTTTGATGCTTGTATCTCAAAACCCCAATGTCTCTTTCCAAAATTTTATCCTTATATAAGGTGTGGATCAGGAATTAACCCTTCAACTTCTGAAAGAAAAGGATGAGTAAAGAATGAACACTTCAAAACACACTCTTCAACTAGATCGAGGAATCAGTATCCTAGTGATCCTTGTCCTATTGGCTTGCCACTAAAAGAGCATATATACATGATATAGCAATGAAAATAATAGTTATACATTGGGAATGATCTAAAATTTTGTCTTATTTTTTGCCGATTTTCTCTCTTTCTCACTAATTTGTCTTTTCTCGCTGATTGAATTTGAATTTCTCAATCTTCTTCATTTTAATTTTATGCTCCTATTTATAATGAAAGTTAGAGGTAATTTGAGGTGGCCCAAACCCTTCCAACTGCTCTGCTGAAGATCAAAACTGAAATTTATTTTATTTTGCCCAATAGCCAAATAAATAGCTCTAAAAAACATATGGAATCCTTCGGCCCATTGAACACTTTCCTTTTTAATTCAGGTATATGTATTCACATATTCGTCTAGAATAAAGTTTCTTAACATAGAAGTCAAGCAAGGTTAGTTAAAAATCTAAACTTATGCATAAACTGAACTTTATATGAAATTCATAAATATTAAAATAATCAAGTTAATAATACAATTAATTAAGTATTCATATTTTTAATTTCATTTCAAATGCATGGAATGTTGAGAAAACTTATTTTGGTATCATTTATTAGGTTATGCATTATTTAACAATGCTTTTAATTACTGCTACTTAATGACTTGATGTAGTGAATATGAAAAATTATCATGTATTATTTATTTTGTTATGCATAATTTAATGATGCTTTTAAGTACTGCTCTACAATGACATGTTGTAGTGAATATGAAGGAGCCCATCATTGAGGTAATAATTTTTTTCTTTTGGGGAATCGATTTCATGGGCCTATGTCCACATTTTTTATGGTGATGAATATTGTTCTAATGAATATAAATTTAAATGGGTAGATTAAATCCCGAATATATCTAATGATCATAGAGTATTTATCAAATGTATTCAGAAAAAAACTTCAGGCTTGGGTTTTGTGGGATAATTATTATTGATGTTGGGACTCACTTTAATAAATATGTCTAACCCTTGTCACCCCAAGCTAATGACCAAGTATAAGTATCCAATTAAGGGATTAAGAGGAGAATGAAAAAATCATTAAGTCTGACAAGAGGGACTGCTCAACTCAATTCTATGTGCATTATAGGCTTTTAATGTCACCAATAGGACACCCTTAGGGATTAATGCATAATCTCCTTATACACTAGTCTTAAGTAACGCTTACCACCTTCTAGTGGAAATTGACCATAAAGAATTTTGGGATATAAATAGTATTAACCTATTTATGGGCAGACTCTCCTGTTGCATATTCATGAACTCCAAGAGCTGAGGAATGAGGCTTAAGAACACTCCATTATGAAATCTGACAGGAAGAAATTCCATTGCATGAATTTAAACCGTAGAGGTGTTTCAAAAAAAATTGGCTTTATCATTATACATTAACTTTTTTTCCCAGTAAGATTAAATCTAGATGGAATGTACACTTTTATTACTGAAGTATTTGCTGATGGATCAGTCTCAATTATTGATCCAAATATAGGTAACCCATTCAAGGTGAATGACTGTGATAAACCCGTCTTAGGTAAAAATATCTTGTTGTTTCAAAAATATATCTTAATAAAAGTTATTAGATCATATTAATAACTAAATTGGATCTAAAAGTGGTAGTGGTGATGATTCAGTGATGACGCCAAAGTAAATCTCATTTCATCCAAACTTTCAGTATTATTCATGTCAAGGAAGGGACACTTTAAGCCTTTTTGTTATGACATTTTTATGGACAGGAAAAAAGGGAATACTATATACAAGAAATGTGTGTTCATATTATGTCAGCCATTCTCCATCAATATCCTCCACGTAGAGAACTTGACTTCAGTGAGTTAAGTGGGATGGCATGAGGGAAAGGGTGCCATAAGATGTTGTCACGCTATGTAACAAGGATTTTCCCTTTTCACCAAAAATCCTCAAGTTGCTTGTATTCTTCATGATGCATCCGTTATGTGTATTGTATGAGGCATAGTATTGTCGACATAGGTGTGGACATCTATATAATGCAACTTGTGGAGTGGGACTATAGGATTTGACAGAGTGTGCTGCAATGATAACATTGAATAAATATTAATAATGATCTATATGCTTCATGTTGTCATTTATATTCAGGCATATATACATGTTATTGACTATTTATGGTTAATATTGGAATATCACAAATTAAATAGTACGTCCTAATTGTTTGCGTTTATTGATATAGTAGACTGATCCCGATTGACTCATTTGAACGTAAATTAAATATTGAAATCTGACTTCAAGTTCCAATATTACCCAAGTCTTATAAGACTTGGGTAAATTAAATATTTAAATCTGAACGTAAACAAAGAGGATAAAAGCATTCCAAGTCCATAAAATACGGGCCAAATGAAGTCAAAATTTCATGTTTATGGGAGGACATAGATATGGGCTGAAGATGAAGCAATCTTGGCCCTCCAAAGTATGTCAAGGAAATGGGAGTTGGAGGTTCTCCATTTAAGTTTCTATTCTCCCATGTTGTATCCCATCCTTAGATTTTGTTCCTAAGTGTTGTTGGTGAATAGTGATTTATCTCTACAAGACTCCTCAACATCATTATAATTATTCATATATGCGTGTAAAGATTGAGGGATAAATATTTTTAGAAGGAAAGGGCTAAGCTCCCATTAAGACAGTTGCCAAAGATCTTCGTCTTGTTACCCTCATTCTATCCCTTTTTTATAGGCTATCACTATAGTGGATCGCCAAGATCTTAAGCTTTCCATCACCGTCAACCACATCCCAAATCCTAGTAAACGTTGCATTCATATATTTTAAATATTTCTAATTAGTTTTCCTTCATTGAAATGAGTTTTCTTCTGAGAAAATAGTTTAAAAAATATAATACACATTAAATATTCTAATATATATTGACCAGAATTTTGATATATCTGTGGATTTGGCCTCTACTTATCTGTAGTAGGTAAGAAAAACCACATAGGTATTATTGCATAAATCAGAGTCTTAAAACTACATCTTTTGATCCAATCTCTGGTTTAGCAGTGCCTCTGGTCAGATAATAGAATGACCATATCAATCAATAATCAGAATATCAATAAATGAAATATCACATAAATAGTTAGATAAGCCCAATTCTTCTCTAAAAAATAGTAAGCACACAGTAAAAAGATAAGGTCGATCCATTAGTTTATTAAATAATTCACAAATGCATCTCTGTGCACGTGAATACTTTATTAAACAAATTATTGCATTTATATGTAGCATTATTACACATAATATGAGTTCCTTACTATTAGAAAATTCATCATATATTCATACATTTGTATGAACCATAAGATAAAAACAAATTAAATAAATCACATTTAAACAATGCTAAATCAGAATCTCAAATCCCAATTTCACGATGAATTTGTTTGGCATACTAGAGTTCGTAAGAAGCATTGACAATGTTGAGCCCTCTAGATAAGCATACATAAGAGTATGTATGTCATCCTTCCAATGAAGACTAAACTACAAAAGGATGCCACATTCTTAATTGGCCACTATGACTGCTAGAGTGGGGCTCTCTGCAGGCTATGAATTCAAACCATCAATGCCATATAAAATATTAACCCTCAGTAGTATATTAAAGGCAAAATAATTTTTTAAGTAATATAGTTGGGAGAGAATTTGGAAGTTCTTAGGAAGATGGGAGTATTCTAGGATTTGCAAGAAGGGTGGGCCAGGGGGGGGGTTTTAAGAAATGGTGGGTTAAATTAAATGTGGGGCTTCAGTAAATTAAATTAAAGGGGAGCTTCAGTAAATTAAATTAAATGGGAGAGGAGAAACGTTATGTCCCAAATCTAACCGTAGTTTCGTCGGTTATGGTCGTGGGCCCCACAATAAGGACATTCGACTGGACCGCAGAGGCCCACCCTTCGTCACCAGCCAGACAAAAGGCAGAGACATAGAGAGGAGAGAGAAAGAGTGAAAATAGAGAGAGATAAATAGATACATGAAAAAGATGGATTGATGGGTCTTCTGATCTTGGAGAGATAAAGAGCGGTAGAGAGAGAGATTAATGTATAGACATGAAAAAGATGGATTCATGGGTCTTCTGATCAAGGAGAGAGAGAGATGCATATATGCATGCAAGAGATGGATTGATGGGTCTTCTGATCTTGGAGAGCTAAAGAGCGCAGAGAGAGATATATATGTATATACATGAAAAAGATGGACTCATGGGTCTTCTGAGGGAGAGAGAGATGCATATATGCATGAAAGAGATGGATTGATGGGTCTTCTGATCTTGGAGAGATAAAGACCGGTAGAGAGAGAGAGAGAGAGAGATCTGTGTATATTTATGAAAGAGATGGATTGAAGGGTCTTCTGATCGGGAGAGAGAGATACAGATATGCATGAAAGAGATGGATTGATGGGTTTTCTGATCTTAGAGAGATAAAGAACGGTAGAAAGAGAGATATACGCATATACATGAAAAAGATGGACCCATGGGTCTTCTGATCAGGGAGAGAGAGAGATGCATATGTACATGAAAGAGATGGATTGATGGGTCTTCTGATCTTGGAGAGACAAAGAGCGGTAGAGAGAGAGATTTATATGTATATACATGAAAGAGATGGATTGAGGGGTCTTCTGATCGGGGAGAGAGAGAGAGATGAATATATGCATGAAAGGGATGGATTGATGGGTCTTCTGATCTTGGAGAGATAAAGAGCGGTAGAGAGAGATGTATATCTATATACATGAAAGAGATGGATTGAATGGTCTTCTGATCGGGGAGAGAGAGAGATGGATACACGCATGAAAGAGATGGATTGATGCGTCTTCTGATCGAGGAGGGAGAAATGAGAGAGAAATGCATGAAAGAGATGGGTCGATGGGTCTTCTGATCGAGGAGAGAGAGATATACGTATCAAGATAAATTAGCTGGACTCATGGGTCTTCTGATGGGGGGGAGAGAGATATTTGTACATACACGAAGGAGATTGATTGATTGGTCTTCTGACCTGGGAGAGATAAATAGAGATAGATATATATATATATGTGCATATACATGAAAGAGATGGATTGAGGGGTCTTCAGATCGGGGAGAGAGAGAAAGAGAGATGCATATAAGCATGAAAGAGATGGATCTATGGGTTTTCTGATCGAGGAGAGAGAGATGCATTTATGCATGAAAGAAATGGATTCATGGGTCTTCTGATCGAGGAGAGAGAAACAGAGAGAGAGAGAGATATGCATATAGGCATTAAAGAGATGGATTGATGGGCCTTCTGCTCGAGAAAAGAGAAACAGAGAGATATATATGTATATACATGAAAGAGATGGATTCATGAGTCTTCTGATCGGGAAGGAAGATATGTATGTATGTATGAAAGAGATGGATTAATGGGTCTTCTGATCGAGGAGAGAGAAACACAGAGAGATATATGTGTATGTCTATACTCTATACATGAAAAAGATGGATAGGTGGGTCTTCTGATCGAGGAGAGAGGAGAGCGAGATATAGACAAGAAAAGATGGATTGGTGGGTCATCTGATCGAAGAGAGAAAAGGAAAGAGATATATACATGAAAGAGATGGATTGATAGATCTTATGATCGAGGAGAGAGAAATAGAGAAAGAGAGGGAGAAAGATGGAGTGATGGGTCTTCTGACCGAGGGGAGAGAGATATGCAAGAGAAGAATTGATGGGCGTTCAGATCTCGGAGAGAGAAAGGGGAGAGAGAGAGAGAGAGAGAGCCATAGAGAGTATGCAAGATAAGGATGGGCCTTCTGATAGAGGAGAGAGAAACTGGAGAGAGAGAGAGAGAGAAAAAAAAAGGAGAGACAGAGTCACAGAGAGATGCAAAAGAAGGATTGATGGGCCTTCTGAGCGAAGAAAGATAAATAGAGAGAGAGAGGGAGACAATGCGAGACAGAAAGAGTCAGAGTCTCACAGAGATGCAAAAGAAGGATTGATGGCCCTTCCAATCGAGGAGAGAGAAACGAGAGAGAGAGAGAGAGACATTTACTGAAGCTGGGGAAGTACAGAGGACAGCATGCATGGGGGCTGGTAAAAACACAGTGTGAGGCCTAGAGATAGAGAGAGATACAGACAGATACAGAGAGATAGAGAGAGAGATACAGAGAGAGAGAGAGACTTAGATAGTTAGATATCAAGAATCGCGCCGCAACGAACGCCCCATCTCTCCTTCAAGAAACTCCATCAATCATTTACGACGTGCAACTTGCACTGCGGCTAGAGATAGAGAGAGAAAGCCACGGGAAGAGATAGAAAGAGAAAGAGAGAACAAGGAATTAAATGCAGTTTCTGTCTTCTCCGTTCCCCATCCTCCTGAGTCCTGCCGTTACCTCTGTCACCAGTCTGCCTCGGGGGTAGAAAGAGAACGACAGAGATAGACATAGAGAGAGAGAGAGAACGACAGAAATAGAGATAGAGATAGAGAGAGAGAGAGAGAGAGAGAGAGAGAAAGACAGAGACAGAGGTAGAGAAAGAACGACAGAGATAGAGGTAGAGAGAGAATGACAGAGATAGAGGTAGAGAAAGAACGACAGAGATAGACATAGAGAGAGAATAACAGAGATAGAGATAGAGAGAGGGAGAGAATTTAAGAGAGATCCTCCCACTTTCGTGGTATTTCAAGGCCCTGCCGGGGAGAAGAATCCGAACGCCGACCTATCAGAAGAAGAGAGAGAGAATGAGATTTAGAGAGAGAGAGAGAAGAGTAGATATTAGAAAAGGAGGGGTTTTTAGAGCGGAGGAAAGGAGAGGAGAAGCCGCCGAGCAGCAATTGGAGATGGGCGGCGCCGAAGCCAGCCCGTCGCCGGGCGTCGGGGATCAGCTTCGAAGCTCGTCCTGGCCAATGTAGATCCGCCACGTGGACGTCGGAGCTTCTTTTCTCTTTCCCCGGGCACGCAGGATGGAGCCAGGCAACCCCCCATCGACGATATCCCACCCCCGTTTCCTCTCATCTTTCTCTCTTCTCCCCCATCTCTCTCTCTTCATCCTCCTCTCTTATCCATCTCTCTCTCATCGTTTCTCCGTCTGCTTCTTCGGATGAATCTCTGCTCCGTTTCACGGCCTGCTGGTATATTTCTTGCTGTCTGCTGATCGCGATTGTTGATCCATGCGAAATTTGGGAGAGAAGAACTTGTTTTTTTTTTTTTGGTTTAGTTTATTGGGCAAATATCTGCAAATGGTTGATGGGTTTTTTCTCTCTCTATTTCCTGTTCTCTCTTACTTTGGCTCTGACGACTTGTTTCTGTTCTCTATTCTCTCTGTACACGCAAGTTTATATTTCCCCATCTGTCCTCTCTCTCTCTTCCTCTCTCCATTATCTCTTCTTTCTCTCTCCTCTTCCCTGTCTCTTCTACTATTATATCTACTCTTTTCTGTCAACTCTATTGTCGGCCGTATGATATTATAATTGTACAGGCAGAGATGTTCTATGCATTTAGTACGATTAATGTGTGAGAGAGAGAGAGAGCTGGAGAAAAAGAGAGCTAGAGAAAAAGAGTTTGAAAGATGGGGAGAGTGCAAGAGAGAGTTGGTGACCGTTAAACTGCTTGTTAAGCTGTTTAATTGTGTTTGCTGTTTGATGGTATTTGTTTTCGCTCTTTATCTTATCTTAATTGACTGTAAGAGAGAGAGAGAGAGATAAAATTGAGGAAGGCAGAGTGAGAAAGGAAGAAGGGGGGAAGGGGAGAAGAAAATGCAAAGAGATGGAGATTTGGCGAGAAAGAGACAGATAGAAAGAGGGGGGGGGGGGAAAGGGAGAGAGAGAAAGACAGCGAGAAAGAGAGGACATGCAGAATAGGGATAGGGATAAAGAGAGAGGAAAGGGGGGAGAAGATACAGCGTGAGAGACAGTGAGAGGGAAAAGAGAGGAGAGGATGAGTAAGAGAGAACGAAACAGGCGAGAGAGAGAGAGAGAGAGAGAGAGAGAGTGAGACAGAGACAGGTAGGATGTATGGAGAGGGAGAGGGCGAGAGTGATAGAGAGGTAGAGAGGGAGAGAGATAGTGAGACAGAGAGATAGAGGGAGAGGAGGGATAGAGATGGAGAAGGACAGAGAGAGAGAGAGAGAGAGGGAGGGGGAGGACGGAGAGAGAGAGGGAGAGAGATAGTGATAGAGGGAAAGGGAGGGAGAGAGAGAGAGAGAGAGGGAGTGGGAGAGGGAGAACAGAAACGATAGAGAGAGCGATAGAGATAGTGAGAAAGAGAGAGATAGAGGGAGAGGGAGGGATAGAGAGGGGGAGACAGAGAGAGAGAAATAGGGAGAGGGAGGGATAGAGAGGTAGTGAGAGAGGGGGAGAGAGATAGTAAGGCAGAGAGAGTGATAGAGGGAAAGGGAGGGATAGAGGGGAGAGAGACACAGAGAGAGAGAGAGAGACAAAGGGAGTGGGAGGGATAGAAATGGAGTGGGACAGATACAGAGAGAGAGAGAGAAACAGTGAAAGGGAGATGGGAAGAGAGGGAGAGACAGAGAGAGTGGGGGAAGGGAGAGATAGAGAGAGAGATACAGAGAGAGAGAGAGAGAGAGAGAGAGAGAGAGAGGGGGTCAGACGGACAGGGGGAGAGAGAGAGAGAGAGAGAGAGAGAGAGAGGGAGAGAGGGAGAGAGAGGGAGAGAGAGAGAGAGAGAGAGAGAGAGAGAGAGAGAGAGAGGCAGACAGAAGGAGAGAGACGGACGGCGAGAGAGAGATAGATTGATGAAGAGAAAGGACAGATGAAAAGCAAGAGAAAGAGGGAGAGAAAAAACAAGGAAAGGGAAGCGATGAAATTTAAAACACAGGAAGAGATACAGGAAATGGAAGAGTTTTCTTCTTTCAAACCCTAACTTTTACCATAAACTTTTCTCTCTCTAATCTTCCCGTTTCCCCACCGTCCTCTGTTTTCCTTTTTCACTTATACTCTATTTTCTCTCTTCTCATGTCACTTCCCTCAATTTATCTCTAGACAAAAGAAAAATTGACATCAGGAAACCAAAAATTAATTATTAGAACACTGCCGGCATTAATTAAAGCTTGTATTCTAGGATACAGTAAAAAAACGGTAACACCTGACAGAAATTTTCCGAGTTGGGCTCCCAGGCCCAATAAGAACTCAACCTCTCTTAATGGGCCTTTGGACTACATCCCATTGTGCCCAAATATTCCCATCCCACGCCAGCACTGGAAAACAATGGCCAAAGAAAATTGCGTTTTTATTACTAAGAAATGTAATATAAAATTCACTTAATCCAACTCATTGTAAAAAAAAATCACAAAGATTACTGATACTTAATCTATTAAGAATGAAATCAAGACTTACCGGAAAAAGTAAATCAAGACTATTAAAAAGAGCCACCGTGGGCAACAAACCATCAGTAAACTTCACATAAATGCGTGTTATCTGCCGCCTGCAGAACAAACGCAAAAAAAAGGGAAAAAAAAAGAGTTTTAAGAAGTCTGAATCTCACCCCAAATAGGTTTTTACACTGATATTATTGGCATTTGTAATACAAAATGAAAATAAACCAAAAGTACAGAAACATAAATGAATAATTAATGCAAAACAAATCACAACACTTCATGTTGCACGTGTAAAATCAAAACTCTAAGAATTAGAAATAATGTAAAATCCAACTGACTAACCTGGCATCAAGATGAATTAGTAGTTTCGCTTAGCATAAATGCCTGGATAAGACACTGCGCGGCATGTGCCTGGTCAGGCGTTCCTGATACTAAGAAAACGGTTTCCGAAGATCCGGGTCTCGATTCGGTGATAGTAACGTTAGCTCCAGATATCTGGCTAAGTTAAAAATTCATGAAAAAAGAAACATTAACAATAAAATACGGGGCTCCAAGAAAACCAAACAAGATTTTTAAATGCGTCACCTGGCAAATTTGATGGAGGCAACCGCCGTCTTCCCCACGAACAACATGAACAAGGCCACGAGGAACAACCACGTCGATGGTAATTAATGGAATCATACTGGGCTGTACTCCACTGCATATATGAAAAACATATGTTTGGTCATATAAATGAATGTATTCAACTATTATGATCAGATTTCTCTAAGGCAGTAAACAGGTATAATTCTTTCTCATTCATATAAAATACAAAGGGCCCTTGTCTTTTAACTCACCCTGAGAATCCAGTGAATCGTCTTTTCGTCGGCCCACCGTACTCATCAGCACCACCCAAACCATCTCCACCACTAAAATCCTATAAGCATCAAGGATAAATTTTCAGTAATGAGTCATGAATCAAATTTTATGAATTTGTTGACTAAAATTCATTTTATTTACAGTTCACATTTGATGTTACCGTGAAGAAATTATAAATGATGCAATGTTCTGTGAAGAAATTCCGTCGGCGAAAATAAGGGACCAAAAGAGCAAGAAAAAGCCAAATATAAGTTAATATGCAGGAATTTTTATAACTCTGATCAAGATATAAACGTACGTTTGATTGCCATGATGCAGGCGGCGCCCTTTGAAATCTCGAAATATAGTGGGAGTGAGGAAAGGGCGGTTCTAAAGGAAGAAGAGGAGATAGCTCCCTCCTTCCAACGAAAGTTGGGACTGGAGGTGGAAAGTGAAATTTTTCATTAAAAATATGTTGCTTGAGCTTAGTGGTGATCAGCAAGAGCGCCTCTTGGACAGACTCAAATTTCCCAGATACCTGAAAAAACATGTCAGAGAATGAAAGACCCCTGAAAACGAATAAATCGAAAACAAACCTTAACGGCAACTTCGTTTTCAGAAATGTAAGTCGGTGACTGATCCCTGCTCATGACACGAATATGCGCTCCTGAGAGCTTCCTCATCTCTGTTACTATCGCACCTCCTCTTCCAATAAGACAGCCTGTTTGAGCGGAAGAGACAAGAATCTTCGTTGAGAACTCAGGCTCTTTGTCATCAGACACAGCCATCGCGATCCTATTCTGCACGCGAAGAAGAGCATCTTGAACTGGAGAAACCCTGTCGTCTGGGAGCTGCAAAAATCACAGACGCAGCTCAGCAAAATGATGAGCATGCGCATCTCCATAAAACAAGAAAAATCAAGAAATATACGATGGCAAGTAAGGTTTGATGATGATGACAATAACAGTAAGTATAATTTATATTAGTTCTCTTGATTCTCTCTCAGAGACAGGCATGACGATGCCTTTGAGAAGAAGTCATCACCCTCAACATTAGTCGGCCGCTAGGATGAGGCCGACAATGACCACTCTTATTGTCACTCATCAGTGGCTATGGACAGCAACAGTGAGCCATCATCGTCATTCGCCCATGAGTATGGATGATTATGACTTGACGCCGTCGTCATCCTAGCCACAGACAAATGAGAAGGATGATGACGATGGATTTTTTTTCAAAAAGATTAAGGATGATGGGTACAATTTATTTCTTTATTTCTCATAATGCAGCTTTCACCATAAAGATTCTCTCTCGGCATCCAGAATGATGATGACAAGGACAAGCAGTCTAGAGTTTTCTCTGAGATGGAGATGACAACTACTCATCATAACTTGTCTGCGGGTATAGATGACGATGATGACACTTCATCATTATTGTCATTCTAGAAAATGAACGTTGACGATAAAGTGACGATCTGATTGGAAGAGGATGATGATGAGGATGACGATTTTGTCATCATCATCCAACCCAAGAATCTAGAGCTACATTCATCCCAAATTTGATGAGCCTGGAAGGGGGGAAAGCAAAAAAAAATTCTATTGCTAGAACCTTCCGACATAAGATGATGATCATACCAGTGGAACAATGAAACTGAAAAAATAATACAAACTCAAAAACTTCCTTCACAATGACTAATCATAGGGCAGTACAACCGAAGGAAAATGAAAAACTACGAGTGAAATATTACCGCAGGGCCACTAATGACTACAATTCGATCATCGGAGTCTGGAGAGGTCTCGAGAATTTTGATTTCTGAACCAGTCTCAATTTCAATAATTTTCACGATATTACCCCCTTTTCCAATGATGCTGCCAACCTTGTCACCGCTACATATCATCTGAAATGCAATAATCTCCGGGGAAACTGGGCCAGGAATTGGTCGGCCCATATCTGCAAACTTTGGGCCCGCCAGGCCCCCGCGAGGATGAAAATCAGCCATGTCAAAGGGTCTAGAGGGGAATGACGTCCCTTGATCGGAGAAATGATGACTTGGGGGCGAAAAAAACTTTCGAGATGATGATCCAGGAAATAAGCTATCACGATCACGCGGTGGGTTTTCGATAAGCTGCTGGGAAACAGACTGCAGGGCTTTCCTTACAGCATCCATATTTCCTGTGATCTGATGAATATAAATAACATCAAGATTTTAGGCAAATCCAGAAAATTAGAAAGAAAAAATATTGAGGTTTTTAAAATATTTATTTTGAAAGAATTGAGATTTTTTTAACATAGAAAAGCAATTGAATGTCTTCTCATCCATATTGACAATGACGAAGTATGATGAGAAGTCGTGATCATCCTCCTCCTATTTCCACTCCAGGATGAAGATGAAAATTAAAAAATCTTCAGCATCACTGTCCCATACAGTTGACAAGCTGACAACAACAACTTCCCAAACAATATAAATGGAAACATAATTATATCATGCTTCACCTGAACAAGCTCGTCCTGTGGTGATGCGCATGCCGGAACTTTGTCCCTCGGCAGGATACGAATAAGAGCACCACTATCTGCTGACAGTTGTTTAATCACACTTCCAGCCTTTCCCAAGATACATCCAACATGACTAGATAAGACGAGCACACGAGCTACAACAGAACTTTGGTCTTCATCATCAATGGGTTCAGGCTCTGGATCTCTTTCAGCAATCCTCTCAAAAACAAGCAGCAATGCTTTCTGCGCCGCAGATATTACTGTCTCTGGCTTTGAACTCTCCTGGGAAGGTTTTTCCTCTTTCTTGGTTTTATCCTCACCTTCATTAAGTTGATGATCTTCGTCACCGGCTACGTCTCCAGACACATCATCCTTCTTTAAACTTTCCTTCTTATCCTCAATTTCCCGGTCGGGGCCTGTAATCACCACCACCCTTTCCTCACACCCAGGGAGAATTTCTTCAATTTTAATTTTCGCGCCGGTCTCCTGACGGATTTTTGTGATAATTCCCCCTCCTTTCCCAATAACACTGCCAGATTTTGATGCCGGACAAAGAATTCGAAACACAGTAGCACCAGGGTTTGTCTTGGATGGGTTTTGCTGTAATCCAGAAGGCGCATCCTTCTGCCATTTTTCCTTTTCCTCTTGATCGAAAGAGTCCCCATCAAACCCTCTCTTCGAATGTTTAAAAGGGAAAGACATGGTATCTGTTTCGCCTCTGCAAAAAGTAGGAATGGAATTGTTGAAATGCTGGGTTTAACAATCAATGAAAGCGGAATGGGAGCTATGATGTTACATTGCAATTCTATCAATATATGGAATGACAGAAGCTAAATTTTAAAAAAAGGATTCGAGGAAAATATCATTAAAAAAACGATTCAATCCGAGTTCCGCAAAGATCAGCACCAATCATAAGCCAAAAATCAAGCAGATGGCAGAATATTTTCACCGGTAAGAGCGAGACTAAGCTGAAACAACATTAAAAGAAACACGACGATCATAATTCCTCGGGCATGGCGTCCCCGACAACACCAAAAACAGAAAACTCGACAGCCCCGCGCTCAATCACAAACAACGTACCTGCCACTTCGGCAGCGTACATCACTATGCAAAAAGAAGAATCATAACTTCAGAAACATCAGATAGAACTCGACGATTACGGCAAACGCATTATTCTGAGTAATAGAAAAGGAGAGATCGCCAGAAAACGCGATTGAGAGAGAAAGAGCGACTGACGATGAATCGTACCGAGCGAGAATCAAGAGGTTTTACAGGCTTCGACCTCGGTGTTGTCCAGCTAGGGCACTCGTAGAAGCGAACTCCATTAGAGAATCTCGTCCCGCGCAGACGTTCAGTCTGAACGAAACTTTCTTATTTATTCTTGTTTCTTCATCCAAGAACTTGCTCAGAATTTTCATAATTCCAGCCCATTTAAGCCCAATAAGAATTTAACCTACAACCCAACTGCGAGAGCCTCTTGAATAGTTTATGGACGCGGACGGGATGATTTTTCTTCCCGGGACAAAAAATCGTCCCGTTCAAGGGTATGGACGAAATTCGGGACGAAAATTCGTCCCATGGACCACCGGTCGGGACTATTTTTAAGTCCCGTGGAACGAAAAAACCATCCGTCCAGAGGTCTCGGACGATGGACGGATGAAAAACTGCCAGATTCACATCCGACGGTTGAGATGTAGGCACGTCGCCTTGCTATGACAATTTGCATAAAGTCCCTGTATTTTTTCGCGCGTGCAAACTGACGGCGCTCAGAAATAATTGTACATATGTCCATTTGGATTCTCTCTCCTTCATGTTTCCCTAAAAAACTTAGAAAAAACTACATTAATATATTAAAAATATCAAATGGTTTTTTTTCATCCGGGATGAGGGACGGGATGGTTTTTCCCCTGGACGGGACGAAAATTCGTCCATGGAGGACTGGATGGGACGGTTTTCGTACCGTCAGACGAAAATTTTTCCTGTCCTTTGTCCCTACACTGAATCCGGGACGATCTGGAACTATACCCGCTTGTCTTTGTACTCCATTCCGTCTCTTCTGCTCCACTCCCCCTCGTAAACTCGTGCTCAGTCTGCTCCGCTCCTGCTTGTAAACTCGCGCTAGGACGAGAAGTAATATGGTTTGGAATCGTTATCATTTCGTTCCAAGTCCATTTTTAATTTGTCTGAAACCGTCCCATCCCAGAACCTTCTCATCCAAAAAACCGGCTCGACTGTAGCGCCCCGAAAACAAAAGAGATTCTGAATCATAGAAGCTCTAAAATTTGAGGAAAAAAAATCACAAAATAGATTTTTATTAAGTCCGTCCCGGCCTTTGGATGATACACGTTTTTTCACATTTGAAAAAATAGTCTCGTTCTTTGTCAGGTGGGCCCTGGACAATATGATCTTTTCGTCCCGGGATGAAAAAACCGTCTAGCATGTGTCCGTGAATATCATAAAAGGCCAGAGATTTCTTTCGAAAACAATATGATTATACAAACATAAAACATTGTATTTACATGGATGAATGCATTACATAGCACACATGTCAATTTCCATGTTGTGTGGTTCGTGCATCTGGCAGATGTCTTGGGCCCACACCAGTTGGGCCCGATACCTCCGTGTGCTGGGCCCTGTGCGCTAATCCCGGTCCGAAATACTGACAAATAGAAAAAAGTAATTAAGTATAATTAGCATCATCCTTGTTTTTAATATAATTCCCAATAATGATTTCAAAATATTATATGTTCAGATTTTTTGGGATCTCAATAAAAATCTTCAGGGAATCCAGGAATGGAAAGATGAATATTAGCCATTGATTTTTTTAATATAATTATCATTTCTGATAAAATAAATGAGATATTTAAATATTCTTTGGGATCTCCATAGAAGAATCTTACATGGTCCATTGCAGAGAATATTCCCATGGTTATGAGAATCAGGGGCCAAAATCCAAGAAATAGTGTCGTGCTCGTCCTCAGGATCAGCTTTGCCCGTGGAATCAACCCCTAAATTGCAGGCAAAAAAAGATATGTAAGGATCAGAGATTTTTCAACCTGATCATAAAAACTAGAGAGTAATTTCAGCATCATCATTAATCAATATTTTAACTTTAGTTTTTAAGACTTCAGTTTCCAAGGCATGAAGACTTTTAGTTATTTTTTATGTTCTGATTTGAGGACGGATAACTGATGATGGTAAAGGACTGAACGGATGACAGAATGTCATCCGTCCTTGAGTCAGTCCCATTCCGTTCGTCCCCAACCGTCATCCGTTCAAAGACGAAGAAGATAGAGTAATAACCTCCAGATGATCACTGTTCAGATCCAAAGATCTCGTCATCCGTTTCCGGTGGTGGGCCCATGCCACGCGCTTCTTCTTCAGAGGATCTCCACCTTCAATTCGCTCTTCTTCGAGATCTGATTCTACTATCGAACTCAGAAGATTCTGAGGAATCTCCGACGACGAGGAGGCGGAATTGATTCCCCTTCTCTTCAGCTCCTTAGCGAACAACTCCTCCAGGGGTTCTTTTCCCGCTGAAGAAGATTCACATACCAAACAGAACGGATGACAAACAGAATGGGACGGAATACAAACCATCATTACGTCGTCCGTCCCGACATCGGAACGGAAAACGGGATGAGATAGCTCAAAGCTAAGGTATGGGGATGGAAGACGGAATCGGAAGAACCGATAACAAACGGAACGGAACGGAAATCAATCCGTTACTACGTCGTCCGTCCCAACCTCGTATCCGACAACGCCACGAAATACCTCCAAGGCTCCCATTTCGTCGTCAAACTCCTGGAGCTAAGGTTCAGGACGGAAGACGGAATCGATGGACGAAACGGATGACGAAGAACCGGGACATCCCAACTATTTCACACGTCATCCATTCTTTCCCGTCATGGAATCGGAACGCAGCGCATACGTCTGGACGGATGACGCAAAGAGTCGTCTTACGTCCTCAGATCGTCTTCCGTCCTGATACCGGAACGTCTCCAGTTTTTGGACGGACGGAAAATATACGTCATCCGCCCGCCGTCTAGATATGCTTAGCCGTTACCGTCCGATGTGGACGGACAGATGCCGAACGAGACGTAACATGTCTATTTGTCCTCTCCTAGACCAGACGGATGACGTATTGAGCGTAACAGACTTTTCTCTTATCCGTTCCTAGACCGGACGGATGACGGATAGGGACGTTTAGAGTTTTCCGTTTATCCTTCCTATACGGAAAGATGACGGACAGAGACGTGCCATACCGTCATCCGTCCTCCGACTCGAACCTAGCGATAATCGACGAAGAACGAAACGCAGATCTCGCCCTTACCGCCGGAGTTGGAATCGTCGCGACGGAGACGACAGCGAAAGGGGACGAATCTTCCGCTCGATCTGAGGGATCCGCGATCGGACGGACGGCCGCGGACAAGATTAGTGAGCCCCGATTCAACAGAAATCAAGCGAGCCATCGATGTTCTTCTCCGCAACCCTGGATGAACTTCTCGATCGAATCGGAGACCGAATCAAGTAGAAATTCCTCCGATCGATCGCATCGGAGCTCTCCGATCGGCGTTTCTCGTCGGAGGCATGAAGCTCTGGAATTGATCGAGTGTAAGAATTTGTAGAGAGATGAGAGTGGAAGACGATACCCCTACGGAAGTAGTAGTCTCTGGCGCAGGCTCTCTTATTTATTTCTTTTTATATTCTCCGTCTCTAAATATCTCTGTCAAATTATTCTTTTATAAACTAATAAAGTGTTAGTATTATACTTGGTCACATCATCCCCGTGATTTGACAGAGAAGTGCGTGGTTTTATAGAACTGAAGGTTCATGTGGAAGTTCATCCCTATCACCATTTTTTTTAAGATAGATGATGTGATTTCAAACTACAAGGCGCATGATGTATATGTAGGCTTGTTGGGCAAATGACGGATGATGATTTTAGATGGAGCGGTAAGGACACAACTGAATGGATATCTGTTCAGTCGTCCGTCCATGGCATTCATTTCCTCGAGATTGAATTATGTCACAGATTTGTCATTGTCAACATTATGTCAGGAGCATCATTATGTCATTCATTCGTGAGAAAAAAGAGAATTAATGACAGATGGATGATGAGATGGGTGAAATAGGCAGAGAGAGAATGTGTGTCTGGGAAAGAGAGAGGACAAAAGAGACAAAGAGAGGTAAAGAGAGAAGGGAAAAGAGAGAGCTAAATAGATAGATATGGTTCAGGATCGTCCCCGACGTGGACAATGGATGAGACGGGACGAATTTCATCCCGTCTGCCTTCCAGAGTAAGTTCTGGGACGAAGGACGGGACAGTTTTTCATCCAACAACAAAAAAACGTCCCATCCAATCATATCGGGACGGTTTTTCATCCCATCCAGGCTAAAATCTGTCCCATCCCTCATCCCGGGTAAAAAATAAATGAAAGAATAATAGAAGAATATTTCAATATGGTTCTTTTTAAACATATTGAGCGGGGAGTCAATATGATTCAAAAGAACTAGGTTTAGTTTGTTCCAATAGGCCGCAAGAAGAAGAAGAAGAAGAGCACCCGGCGCAGGGCGATCCTCCACCCCCTTCACCCCCTCCAAAGTCCCAATGCCCTCCACGCCCGTTCGCATCGTCGGAGTTCGCTTCCCCGACGTCGAGGTATGTGCATTCTTCAGTCAATCTCTCATTTTTTTCCTCCGCTCCATCGCTCCATCTCTGTCTCTATCTCTCTCAATGGCTCAATCTCTGTCTCCTTGTCTCCCTATATCTCTATATCTCTCCACTATATCTCTCTATCTTTCATTCGCTCCCGTTCTGCTTCTGCTATTCTTTGGGGAATTAAGCTTGTAGGTCCGATCTTTTTTTTCTTTCTCTCTTACTTTTTGGTATTTAGTGTTTCTTTCCCTTGTTTTCGTTGTGGATGAACTGATCTTGATGGAGTATGCATTTGAAGAACTATTTCTATCCAGTTTCCTTTTTTGGTTACTGGAGTCAGTTATCAAATAGAATTTTCCATTTGATTGAGTAATTAATTTCAATCGCTTGATCAACGAACATCACTCTGGATCAAGTAACAGATCAGCATAGGTGATTGATCCAGTGAGCCTGATCAACAATCAATCAATCAATCCATTGGCTGATGGATGCTTTGGTAGAAAGTTGATTGGGCTAATTGATGCTTGGATCGGATCCTCCATTTGATCGATCATGTGATCAAGATCAATGTATCACTGATTCTTGATGGACTATGCTTTTGTGAGAACTATTCTAAACTCAATTTCTTTTATAGGTTACAGGAGTCGGTTATCATATGAGCAGTTTGCAGCATTTCTCGCTAAAATTGGAGAGCTCAATGCCCACAGGCAATCCCGAGAGGTGTGGGCTCAGAAGTTTTGTAATTTTGAGGATCATCATCTTTTTTTTGTTATCATGTTTATTTTTATGCATTGGTGTCTATCTACTGTGAATATTATAATTAGTTCTACGCCGACAATTATAGTTCCTTGAGTATTTTTTTTTATTATGTTTGACTTTTTAGTAGGCTTTAAAGAAAGCAGAAGAGATACTTGGTTCGGATAACGAGGACCTATAATTGTCTTTTCAAGGGTTTCTGAACCGGATCCATGGTACTTATCTCTCTCTACTGATGCCTACTGTTAGGTGGATTTGTTTTCTTTGGAGAATTGTATTGTTTAATTTTGATACTATTAGTTTTGTCAATGATTCTGTTGTTTTGAAAATCTTAATTTCATGTATAATTCTAGTTTAGGAATAATAATGATTATGACTTTATCTTTCATGAAAAAGAATCTATAAGACAGTATGAAGGCATATTTTGAGTGGTTTGCAATCTTGATGACATTAACAAGATACGTCCAGCAAGCTTCTACTGAATGGAATATTTCTATCACAAGATTCAATCAGCTGGTTTACTGTGATATGTTTTGTTTCATTCGACTGATCCATGGATTAATATTTTGACATCATATTTCATTTCCATTGAAAGGCTTATCAAAATTGTTATCGCTTCATCACACAAAGGTGATTATTATATTTTATGTTGGATCATCATCATGCACAACAAAAAGAGTACTTATCCTATCATGATGTCATTGTCACTATTACTTCCAATTTTAGGAATATGGATAATCAGTTATAATCCATTGTAAAATTGCTCTCTCCATCTCCATCTCGATCAATCGCTCCTTCTCGTGATTTATATATTTCTGAATTTAGTAGGAATTGTTCATCAATCTAATTTTACTCTGCTTTCTTGGATTGCATCTTGTGAATTAACTCGATAGAGTAATGGAGTCTACATCTGCTACACTCCAAAATCAACGGCTAGGGCTACACTGTCGGTGTTCGCGGAGTGCATCCTAGTAGAGGTTGATGACAACATCTCAACTCGCCGCAGAAGATGCAATCGGTCTAAAGTTTTAGATTGATTTGTTGAAGTTTCCCTGGATGAGTACCTATGCATGCTATGTCAAGCATAGAACCCCACCTGTGAGGTCATCATCAAGAAGAACAAAGATAAGAGCACAAACATATTTTGGAGACATCGAGAGAAAGCACAGCGTAAATTTTACGATGAAATTAAGGGCATCAAGACGAAGCAGAGAACCATTCTCCGCTATGAATTGCGCACCCACAAGTTGTACTTATTTAGCAACAACATGGAGCAGACGAAGGAGGAGTTTGTTAGGTTCATCTACGACAACAATCTTCCTTGGCGTCTTGTGAAGAAGTCTTTTCGAAGACTATGGGACACAAGTGGTTGATTACATTGATAATATGCATTTCTAGTGCCTTGTATGTTTATTTACATGTTTTTTTCTGAATTATATTACTCATAATTGCATGTTATCAAGCTTAAAATGATTAAAACTATTTTAGAATGATTTTTTGGATATTTCTAACTATAGATTCTAAAAGAATATAATTTTTGGGACATAATATATTTTCCTGGAATTTTTTGACATTAAATTTGGAAAGATATGATTTTTTGAGTTGAAATATATATTTATATGAATTTTTTGGACTTTTATTTTAATTAATATGAATTTTTAAATATTTTTAAACCCCTTGATTTTGCGCCACCACGTGTTATCATTCAATTCATCCAAGGACGACGAATCATAGCTCTCTACGATGATTGGCGCCAACCAATCATTAGTTGAGCTAATGATTGGCGTCAACCAATCATTGACTTGGCGATCATCGCTTCGCGATTCGCGAAATGATGATTGCATTTATGACTAACCCAAAAGGTGTTTAATTTTTTCTGCGCAGGGTGACGTGGACGAACCAAAAAAAGATACTCTTTTTTTTGCAATGAATGCGCACATGGGTCAAGGGAGAGAAAGTAAAAAAATTGCATTATGACATAATTATTTTTTGTCTTTTCCTGGTAGGTCGGCGAACGACGTGGCAGCACCACGCGACACCACGTGTACACACAGCCCACGCAAGGCAACGTGGTGCGTACGTGGCTGGCGATAAGAAGAGGAAAAAAGGACCCCGCGCTGATGCGGCGCCACGTCAGCTGCAAGGAATCTCCCTTTTTCCTTTAATTTTTCTGTCTCTTCTCTTCCATTTTTTGTCTTTTTGTTTCCTTCCTAGGTGCACATGACGCAGAAAATGACATGCGCGTGCAGAAGACAAAGAGGCATGGAATCTGGAGTGATTAGAATCTTCAACGTGCACAAAAAATGACGACGATGATGAGGAGAGGGAAAATATCAATGGCTAAGATTTCTTTAACTTCAAACAGCCATAACTTTTGATTTACAATTCCGATTTAGCTGAAAATTTCAGTGTTTCTTCGTCTCCCCCTCCTCTTTAAATCCATACCCTCTGATCTATAAATAGAGGCTTGGATCATTGTAAAATTCATCTTGAACTTGCTTCCTAATTGTGTAGGCTGATTGAAAGATAGTGAGTCTTGATATCCATCAAGAGTGTTGTTGGTGTCTTGGGTGTGTGGGGAGAAGCATTGGAGAAGAGGGAGAGCTTACCAGCACTCGTAAATTGCTACGATCTTGGCGAAACGTGAGGATCTACGGTAAGTATCTTCACCTTACGTTGTCTCTTTCCCGACGCCGTAGTTAATGTAATTAAGGTTTATCATCGTTCTTGCACTCTTATTTTACTCTCTTTTCTCATCTCTTCATCCTCGCCACTGTAACATTCCAAATCCAATCACTATTGTCATTCATACCATTGTCCATCATCATGTCTGTTGATATGCCTAAAAATGCACGTAATTTTGTCGTTGATTTGACGTTTCGACTTATACAATAAAATTTATAATTTCCCTTAATCACTAAATATAGAATATAGGGCAAGCAAGGGGTCGAACCACAGGGAGGCAACAAATAAGAATTTTTATCCAATTTCAATGAATTAATTCAAAGATGAATTAATTTTGCAATTAATAGATTTTAATTGTGCTTAATAATGTTTTTAATTAATCAAAATCAAGTAAGACTTAATTTTGATTTTAAATATTTTGGTCAGAAATCTCAAGATAGGAATATTTAAATTTTAAGATCAGATTAATTCGGATTATTAATTTCCCAATTATTATGAAATGTTAAGACAATTTTTATGAATTAAAAATGGGAATTAAATAATCAGGAAAGGGATTTTTAAATTGGACTTCAAGATGGATGAATTTTCGAATCACATTTTATTTTTAGGTTTTTTATATATTAAATTAAATTCCTAAAAAATAAAAATTGAAATCTAGAGAGAGAAACTAGATAAATTAACCTAGAGAGAGAAAGATAAAGAATTTGGGGAAATGATGAAATCCAACCCTAAATTAAAAATCTAATGAAGCAGAAATGTTCTAAATTGATGTAGAATTAAGGATCAAAAACCAGATCTTGAATCAGAATCAAAATGATGTGCTAATTCCATTCAAAATAAACTTCTAGGGCATGTACATTTCGCCCATGCCTTGGCGTTATAGAATCGTTCAAGAAGATGATTGAAATACAAATCAGAAACTTATAAATTTGAGTGCAGAAGCAAGATCTGTTGACTTCAAGAACCCCTCCTGTGTCCTTCCTGGCCAAATGCTTCAGGAGAGCCTCCAAAAGTAATCTTCGTCCATTTTCAGACCTCCATTTAAAGATCCAACCGTCTGGATTATAGAGGGAGAAAAGACGAACCTATCCTCAAAATTTCAGCCCAATCGAACGGTTAGATATCAAGATATCATCATTTTACTGGCACTTAATCTCAACCATTGGATTAGTTTGTCTCTCCTCCAAGAAGCTTGGAAGTGGTGCGTTCTGATTGGTTGCCGCATTATTTTCTCATTTTCCACCTTCTCTGATCACGTTCTGACACGTGATTGTCCGTGTCGTCTGCGCGCAATCATTGTTAAATATTCTCCCTTTTGAGTGGTTAAAAGGACGCCACGTCACCTTGTCTAAAAAAATAAAAGATTTATTTATATATTTTATTTTTCGTTGAGTCGCAATGTTTGACTGCGTCTCTCTAAAAAATAATAATAATAAAATATGGAGGTAAGCTTACCGGGTGCCGTTTTGTTAAAAAAAAAAATTTGTCGAGTAGCGCGTGCATTAAATGCACGCGGCAACTCGACGCTGCATGCATGCACATTGATTTATTTATCAATGCACGTGCATGTCAGTGGGCCTAAAAAAATCATTCGTTTATTATGGCATCGCGATTCGCGATGCCATAATGACCCAATAACGCCCTCTCTCTTATTATTATATAATAATCATCCACTTATTCGCCCGAATTTCGGGCGAATGATGTGGATGCCCCTTAATAGATACATAAATATATTATAAAATGCCAAATAAACTAAATATGTATTATTTAAGTATATAAAAATCATTTCTTGGCTATATAATGGTCAAAAAATTATATAACAATATAGAAAAATTCCAAACAAATCAGGAAAACCCTTACCAACCTTTAGCCAAATATTTAAGGCCCTGCAAAAAATATTTCTTCACTGAAATGAGGTTAAATTCCATGTAAAAAATGGTAAAAAATCATAAATAATAGTAAAATCAAAATGTAAGTGTTTTATCTTCATTTTTATATGATAACATGTATACTTCCGGATCATCCCGGACGAGGACGATGGACGAGATGGGACAAAATTCATCCCGGCTGACGTCCATCATTTCCCCCGGGACGAAGGACGGGATGGTATTTCGTCCGGGACCGTCCCGTCCTACCTCTCTTGGACGAAGTTTTGGACCGTCCCAACTCTCCTAGACGAATTTTCGTCCCGTCCAGACGAAAATAGAGAGAATTTCACGCCGCCAGCCCTAGTATTTTCCTTTGAAAGGAATTCGGCGTCGGGAAGCATGAGTCGTACCTAGTCCCTTGCAGAGCCATCGGGTTGCCTTCAGAAACCCACCTTTGTCTTCCTCCATCTCTGCGAGTGATAGCGGTGATTCACCGCCGCGAAGGTGTTCTACCGCCGACAAGGTATGTTTTCTACTATCTATTCTTCTATCTATCTACCTTTCGATATATCTATCTCTCTCTATCCATCTATATATCTACCTATCTATCGATCTTTCTATCTATCTGTCGATCTAGGTATCTATCGATCTTTCTATGTAGCTATCTATCTACCTATCTATCTATCTACCTATTTATCGATCTTTCTATCTATCTAGCTATCTATCTAACAGTCGATCTAGCTATCTATCGATCATTCTATCTATCGATCTTTCTATCTATCTATCTATCTATCTATCTATCTATCTATCTATCTATCTATCTATCGATCTTTCTATCTATCTACCTAGCTATCTATCTATCGATCTATCCTTCTATCGATCTGTCCTTCTATCGATCTGTCCTTCTATCTGTCTATCGATCTATCCTTCTATCGATCTATCCTTCTATCGATCTGTCCTTCTATCTATCTATTTATCTATCTTTCTGTTGGTCCAACTATCTCACCTTTCACCTATCTAACTCACCGGCGATCAAACCATGTCAAATTCTAGCTATCTATCGATCTTTCTATGTAGCTATCTATCGATTAATTCCTTTTTAAGATTTCGCTCGTTAAATGTTAACAAAATGTTATCTCAAGAAAGGTAGCTGATAAAAATATTTATCCAATGGGACTATTCAGTTTGACTATTTTCGTTTCTTATTTTATTCTGTTGATATCTTGAACCTGAAAGATAAAAAAACTGTGGAATCAACGCATAGCTCTATATATTTCCCTTTAAATGAAGATATCAATTCCTTGTATCTTCATGGATAGTTATTTATGGTTCTTTAAGTTTTAGTCTTAACCTTGCGATTGAAATATTGAAATATGTTAACGTTGATAGTTATTTATGGTTCTTTAAGTTTAAGTTTTAGTCTTAACATTGAAATATGTGATGTCAGCTTCCCTATCTCTCTCTCTCTTCCTCACTCTCTATTTCTTTATATTTTGCTCTCCAGATCACGATCTACTTCCCTATCTAGTTTTAACCTTGATATTTCTGATTTTCTTTCTGGCAGCGTCCCACCCTGAAATATTTACCATCAGTTTGATGTTTTCTCTCTCTCTTTCTCTCAATCTATAAATCCATCTAATCCATCGATCCATCTCTATCTCTCTCTCTCTCTATATATATATATATATATATATATATATATATATTTCTCTAGATTACCAAGGTTATCCTTGGTAATTTTATGGGCTAATTTTAGTCCGTCTTACTTAGGGTTCTTGCTTATGGTGATATCTCACTTGAGAAATATCTTCTAAATATGTGTCATCACTCTCACTCACTCTCTCTTTTTGTGTTTGTACAAATTTCTCTTTATCTAACGAGATTAAAATAGATATTTTAGGAAAATAGTTATCCATGACTAATTTAGTTTCAATGTCTATTGGCAAAAAAATTGACTAATTTAATTGGAATATCAACAAATTAAGTAGAGACAACCCATTTCTATCCATCTCCCGTTCTCTGCATCTTTTCTCTGTTTCCCTCGCCAACCAGCAGCATATTTCTGTTTGAAACACGGCGTTGTTTCAAAATATCAGTTTTTTGGAACTCTAAAATATAATTATCTCTGAATTTTTTCTTATTAAAAATTATTTTCGTTGTTTAATAAAATTTTGGCTTATGCAGGTTGGCGCAGGCGCATGACGAATCAGCTGGAAGACGCCGTCCAGATCACTTTGTGTCCAACAAGCGAAAATATATCCGTCCGTGCAAGTCTCGGCGCCCACGCGCAACACCTCGGCAAGAGCTAGAGAAGTATCTGAATATCCCGTGTAGTGAGGAGGAAGACAGTCCACTAAGTTGGTGGAAGGATGTTGGAACTGATGGAAATATATGTGGCCGGCAAGCCAATCACACATTCCAGATCTCGTTCCATATTCATTAACAGAACATATTCATTATAGTGCACGTGTGATGCGTATAATGAACTCCATGAATACATGATCGGACTTAGTGAATTATGTTGAGATCGTAATGCGGAGATCACTAGGGTTTAAGCATGCGTTCTAAACATTCCTATTCAAAGGATACGCGAGAAGGACATCGAAGTATCCGGATAGAATAACACTATCTAGTTTCACTCATATGATGAGTATGGCCGGTCCCGTAGCCATTAGTGTGGCGACACTAAGGATAGATAGTGGGTGCTCTTTAGTGGAAAGAGTTCACTGAATTGATCCGTACGAATCCCTGAATGGTATTATACCGAACTGTCAATCAGGTTGATTCACGTCACGGTTGTGTAAGTGGTCCTTAGACCTGAGACACCAAAGACGTCTTGTGGACGGGAGGTTGCACTTTGGCTATGGCCAACGAGTCTCTAATCATGGGATTCTAAACGGTCTTAGTTCGGGTGCATCAAGAAGTACACGAAGGCGATTGAGTGGTCAAGATGGGATCGTCCACCCTCGGTATAAGAGGTGACAGCTCAAGGAAGATGATGCGATGAAGTCCTTAGCCAAGGCAGTGAAATATCGGAGAAGAGTTCTCCGATGATTTCCGAATGCATCAGTACTAACTCGGATGACCGATTAGGGTTTGACAGTTGACCATACCCTAAGTCGTCCAAGGAGCGTCAAGTGGATGAGGGATTATACATACACGGTAACCGATGATGAACATGTTCCATGAGTGAGTCGATACACACTCCTTTGTATCTTCTAGGACACGAGGTGTAGCTTGGCACCCCACATGTCGGAGTCTCGACCTATCGATTGGTTTTAATCGATCTGACATTAATTAATATATATGATGATATAGTTAATTAATTTGGAAGGCCAATAAAGGTTATTGGGCCACTGGAGTCACTAACTAGACTGATACATGGGCCTAGAGGGTCACACGCAAATGGTCTTTTGGACGTTGGAAGATATACTTAAGTTTTGGGGGTTTTTATGAAAAATACCCACTTAGTATAAATAGGGGAAGGCCCTGAACGAAATTCACCCAGGCCAGAATTGTTCAGGGGCCTTTCCCCTTCTTCTCCACTCTCCCCACACACCCTCTCCATCCCTGATGTGATCAGGACGACGTAACGACGCCGACGGAGAAAGAACGGGGCTCGTCAACGAGAAGGAGGAGATCCGACGTGCCGAGGACCGCGTGGATACGTCTAGAGGTTGCACACTTGAGCAGCTCAACTCGTCTCGCTCCGGGATCGAAGAAATCACGAATCAGATTCGTGCAAATGTACGCCGTTTCAATGTTTTTGTTGATGCCGTTCGATTCGCAAAGAGTCTTCCGCTGCGCATCGTTTTAGATTTATTCATCCAAGTCAAGGCCCCTAGAACTCAATAGTGGTATCAGAGCCAGGTTCTGCCTTGATTTGGATGAAGAACGGCATCAAAATCGTCCAAAACGGAGTGCAAAAAGATCAAAATCGTCCCGCGTGGCGGGCGCTACCTGGGCGCGATGCCCGCGTGGTGTCTGCCAGCGGGGCCCGCGTTTGTTGAGAAACAAAAATTTTTTTTAGTATGTTGGAGGGGTGCGACCAGCGGGTTTTTGAACCCAGGTCTCCCCTCTCAGCAGTTGAGGCCCTGTAACCATTGGGCTAAAGATCTTTTATTGAAATGGAATATAGTTTGGTTATATACATTCTGTGAAATGCGGAGCATTTAAATAATTTAGAAATAAATTATATTATGCATGAAATAAATTCCGAAAAATTCTGGAAAAATCAGGAAAATTATATTGTTGATTCCTTGACATGAAAAAATTTAAATGTTAAATTTTGATGTCAAATAGATCATAAATATAAATTCGAAATGTTGATTTCTGTTTATTTGAGTTGAATAATTTAAAAGTTAAATTATTTAATGTCAAATAAATTCCAGAAAAATCAGGGATAATATGTATTTGATTTTATTCATCAAAATAAATTAAAATTTAATTTCTTTGAGGTGAATAAAATTCCTTAACTTAGGAAATACATATATATATTGGGAATATTTGAATGAAATAATTTAAGAGTTAAATTATTAAATTCAATAAAATTCCTATAGCCATTTTAAATTTTTTAAATGGTTATTTCTTGATTTATTTTTCATGAATGGCATGATTTTAAATTTAGCAATGGTTTAATATGATTAAATATTTCTTTAATTTAATGTGATTAAATATCGCTTTAATTTAATGTGATTAAATTTGGTTTTACTTCACTGTGATTAAATTTGGCTTTAATTTAATGTGATTAAATTTGGCTTTAATATTGCATTTATTTATTTGATTTATTATTTGCAATATTATATTATGGAATGTTGGACGGAATGAGATACTAGAAAAACTCTAGATGGACCTAATGTAGGATCCCTAAGTTTTGGTTATCCAATATAGAGTGATATTGGGATTAAAATTTTGACTATGATTAATTGTCAAGATACATTCACGTCCTACATGACCCATATGTATTATTCACATGTGATAGATGAAGATGTGATATGAGATGTCACATTATGCTCCTCATGATAGCTGAGACCAAACCTAAAATCCCTCAAAATTAAACTCTGAGCCGTAGCGCGAAAGTGACGAACTTAAGCGTGGTCATCCGTCGTTATAGCCTTAGGATCCAAGTCCCTTCTAAGCTAGGTTGGTGGAGCAAACTCCATGCCTACTTCTACGGGAGGAGGAACTAAGAGCTAGTGTATGACGCAAGGTCGAGATAGAGGAACCGCGTAGTTTGGTGGAGCAAACTCCAGGATTACGCGCAAATCTATTTTCGACAAGTAACGACGGTATTGTTCAGACCAAACTCAGTGGTTGGTGGAGCAAACTCCAGGCCGCATGAGCGTTGGGGACCGAAATATGATTGGATATTGCAAAGAGTTTCAAGTCCCATGAGATGGGTGTTCAAAAACGTGTATTATGATTGGTGGAGCATACTCCAGGTCGTATTACATGTATTGAAATTCCGATCCCCACTAGGAGATAGTCGGCTTCTCCGCTTCCGTACACTTGAGGGTTGTATGGATTGACAAATTTTAGTGGGAGCCCTTTATTAATGAATAGAACACCTGCTAAAACTTTCTAGGTCCTTCATTGACCTAATCTCCGATAAACACTCGTCGTCAAGTAGCTTATTAGATTGCATGTATGATGCAACTCATTGACAAGTCGATAATTATGATGTGCTCATGGACTTGATGAGAGTCTTCAAGTCTAAAATGTTAGTTTATATCCTTACAAACAATGTCGATGACAATGAAGGGATACGAGTAAATGGATGAAGTGAAAAGTTCACTATGACATGGTTCAATGTTAACACACCGTCAATGAGCTGTTAGCTATTGATGTAGCATGAATACAAAGAACCTAAGGCCATATGATACTATATGATAGTTATTTGGATGTGCAATCCAAGAGTCAATTCAAGGCTCACATGGTCGAGGGATCTTCTGCATATGAGGATATGCCTAAGATGATTGAAATGACAAGAGACTGATCTATTAGGAGAATAGTTCTCTGTTCAGTTTATTGTTGATCTCGTCATTCGATTCCTACATGACTCGAACTTAACTTGCTTAAGAATGTCAAAGGTGAACCTTTAGAAGGTAACATCCCAAGACACCTTATTTGGTATGACCAATTGGAAGGTGTTCCGTGTTCTTGAGAAGGACAAAGGAATAAAGCATGTTAAGGTGTCCCAATCACACAAGGATATAAGCATAAACAAATATTTATACCACGGTCTGAAAGGTCACTAGAACAGGAACTATACGTAGTAACTCGTTAAGATTGCTCAGAGCAAGTTGAAGCATATGGATGTTTTAATTGCTTAACGTGTGGAAGAAAGTTGAGACAAATGAAACATAAAGTTGAGGTTACGAAGTATCGTAAAGGCCGCTCCGGCTGCGGGCGGTTGCGCTTGCTGCAACGGTTGAGGCCGCTCCGGCTGCGGCGGCTGCGGCCGTTGCGACCGCTGCGGCTGATCCGGCGGCCACGGCTGTTGAGGGCAGCTGAGGCCGCTCGGCGGCTACGGCTGTTGAGGTCAGCTGAGGCCGCTCGGCGGCTACGGCTGATCTGGCGGCCACGGCCGTTGAGGGCGGCTGAGGCCGCTCGGCGGCTGCGGCTGATCTGGCGGCCACGGCCGTTGAGGCCAGCAGAGGCCGTTGAGGTCAGCAGAGGCGGGCGCGCGCGCTGCGGGTGGCTGCAGCGGCTGTAGCGACCGGCGCTCCAGCGCTGCGCGCGGTTGAGGCTGCCGACGCAGCCGCGCTGCGGCGCCGCTGCTGCACCGCTCCGGCGCCGCCATTGAGGGCGCCTGCAGCCGCTCTGGTGGCTGCGGGGTCGCGTGCGCCGCGGCAGCGGCGGCACCCTGCTCGGCGGCAGCTCCGCGGTCGGTGGCGCCCGACTGGGACCCCGGCGATGGCCACCTAGGGTTCCGTCGGTCTGTCCTGACGGAACGGAGCACGACGGCGGCCAAAGTCAGCCCCGTCCCGTCCGCCCTTCACTCTTCTACTCTCTTCTCTCAAAACGGAACGTGATCTTTTTTTTTCCAAAAATTCAAATGAGACTTAGGAGAATGGGCGCCCTCTCCTTCCCTTATGTAGGGAGGATAATGGGCCCTAAGGAGGGATCAAAAGAGGGGGAACCCATTAGGAAAAGGTCCCCTCTTAAGGCCACTAATACATGGTTTATTTGAACATGAAACATTAACTAAACCTAGGAAAAAAAACTAGATATTAGAGGGCTTCGCCGTCAAACACTCTCTATTTCTGTTTCCCTTTGCTGTGACTGAAGCCTGTTTTTTGAACAATTAATGTGTGTTAATGTGGAAACTCCAAAGATATGGATACAAGTCATCAATGGCGCACAAGACTCAAAATTTAAGCACTGCTATATAATGATTCAGATGTGGACTGCCATCACCAGGATCAAAGTGT
The DNA here is from genome assembly GCF_029677425.1 of Wolffia australiana. Classification (NCBI taxonomy): domain Eukaryota; kingdom Viridiplantae; phylum Streptophyta; class Magnoliopsida; order Alismatales; family Araceae; genus Wolffia; species Wolffia australiana. Next base: position 6,637,031 of record NC_135843.1, on the reverse strand, counting down.
TGAATGTTGATAGTATCTACTATAATGAATCAGTGAACTTAATTCAGAGTTGTGAATTAAAAATATACCTTTGACTGTTACGCATGTGAAGACGAAGTCATTATACAAAAAATAATTTAAAATATATATTTAATCCTAGTTTATATTTTAAACATGTCCACAGATGCACCTAAGAGTTTGTGCTTACCAGAGTTTAAACGTAAGTGTACTTTCGAACCTCAATTTGAAAATCTCTATTACTTTTATCAAGGTCAAGTATTTTATTTAGAAAGATATCAAAATTATAACTAAGATGTGTCACACCTTTTCCCGTCTCCTAGCGTTCTCTAACTTTTCAGTTAAAATGTCTTTCCATGAATTTGTTACATGAGTGAAATATCTCAGAATCAAAAAGAGGAAAAAATATATAGAGAGAGAAAAGAAAAAATATATAAAGAATAGAAAAAATTATCGTCCACTTCGCACGTCCACCGTCCAGGTACCCCGGACGAACGAACTTTCCATCCGATGGGACGAGATTCGTCCCGCCCGGGGTACGTCGGATGATTTTTTGTCCAATATTTCGTCCGCGCCCATGGACGGGACGAAAATTTCATCCCGGGACGAAATCTTCATCATTAAAACACATAAATATAATGTAAAATTCATAAATTAATCAAATTAATTTGCAGGTTATCATCTGTCACGTGCACTTACTCTTTTATTTAAGTTAAATTAACTTATAACTTATGTATTTTTAATTGACATCACTAGCTCACGTCCTCGAATCTTGTTTTCGTCTATCCTCTTGTTCATCATCACTAATATAAGAAAGTAATTCCTTAATCATCATTCCCTGGGGAGACGACCCGTACTCATCACTGACTAATATTTTTTAGTACGGTTATATATATATTGTTGAATAATCTCAATCACCAATGATGCATTTCAACCTTAAAATTGAGATTATCATACATCCCTGGTCTAGATGTCGTCAAGGCAACGGTAGAAAAGATGTACAAAGAAGTTCAAGGGAAGCTGGTGGAGATGTTTGACGACATCTCCAGCATCTCACTTACCGTGCATGCTTGGACATCCCAAAATAACCTCACCCTTCTAGGTATTACTGCCCACTAGATCGACACTAACTGGAAGCTATGTGGGCTTCTTCTTGCTCTACGACAAATCAATGGATCCCATTGTGGCATGAACTTATCGAGGATCGTCGTGCAAGTTGCATATGAATATGACATTCAGTCGAAGCTATGTGTCATCACCACGGACAATGCGTCCAACAATAGAATGATGCTGGTCTCCATTGTGGATCAACTGAAGACTATAAACCCGCAATTCACTATGGACCGACATGTACCCTGCGTCGCCCACGTATTGAACCTCGTAGTACAGGCCGGACTCAAGGTCATTCGCAATCCAGAACGTCTAGGAAGTAATACGCTACGTGTTTGAGATTTTTGCCCAGATACACCGTTGGACACAGATGAACCAATCGATTCACAGGTCGACAAAGATATTGTAGCGACACTAGCACCCTAAGGACTAGTAGTTTCACGTGTGAGAGCCATCATCAATGCCATTCAGGGATCCATGCAATGTATGGAGAAATATGTTGATATGTGCAAAATGTTTGAGCTCCCAGATTCAAACAAGATTAAGGTCGACTGCCCAACACGCTGGAACTCCACTTTCACTATGTTAGAGCCTGCTATTGCCAAGAGAGAGGTTCTGGACCATATGACTACGAGGTTCCTTTCGACGTCGACTAAAGATTACGGCCTATGTCAAGAGGACTGAGTGTTGATTGATGAATACCTTGGCATCCTCGGCCCACTATGCTAGGGTACTGACTTTGTGTGTTCGCCAGAGAAATTGCGAATAACTGAAGTAACATCATTGGTGGTAGAGCTGAAGACTCACCTTGAGCAGGATATGTACAATGCAAGGGCAGCATTGTATGCTAAGCAGAGGGATGCACTACAGTTGTTGTGTAGTGATATGGATAACAAGTTGATGCAGTATGCACTGGTACTTTGGGGCAATAATACTCTCGCTACAACAGTGACATTGGATCCATTCTCTAAAATAGAGGTTGTGCATCTGTTATGTCGCCAAAGCGTGCTTTCCTATCTCGACGGTGTCCTGGAGTATGCATCAAATACAAAAGCATAGGAATGTGACTCGGAGCAGGGAGAACCCTCGAAAAGTCACCGTCTGACACAACATGTTTCGCCCAAGCAGCAATATGCTTGTCCATGCAGTCTTCAGCGACCACGCTCAATGCCCAGGCAAGAGCTGGATAAGTATCTAAACATTCCATGCAGCGAGGAGGAGGATAATCCTCTAAGCTGGTGGAAGGATGTCGGGACGCGATACTATCTGAATTTAACAAAAATTGTTTGCCAATTTCTTGCCGTGAGTCCGACCAGTGCACCGGATGAGCTGATTTTTTCAATTGGCTGAGGCATCACCATGTATTGAAGATCACGCCTAGATGCAGAGAGCATTGAGATGCTGATGATGCTTTGAGCATTGTTCTGTCGTGTAGACCAAGAATCCTCTGACTCCGATGATGATGAAATCTCGGTTGCTGGTGCGTTATGCTCAATCGCTTTTCGACCTGTGCATAAGCATGTTTCTTTTTCTTAACTCTCTCTATTCCATGTAATAAAGTAAGGGGGAACAACATGATTGCAGTGGATGAGTTTCATTTGATGATACATTCTAATGTTTAATGTAAGTTGTGCTAAAACACAGTCTTTTTACGTTTTATCCTCATAAATTTGTGGGAAATGGCCCATTACCTTTTGATTTTCCACATCACCATTTTCTCTGATAAGTGCTTTCCCTATCTGACACACTATTTAAAATAAGTATTAATGAATGGAAGCCAAAAACATCTCCATAATTAAATTAACTTCCCCTTTAAGAAACTGTGGAAGATCCAGTTTTTGATCTATACCCGTTATGATTTAAGGACTTGGGTTGGGTTTCTTGCTGTTCTCTCTCAAGAACAGTAAAAAATTTTGGGCTGGGATTAATTTTTTATTTTCCACATCACTAGTTTCTCGGATAAGTTTGTTTTTCTGATTTCCTTGTCAACCAATTGCAATATTTCAAAAACTGGCCTGGAAAATAAAATTTTCAACGGAGGTGACGCTGACTTTCCAAAGACAGCATATTTTTACAAACTCTATAAACAGTCATCTTTTTACAAGGATAGTCTGCAATTAGAAGATAATGACAAGATAAAGTCTGACTAAATATTAACCAAATGACCGGTGAGGATCCAGGAAGTTGTACAAATTTTTTATTTATTAGACTTTCTCCTCATGAACTCTAGAGAGAGAACCCATGAGAAAAAGACCCATGAGAGAGAGCCCAAGCGAAAGACTGGAGTATATGGAGCAGCTGCAGCCGGAAGGACGGTATTGTGGATATCTCATTACTATATATTCTCTTCTATGTTTGCTATTGTACACTCTAATTGGAAAATTTTCTCGATATCTATAATTAAATTCAATTAATTAAACTCTGTAATTAAATTCAATTAATATTACGCTTCTAGGGTTGAAGTAATGACATTTTTCATTTCACTTAATTTTATTACATTTTTTGGGAATTTAATCCAACTAAAAATGCCATTCTGAAAATTTTAATTTACCCTAATTATATGTTAAACTATTAATTTCACGCAATGAATTTTAAAAATAAAATAATTTAATAACATGAAAATGGCATGTATAAAAATTAATTATATTCTTAATTAATTAGGGATTAAATATTGACTTCTCCAAGTTTTATTGGAAATCCATGCATTACTTTTCCATCATTCGTCCGTCCATTGTCCGTGTCTTCTAGACGGACGGTTTTTTGTCCAATGGGATGAAAATAGTCCTTTCCTGTCATCACCGGGATGAATTTTCTTCCAGGAATTTGTCCATACCCTCTGGACGGGATGAATCTTCGTCCAGGGACAAAAATATCATCCCGTGTGCATCCCTGCACTATGTAGACAGAGAAAGAGAGAAAGCAAAAGATACAGAGAGAGTGAAAGAGAGAGAATGAAATTGAGAGAGTGAAAGAGAGCAGACGAGAGAACACATAAGAAAAGCAGAGAGGGAGAGAACAAGATTATAGAGGTAGCAAGAGAGAGAGATGGAGAGTGATCAAGAGTGAGAGAAAGCAAGAAATCAAGAGAGAGAGACAGAGAGATGGAGAGAGATCAAGAGTGATAGAGAAAGCAAGAAATCAAGAGAGAGAGACAGAGAGATGGAGAGCAAGAGATATAGAGAGTGTGAGAGAGATGGATAGAGAAAAATAAGAGAAAAAAATAAAGAGGGGGCGGAGAGAGAGAAACAGAGTGATAGAGACAGCAAGAGAGCATTCTAGAGAGAGGGTGAGAAAGAGAGAGCAAGAGTACAGAGACAACGAAAGAGCATGCAAGAGAGAAGGCGAGAAAGAGAGAGCGAGAGTGATAGAGACAATGAGAGAGCATGCCAGAGACAATGCGAGAAAGAGAGAGCAAGAATGACTAATGAAACACAATGGGCTGGGATCAAGGACTCGAGTTACATAGCGATGCGAGGGGGATGTGTGATGAAAATGTAAGTAAATGATGTATTGACTTGAAAATCAACGACAAGTTCGACAGAAAACCTACTGACCCCGGATGGTAGTCTAGATAATCGACACCAGAGTCGTGGAAACGTACAAGCTCCTAATGGCCCAGATGATCGACTCAAAGGCTAACGGGATGGGGGATAATTACTATTCATGAGCGTCCCGATCGTCACCGAGAGCGATGCAAGTCCGACAACAATAGAATAAAGTCCCTCACTCGATTTTCGATGGCTAATCCTATGACACAAAAAAAACTCTCGACAACGGAGCAGAAGAGGATGGCACTGAAGAACATAATAATACTATAAAGAGGGGAAAGAGGATGCGTCCTACGGACCAGGGCCCAAACGCTCAAGGCTGGCGAGCTGCTCGTCAGTGAAAGAAATCGTAGGATCACGTTGGCCTTCGAGCAACTTTTGACGGCTCGGCTAGCTGGGTTGATTAAGGCGGCACGCAGTAAGGCAATGGCAAGCCGGCCTATATGCCAGCGTAGTAAAGATCACCTTGGCCTATATGCCAGCGTGTGACTTGAGCCATCTCAAGCCAATGGCGCTGCCACGCCCGCCACCTCCTAGATCCCCGAATATCTATCTCGCAACGTGCCCATTCGCCATATTTGACGTGGATAAAATTCCCCAATGGGGAGGATGTGGTACGCATACGCCATACAAGCTTCTTTTGAAGCGTGTCCTGGACATCCGAAAGTCGTATGATCCCTAGACCTCCTTCCGTCGGCCGACATGCTTTCTCCCAAGAAACCCAGTGATGGCGCATCTCTCCCTTGAGGTGACCAGACCATAGAAAACGCGCACATATGCGTTCTACAGAGCGGAGAACAGTAAGAGATAGCGAATGGACTGCAAGGGTATGTAACGGTATACTCATGAGGACATGCCGAATAAGTTGGATACGACCTCCTAGGGAGAGGAAACGAAGTTTCCATCCCTCTAGCTTCTTTCTAAGATTACCCAACACGGCATCGAAATAGTGATGACGAGCGGGGCCAAGAAAGATAGGGCATCCAAGATAATCGAACATAAGGCATCCTCGTGACAATCGTGTATAGTGCTAGAGTATCTCAGTGCGCCTTATAGTGGTGGAGGGTCCCACTATAAAGCTACTCTTCGAGGCGTTAACGAGCTGGCCTGAAGCGTGCTCCTACGCGGTAAGGACGCTCATAAATTCCTTAATCGATTTTTTAGATCCATTGAGGAACAAGATGGCATCATTAGCAAATAGTGAGTGCGAGAGAATCAGGCAACCCCTCTTCGTAAAGTACGGCTGGATGAGGCCTTGGTTGATCGCCCGCGTGAGCGATCGGCTGAAGACCTCCTCCATCAATATAAAGAGGGTAGGTGAAATAAGATCACCCTGCCTGAGCCCCCTCATAGCCGTGAAAAAGCCAATGGAATTTCCATCCATCAAGAGGGAGAAGTGATTCTCCCTAATGCAAGCATCGACAAGTGCAATGAATGCCTCCGTGAATCCGAAGCGCCGCAACACTTCGAGGAGGAAATTCCACTCAACTCGATCAAAGGCCTTCTCCATATCAAACTTGATGATGACATGGGAGCCCGGATACGAGTGTCTATGGACTGGGCTAGCTCGTGCACTAGTGTGATACTGTCATGGATCAGTCGACCCTTGACAAAACCACACTGCTCTGGCGAGATAAGTCTATCAAGGAAGCATCCTAGTCGATTTGTAATGATCTTAGATGTGACTTTATAGCATACATTACAAAGACTGCTGGGGCGAAAGTCTCGAAAGGAAGTTGGAGTTGCCACTTTTGGAATGAGCGCTAAAAAAGTGGATTTCCAACTTCGTGCGATGGCTTTACTCCTGAACACCTCCTTGATAGCTAGCACCAAGTCGGTCCCTACAATGTCCCAGCACGCTGTATAAAATTATGCGGTGAATCCATCCAGTCATGGGGCTTTGTTACGGCCCAAGGAAAAAACTACCTCTTTGATCTCCGCTCGGGTCGAAAGGGCTAGTAAAAGTGCGTTGTCTTTGTTGGTCACCAACGAAGGAATGGAGGAAAGAAGGTCCTCGCTCATAACAGTAGGCTGTGAAGAGAGGAGTGAGTGATAGTACTCCACTCCTGCGGCTGCCAGCTGGTCAGGATCCTGACTATACGTCTCCAATAGGGTCGTATAGTTTGGACGCGCTCTGTGACGGATCGAGGCGTGAAAGAAATGTGTGTTTCTATCACCCTCTCGCAGCCATTGGATACGCGATTTTTGGAGATAAAATATCTCCTGTCGTCGCATGGCATCCTCAAGCTGCTCTCTGAGACAAAGTTGGCGCTCTCCCATGTCATCTGTCCAGCACTCCTGCAGGTGGCGGTCGACATCAGCTAATTTCTTTTTAAGTTCTTCGACCGGTGAATGGACGTCGCCAAAAACATGACGATTCCATCATTTGAGGTGGAGTTTGAGGTTCCTCAGGCGATAACTGAAGTTCTCCATAGGGGATGTAGAAATCGATCCATGCCAATGGCTACGTACATAGGTATGAAAATCACCATGTTCTAACTACATGTTTTGGAAGCGAAAGGAGGATCGGTGTATGATCCGAGTAAAGTCTCAGAAGGTTCTCTACTGTTAGGGTGCAATGCATCAATGCGGTACTATTAGTAAAACAATGATCATGCCGTTCGTATATACGCGCGTCCGCTTGATGTTCATTGCACCAAGTCCACTTCTCCCCTATGGTCGGCGGTTCCACTAATGAAGTCGCGTGGATAAAGTCACTAAAGGCGTGCATAGAGCGTAGCCGAGGTGGGCGGCCCCCTTGGCGCTCGCTGTTGTCCCATATGCAGTTGAAATCTCCGGCTATAAGCAAGGTAGATCAACTAGCTGCGAGTGGGAGTGAATGTGTTGGGCGAGTTCTGCCCAGAGGGCATCCTGCTCGGTGGGTCTATGCAAGGCATACACGATAGTAAGTATGTAGGGCTTTGGGGAGTGTGGTACATCAAAGGTGACGTACCGTGTCCCTTCGGCCAATAGTGTGATCGAATATTCTCGCTTCCAAAGAAGCCAGAGCTTATTCGAGGGATGGCGGTAAACATGGTCCATCCCGAGTTTCCTCGCAATGGAGTGGGACTGGTCCGATGTGATCATCGGTTCGAGGAGCCCCACTATGCCTAATCTGTGCCTAGTGATAAGGGATAGGAGATGTGTTTGGGTGAGAGGGTTACCGATCCCTCTGCAATTCCAAATGAGAGTTGGGATCATAGATCTATCGGCTCGCGTGACGCACCCGAGATCAGGTGTTGTATGTACGGCATGAAGGTGGAGGTAATGCCTCCGAACGGTGTCTCGAAAAAGGAGAGGTATCCATATCAGAGTCCTCCGAGAAGGAGACATCGTCCTCCTCTTCTGTGGAATCCCGACTACTAGTACCATCGTCCATGTCCTCCGAACTAGTGAAAGTGGCTTGACAATTTGTCAAGCTTTCCATTTGGTCAGAAGGTATATGTGATGGGTGGAGGGCGGGTGTAGAGGCGAGGGAAGGATATGAGGGGATGGGGCCGGGTGTGGAAGCTGGGTGGGGGTGCGAGGGGATGAGGGGAGGTGGATCGCATGATGGTGGAGAAGGAAGTGGAGAAGGAAGTGGAGAAGGAAGTGAGTCTCGGGGAGGTGGAGCATGGGGCGATGGGCCGGGTGGAGAGGGTTGAGGAAGGGCAACAGGGGAGTGACGCGAGGTGGGGGAGAGGGGCGGGGAAGGTGAATGGTGGGGTGGGGCGATAGGAGAAGCATGGGACGGTACAATAAGAGAGGACGTGGGAAGCGGAGTAGGTGGTCGAGGAGAGGCGGTAGATCGGGTGGGGGGAGATATGGACCTAATGGGACGTGTGTCCATAATGGGGATGCTATCCTCGGGAACCTCAGGTACCGCTAGTAGGGCAAAAGTATTCGAGGTCAGTGGGGCGACACTGACCTCCTTGCCCTTACGGGAGGAGGCATCTCTAATCCGTGGTAGGGTTTTGGGGCGCTTCTCAGCACCCTTCCTCACCCACTGGGAAGTAGAGGGGGCAGGCTTAGCCGTTGGAGGCTTAGCTGCCCTGTTGGCTCGTGGGAGAGAAGATGATACAACGGTGGGTTGCACCGATGTAACCACAGGGCGCGAACCGAGTGACGGTTTCTCGACAGGTCGTCGTCCTTGGGTGACGGAGATAGTAGCGGCGATGTAGTCATCATAAGCCAAGGGTGGGAGGTATTCCTCCTCAGTGGTAGGAGTCTGCGTCGCCTTTTGGCGACACGTGTGAATGGTATGACCTAGTACAGTGCAGTGTGTACAAAACCTCGGGAGGTTTTCATACACCACGGTCTGACGAATCGTCTCATCGCCATTTCGAATGAGTATCATGCGATGTAGGGGGGCGAGTAGGTCCACCTCAACACATACTTGAGCGTATCCGGGACGGCTAAAAAGTTGGACATCTTTGTCCGCTCGTATGAAAGTGCCGACCACACTAGCAAGAGATTCCAAAGCCGTAAGTGTGAATAAATGCGGTCGTAGGCTAGGAAATCCTATCCACACCGGGACGGAGTGGGGAAAATGGTCGCGTGAGCTCCCTGTCTGCTCGGCTGTCCAGCGGTATGTATGCATCGTGGAGTCATTGATCGTCCATGTGGTGCGGCTCCATGCCCGTCGAAAGTCATCCTCAAGCTCGAATCGAATAAATGCGCTCCTATGATTCCTTGCTCCAATGACCACCGGTCCAAGGAAATTCCCTGGTGCTGCATAGACTCTCGTGATGTCATCTATGAGCGGCCGTTTCGTAGTGAACCGCCCGATCAGTGTATGGGCGAATGGCGCTGCCATTCGTGTTACCTCCTCCTTGGAGAAGGTAACTAAGCGTACACCCTCAGAGTCAATGAAGCCCCTAGTCGGGATCGTGTCGTCGTAGATAGGGGGAAGGGTAGGTTTGGGGAGTGAAGTAGTGGATGGTGCATGGGTGATGCCCGCCACTCTCGCTGCCCAAGTCATCTTCGGGAGTGATCCCGTGTCGTTAGACGCTACTGTGGCCGGCTTGAGGGGGCCTCGGTGGCCGGGATGGGGTGGGCATGGGCTCCCGTGTCCGGGTGATGCAAATCAGTCATGACAACATCCGTCCGTGCATCTAAATCAGTGGCGACCGAGGCAACCAATTCGGCTTGGAGCGAGTTAGTGGAGTCATTCTTGTTGACTTGGTCAAGGTTGACCAAGTCACAAGGGGTGACTCGAGTAGACTCGATCAAGTCGGGGTGCATCGGAGTGACCAGATGATCAATCGGTGCGGGTTTGACCACGCCATCAAGGGGAGGCGTAGAGGTCAATTCTGCAATCGAGTTGACCAAGTGGTCTATTTGGTCAATGTTGACCGTGGAGTCAACCACGGTCAACGTTGACCGTAGAGTCAACACGATCGGCGTTGACCCGGGTATCAAGGGCTACCAACTCCTCACGACCTGAGATGTCCGAGTCGGCATGGTTGACTTGAGCCAAGTTGACCGAGTCGACTCGGTCAACGCTCGCCAAGTGTGCAGTACCCATGGAGTTGACCGAGGCAAATTGGTCAACGTGGTCTACGTTGACCAATGGATCAATATGGGTCGGGTCAACCAGGTCCACCAGGTTGACTCGGCCAATATTGACTGAGTCAACTAGATAAGATTGGTCAATATTGATCGAGTCAACTCAGTCAGTATTGACCAAGTCGACCGAGTCGACTCAGTCTGGCTTGACCGAGTCGACCGGGTCGACTAGGGCCTTATCGACCTGGTCGACTCGTGTGTGATTCGCCGAGTCAACCGGGTCGACTGGGTCGTTCGCGACCCAATCGACTCGGGCGGGAGAGGCCGAGTCAATCAGAGCGACTCGGCCGGTACCCGCTGAGTCGCCGTGTGCTGAGTCATCTGAGTCGACAATGTTGACTCGGATTGACTCAGCCGACGTGTCTGCATCAGTGGAGGTTCGGTGCGGACGGAATGACGTGGATACGTCGTGGCCGTCGATCCCGTGGTCCTCCGGAAGATCTAACGGCAGTGATGAGTCGGACTGGTCAAAAATGGCGGGCGTCGCTGGTGTGGAAGGTGCAATAAATGTGGCTGCTGACACAGGCGGCGTTGAACGGTCAAAAAAGTCGGGCGCTGGCGGTAAGTTGACCGTCAACGGCCCGATTTTTTGAATTTCCGGGGGGGTCCATCGGGAGTCCACCATCCGGACCGTCTAAAGCGTGACACCTGTCGTCACCGACGGTCCGAATGAGTGGGCAAACGACGCCCGCAGTAATGATAGCGGGCGTCTGCACTAAACCTAGTTCTTTTTGGGTTTTTTTTCAATTTTTGTTTTTTTTATTTCGTTCTTTTAGGAACGTTAGATCCATCCAGGCTGTCGATTCCGACGGCCTGGATGGATCCATGCGGGGGCGCCTCCAGCTCGCCCATCGATGACGTGTCCTGCACGTCGTATGGGCAGCTGCGCTGGTCCCACTGGCTGCCTGACGTGTCGGACACGTCAAGTGGCCAGCTTGGGACCACGGCTGAGTCAGCGGCCCGCATTGGATTGCGGGCCGCGATTTGTATTTATGTGATTTTTCGACGAGGGCGAGTTAAAAATCAAAATTTACATTATCTAAAGACATAAAAATTAAAAATAAATGGTACCTGTAAATTCTCCTCGCCAAGACGAACAGTTTAATTCCAAATTCCGTAATAAAATTCGGAAATGAAAACTTACCTCCAATCTCTAATTCCCTCTAGAACGAGCTATACTGATCCGTTTGAGGCAATTTTTGAGTCGATTCCAATAGATTTCCGCCTTCCGAATCCAATGAGACTGGTTTCAGCTTGTTCCGAGATCGGACGCGAAAGTTACGAGCAAATCTCCGATTCACTCTAGGTCACTCTAGGTTTACTCTCCTCAGTAGCTCAGCTGCTGACACAACTCCCCCTTTTTTTATTTCTTGCTCCACTCTCCCTTATTTTTTATTTCTAAAAATATTGGCATCATACATGCAAAATATAAAATAAAATTTCCAGAGAGAATAATTAATATGAGAACATGTGCCATTCTGAAACTTACATGCAAAGTATTAAATTAAAATTAAAGATGTTTTTTAAACATTTTCCATGAGTACTAATGAGTTGCAAAACATTAGGTTAAAAAGTGTTGTTTTGGTCAAATAGCTCATTCAATACTTGACATGAGAACACGAACCAAAATGAATATAATATGAGAAAAATGATACAAAAATGGCCTTAAAATATGTGGTGTTTCATGCCTTATTTTTCATTTATCAATTACCATATGGTTTCTTGGCATGAGTAGTCGTATCCGGTTGTCGTGCGGCCAAGAGCTCCCGATTCAGGTGTTGTTGAGGGTTTGTTCACCTATCGCTCTCTCTTCTTCTCTCTTACTCCTTCCATCTCTCCCATTCTCCTCTCTCTCCCTCGTCCCATTTATTGATTTCGTTAGGTCTCCATGGGGATCGTAACATACCGTTATCAGTAGCCTTATTGACATGATCAACACAAATGGATTCTAATAACCCAAAATGGATTTTAACAAAAAGATCCAATACAATGGCAAAATGTGATGTACTAGCTAATGAAATACATAGATCTTTTCACCCAGAGGGATGATATGCGCTGATAATTGAAAGTAAAATTACTTACACGTAATGACAATATAAGTTCAAAACTCTACTTAAAAGTTCAATATTGCTAGAGTTTACACATGTCACATTATGAGAAGAAATAGAAGAAAAAGATTAGCTAACAGGATATCGAAAAACAGGAAAACAGAAAGACGAATCTCTCACTCTCACTATCTCTCTGGAATCCAGGACAGGAAAAGAAGACATGAAGAAGTTAAAGACACGGTAAAAACAAAAAAAAGGTTAAGTAACTTCCTCACTACCTCTAAAACTCGGCGCTGTATAGCAGAAGAGAAAAGAAGCCGTAATTCTCATACTCTTTATAATCCATGATCAGGAAGAACACATGAATAAGATAAGACACGGGAAAAGAAGGGTTGACTCATTTTTTCTCCCTATCTCAAAACCTCAAAGTCAGAGAACAGAAGAGAAAGAAACTATATATAACTCTCTCTCACTGGAACCCAGTACTGGAAAATAAAGAAGAAGGCAAGATAAGGGTAAAGAAGAATGGTTGGCTGACCTTTTCTCTATATTTCTCTCTCATTGGAGCCCAAGACCACAAAAACAAAGAAGACATGAAGAAAGCCAAGGCAAGGGAAGATGAAAAAAAGGGTCAGTTGATTTTTTCCTCTCAATGTCTAAAACTAGGGAGCACTGAAGAAAAGGGGAGAGAGATCAGAGCTAGATGATGGTTCTGACCTGGATGGACTGGACGAAGTGGGAGGAGGTAGGTTCGGAGACAAGGAGGACAAGATCAGCGGGACGAAGAGCAGAGATGGATGTAAGGAAGGTAAGGGAGCGGTTTACCTGGGCTTCCATGTTGCCAGAGTCGGGGCAGGCAAGGACAGGGAAGATGCCCCAGTGGAGACTCAACCCCATTGCCGTGGCGGGCTCATCTGTGAAGGCAAAGACTGGTGGCGCTGGCCGGTTCCGTGACAGCAGCGCCGCCATGTCCCCACTCTTGGTGAACACTACAATGGCAGCCACCCCCAGTTTGTTCCCTGCCCAGCAAACAATTTTAGCCATTGTAAGCGTAGAGAAAGAGATGACAGAGAGAGAGAAATATGAGCGAGAGGTGATGGAGGGGGAGAGAGAGAAGAGAGAGTTGGAGAGATATAGAGAGAATGAGAGAGGGAGTGGAGAGGGAGAGCAAGAGAGAGAGAGGGAGCGAAGGAGGGAGAGGGAGAGGGAGAGCGAGAAGAGAGAGACGGAGGGAAGGAGGGAGGGGGAGATATATAAAAAGAATGAGGGAGGGAGAGAGAGATATATAGAGAAAATGAGGGAGGGAGAAAGAGATATAGAGAGAATGGGGGGGGGGAAGGGAGGGAGAGAGAAAGAGAGAGAGGAAGGAAGGGAGAGATGGAGTAAAATTTAGGCAGATGGAGAGAGAAAGATGTAACATAGAGGGTAAAGATGAAGGCTTAGTACTGGGATGGAACCAGACACGGAAACCGCTAACTGAGGAAGGTTTGGAGAGGCAGGAGAGGCATTGTCTTCTCTGGTCCAAGCCTCTATGCAAAGGCTGGTGGTGTTCAACACAGACAATGCCTTTTCAGGATAAGATCCCACCGCCGACTCACCGGAGAGCATCACACTATCGACTTGCTGCCTTACTGCTTCAGTAACATCTGCCACCTAACCAACCATGTAAAAAATAAATTTTGATAAATCATCGCCATCTCTATTTCTTTCTCCTTGAAGCTCTCCCTTTCTTAAGGCCTCTAGCAAATAGATAAAGAGACCTTAAATCTTGATTTGTCTCCCTCCCTACCCACCTCTTTACCATTCTCCCTCCGTCATTATCTATATACTCTTCATTGTCAAGTAGGGTTCTGCATCAACGATGACGATGATGAATCATCTTCTTCTTGTTCATCAACATCCATCTGAGCCAAAACATGGGCCACGATGACAAGATTTTGGGGACGATCATGAAGATGATGAATTCATTATCACTCCCCAACCTTAGTTCATCGTTGTCAGCATCCAGTTTCCAGTTTATTGTCATCATCATCATCATCCTCATCTGTTTATCATCGTGACTCATCAGTACCACCCATGGAGAACAATGGGAATGAAAAAAATTAAGGACGAAGTTGACGATGATGAATTCGTCATCCACTGCATCCTATTGCGAACTACAAATCTATAGAATCTGAGCTAAATTTCTATAATAAATCTTAGCCTAGAGATGGTGAAAAAAATATAAAAGAGGAAAGGAGCAACAATACAACAAAGATAGAGAAGGATCTGACCTCAGCACGGGTTGGCGTGGGATATTCGATCATGGATTCAAGGAGCTGAGAGGCGATGATCACTGGCTTGTTCATCTGTCGACACATGTTTGTCACCTGGTTCTGGATGGCAGGGATCTTGTCAAGGGGGATTTGTACACCCAGATCTCCACGAGCCACCATGATTCCATCGGAAGCCTCTATGATCTCTTCCAAGTTTTCAAGGGATTTCGACCGCTCAATCTTCGCCACGACGCGAATGGATCTGAAAGGATTGCATATACCTTATTAACTTTTATCAACCCTATCATTTTACAAGATCAATTTAAGCCCATGATGTGGAGAAAGATCAAAGATCTCATACCCTGCAGATCTAGAAGAGAGATGTCTCTTCAGAATCTTGATGTCATCAGCATTTTTCACATAAGACACAGCGATAAAGTCAACTCCTTCAGATATTCCAAAGTCAATGTCAACCCAATCCTGTGACACATGAAAGGTAAGTTCCCGAGGAAGAAATTTCATAATGGAGTTGAATATTGTCATTACGATGAACAAAAGTCGGCATTTCTGAAATTCAGGAAAGAAATCCGGTTGGCTCTTCTTAATTATTTTCTAGTTCGATTATAAATGGGGTCCCCTATATATTTATACTGACTTTTGCACTCTTATCCTGACTTTTGGACTCACACAAGAAAAGTAGGGAATATGATAAACCTTTGGAGATAGAGTGGGAAGCCCCACACTCCTGTCGACTAATTTTCCAGCCCTCCAGAAGGAAACTTTTGCTTGAGGCAGAATAAGACCAGAATCAATGCATCTGCAACGAAGATCATCTTCAATCCACTCAACAACTTCGAAACTTGCCATTCCACCCTCGACTATCAGCTCATCACCAACCTTGATACCTTCCAGAAAGCAGGAACGATATATGCACAAATTAAGAAAAAAATCGCAGATTTCGACTCGTCAATTGGCAAGGATGATGGGTTTTGCACACCTTCAGAAAAACCCTCGTGATTGGCCTTCACTGTGTAAGGACCAAAGCCCTCGAAAAATTGGGTGGTGAAAAGCCACACTGATCCTTCCTGAAGTCAAGATCATGGAACTGGTTAATTGTGAAAGATGAAAGAATCAATTGGGTGCGATCATACCAGCACTAATGCACGGGATCCCATCAGAACTCTGAAGTTAAGCGTATGCATTCAAAGAAAAAATAAAAAATGAAAGAATCAATTGGAATTTAACAATTGGAAGGACGGATGCTTAGCACATGTCTGATTGTATGAGATCATCGCATTTTTTTCTTGCTTTTCTTTCCCATGGGGGATTGAGATGATGGAATTGACGAATATGAAACAAATTCATCATGAAAGAGCTAGAAATCAACTGATGAAGAGGAGAGTCAGTGGAAGAAAATAAGAACAGCCACCCCTATCTCATCCCAACATGTTGACAATCTGATTGACAGAAGCTATACATATGGTCTGATTTTTGTGAGCTCATCGCACTGTTCATCGAACTGGATTTTCTTACCCAACAAGCAAACTATTCGAAATTTGGCAATTTGATGTCGGAAAATCTTGCATTATCATCATGAAAAGCCGGAAAAAAATAAAAAAGATTAGCGATCAAACCTCTGCTTTGACCGAAGATTCGTGTCCGTGGTCGACCAAATGCACTTGGCTGCCCTCCGTGTCAATCATGACAGAAACACGGAATCCCTTCTCGCGATTCAACCTCTTCACTGCCTTAATCACGCCTCTATGCCACTCTCGACTGTTATGACACAAGTTCAATCTCGCCACGTTCATTCCTCCCACAGCCAGCCTCTCCAGCTGCTCAAACGAGCAGCAAGCCGGCCCAATCGTGCACACCAGCTTCGTCCTCCTGAGCCCAAAGATCCCCTTCTCCCTCAGCCCCGCAGGCAGGCCGCGTCGAATTCAAACCCATTCTCAGCAGAAATCAAATCTGGGGCAACCACGCGGACCGCAGACTGCAGAGACGAACGAACTCGGTACTTTCGAATGCTAACCTTCGATCTCCCATGGCCGACGGCCGGAATCGTTGGAAACTCAGTTCTTGGAGAAATCTGACGCCGAACGAACTGAGAACTGGTTAACGACGCCATGGATCGATCGTTCGAGATGAAATCAGATGAGACCGGATTGAAGAACATTAAACAGGCGAGAAGAAGACGATCTAATCGCAATGTCGGGGCGGAGATTTCGATCGAAGTGCGCCAATCGCGACGAGCGGGAAGAACAAACCCTAGGAGAAAGAAGCTGACAACTGTCGCAACGGTCGTGGGGTTTAAACTATTTTTGAAATATTATATTTTTCTCTTGGTAATCCTGAATTTAAAAAGTTAATCGAATACTGCGTCTTTATTATGATTTTATGATGTTATCTTATCAGGCATCATAATGAAAATAATCTTTTATTTGAATAATGGTAGGAATCTGCATGTTGTCCGTTTGCATAGTCCCTATACTTCGTAATCGTCAACGTCTACCTCGTCAATGACCATTGTCAAGGTAAAAAGAAAGGACCTGATTAGGGTTGGACATTTAGGCCCGAGGACCGGTTTGACCAGACCAATTTGGACCAGTTTGTCAAACAGGTTTAGGTCCAAGAGTCATACCGGACCTGTACTGGAAGATATTATTTAATATTCTTTTATAAAATTCTAAAAATATCATATCCAACTGGACCGAGAGGTTTCTATTGAGCTCAGCGTAGAAGCCATATATTTGACGATCTGTGGGCACCCACTGGATGTAGAGGACATTTAACATTACTATGAACACAAATTGTCTAATTTGACTTTGACATTGACCAGTCAACCCAACCAATCAGGACCGAACAAGAACGGACCAAAACCAGACTGAAGTTTAGGTGATGTTTACGTCTTTGCTAGAAACCCAGAACGGACCGGGATCGTCAAACCCTAATCTTGACTATAGTGCACGGAAGCAAACGGCGAGGTTTTTTCATCCCAGGGGCAAAAAATGTCTTTTCTATGGCTTCGGCAATCAGACAAGACAGAGATTTGTCTGGCAGACGAAGGACGGGACGATTTTTTCATTTCTCACGTGTTTGGAGGGGATAACTTCGAATTGGAACATCTATCATCGTCATGGTTTGTCGATGGAGTCGTCTACCTTGTCCGTCAATGTCATATTGCTAATCACGGATGACGACAATATAGCTGCCCTCATCCTAGACCGACGACAGGTGACGACACACGATGGACAAAGACTGCTGATCCAAACACCTTTTAGGCTATAGAGGATTGAGCATATGATATGTTTACTTTACTAATGTATTTACAAGTAAGGAATGACACATCCAGGACGTGACGCCCAGACGTTACCGGACGGATGACGATCCGTGACGAACGATGACGTGACGAAAGTTTCGTCCCGTCACCATCCCATCATACGTCCGAGGATTTCAAAAAAATCCGTCACATTCGCATCATCATCGTGGTTTGCGGCGTCCCCGTCATGTCCCCGTTACCGGACGGCGTCACCGTCACATGTGATGGAAAAAACAACCAGGCGGAGGAGAGAGAATTGGCAGGGACTTTTCAGCAAAATGCCAAGAAATCGAGTTAGCAACATCACATGGCGAAATCTCGCAATTTTTAAGCTTTTTTGGTCATTTTTAAAAATCCGTTGCGGCTGTCATCCGTGACGGCCGTCCCGTCACGTCACTCGTCCGAGGCCCCCCGTCATGATCGTGTCACCGTCACACTCAGTTAGTCATCCATCACCATCACTGTCGCGGGCCCCTAATTTTATCACCGTCACCATCACATCATCAGTCACGTTGTCGTCACCGTGATGTGTGATGTGACGGATGACGGCTGCCACTCCCTATTTACAAGCAGCACCAACGCACGTGAGAAGATCTGAGCACGTGTGGGGAAATTATGACGCCATTATCACGAGTCAGTAGTTTTTTTAGTTAAGTTGGGATAAGGAGGAAAATAAGGTTTTTTTAATCGCCGCCCACATTTCTTTATTAATCATGGCACGTGAAAAGATATGGGCACGTGCGGGCCCGTGATGACGTTACCCTCTCCCGCTCAACTTTTTTAATTAATACGGGATAAAGAACAAAAAGGTGTTTTTAATTGAATAATGGAGGGTTTAACTGCCGCCAACAGCTCACTTGCCTATAAAACGTATGAACAGATAAATTCAAAAGAATATTTGAAATTCCCGCCGGTGCAGAGATCTGTCCAGATTCATCATCCTTTCGGTCGAATCATCCTAGATGACCAGAGGATCGAGTTCAGGTAATGAATTTTTTCTTGAATCGCGCTTTTCTCCCGGTTCTGTGATGTTCTGGATATAATTTGCAACTTGCAAGGCGGTATCAATCGTAGATCTTTGATGATTCTTAGAATTTCCAATGTTCGCGGTGAAATATCGGTTCGATTCCACGATTCTGGATATTTTGAGTTTCTGCGAGTGGCGGCCTCACCGCACGGGCGTGGACTCGATCAGGCTCCGGAATACATTAATCTGGACTTCGGACGGCGATCGTCACCAAGGAATATTCTCATTTCGATGCGAGCTCGGAGATTCAGAGATGGAGATCTGAGTTTTCGCTGGGGGCGAGCGAGCTGTTGTTTCCGCCGAGGGCTTGATTAAGAACACACTAATTTTTTCAGCAGATGCTGAATTGCTGATGGAGATCGTCACGGGGAAATTGAATATCGTTGTATGGGCTAATAATTGCGCGCCGCAAATTCAATCAAGTCGAACGGCGCAGAAGAAGGCAAGTTGCTACTGGACCCACCTTGAGATTTTCTGGCCAGGATGGGGCCATCCGAAGGCTGTTGTTGACATGCTTGGTTTGGGTGAGATCTTCTATCACTCTCAGCAAGATCATGACTGAAGAAGAGTCTCCCGTGGCTGTCGTTTACCAGATTACCAGCTAGTTATCAGCCATTCCTTTGGACCCAGTTGTCAGGCCACAAAGATCAACATTTGGGCATCTCTACGCGTCTCGTATTAAAGCACTCCGGCCAACCTTCTCTGGTGATCTTTATCTCTCTCTCTCTCTCTCTTCTCTTTCTTCTATTTCTACATCGTCGGTGAGGGTGGAGGAGCTGGAATCTCTTGGGTTTGGATCCAAGATTCCGTCTTTTGCAGAAGGAATCGGCATATTGGCATCCGGGGGAGAAGATTATTACCAAATTTGTCACCTGCACGGATTTTCCTTGTGTTTTGGTGGTGTCGTGTAGCGTTAACATGGTCGTGGTTGGAGGAATCAAGGAGGGGGGAAGGTGGGACAACAGCGTGGAGAGGATGTTGATGAGTGGGATTACGCCTGGGAATGAAGAAGATAGAGAGACGGGTCTTCCCCATCAACGGTTTAATCAGAAATTGGAGGTGGGATATGCTCTCACCCCGAAGAAAGTCAAGAGATTTCTCCAGCCCAGGCTTGAGCTACTGGCCAGGTACTGAATGGGAT
Organism: Wolffia australiana; assembly: GCF_029677425.1. Taxonomy (NCBI): domain Eukaryota; kingdom Viridiplantae; phylum Streptophyta; class Magnoliopsida; order Alismatales; family Araceae; genus Wolffia; species Wolffia australiana. The sequence goes on along the minus strand of NC_135843.1, from coordinate 6,617,039 downwards.
AATTATTACCGGAAATATCTTCTGTTACTTATCGAGGCATCCTCCACTTGTTATATGAGAAATATTCTATTACTCATCTTGGCATCGCTCTATTATCATCTGAAAATTCTTCTATTACCATCTAGACATCGATCACGGGTTGTCTGAAAAATCCTCTATTTCCCATCTGGGTGTCGATCAGTTAGTTTCAGAAAAAATCCTCTTTACTCAACATGGCATCGATCACTTGTTTATACGTCTCGCTTTTTTTTCATCCTTGTTGAAAATTGATCGTTTGTTGTTGCTGAAAAAAAAATCTTGGTCTTAGGCTTGTTCGACAATCTGTTATCGCTTTGGTTGCACTTGGTTAAATATTCCGTTTTATTTAAAAAATAATTTATTATCTTAAAATTCTTACGTCCCATCTCGGGTCCTCCTCCCTGAAAATTGCTCTCGGGTTTGTTTGATGACTGGATATAGCCTCCTTTGCTCTTGGTTTAAAACTCGGTTTTGTTCGACCGACAATAATATACATTAGTGATTGTCATGTAGGAAGAAAGGCATTTCGTTTGTAGCTATTGACCAGAACAGGCCGCTGTGTGAGCAAGGACCCTTCGACATTGTTTTGCACAAGGTCGGCGTTCTCACATTGAAGAACATAAATTACTAGAATGCCATTGTATCTCTGGGCGGAGACCCTAACTTTCTGACTGGCGATTTGCTTCTTCGATGCAGCTTTCAGGGAAAGAGTGGCATCAAAATCTCGAGGTTAGTGTCCCCGAACTGCTCAAATTAACTGCTTTTTCTTTCAAAGAGCATTAAATTCGCTCAAATCCCTGAACTTCCTCTCTCTCTCTCTCTCCATATTGATATAAGGGTTGGTGCAAGATGAATTATGCATTGACGAAACATCATGCATTATGGTCGTCAGACATTGCTAAAGTTATGATTTTGTTGGTGGATTTGGTATTTTTTTAAATTTCCTTAAATTACTCTTATGTGAAGGATTACCAAGAGAAGCACCCAGAAGTAATTGTTTTGGATCCCCCACGTGCTATTAAGCGATTGCACAACCGTCAATCAATGCTTCAAGACGTGGTCGACCTGAATCTGGTCGATTTATATGGTAATTTCTAGTTCAAACCCTCATTTTTTCATCATCACCGGTCTTTCCCCTACCATTTTTCTAGGTTTTTTTGTACATAATTAAATAAATAAAAGAACTTCTCAGACTCTTCTATTCTGATTAGAGACAAACGTAGAGAGCTATCGGGAAGGAGAAAGTACTCTTAGGGCAACGGGAGAAAGAAAACAAAAAAGGCATTTATTTCTCTTAGTAGGTCAACAAATCACGTGCACGTCACGTGATATGATATAACAATAAGTTTTCATGAAATTAGGAAATCTGGGAAAATTATTCGTTTTCTGTAAGTGAAAATTTTGAAAAATTACACTGCATAATACTCTAATGAATTTATGTAGAAAATATAGTTCCGACGCATTTAGATCTCAACCATGGGTTCATATGCAGGTCGAGTTGGTGTTCCCAAGCAATTGGTTGTAGCCCTAGACCCGTCGTCCATTCCTGAATCAGTCGTCAAGGCTGGGCTGGTTCTTCCATTGAGTAGGTCACCCTCTCTTTCTCTCCCATTCTTTCTCTCACATGCTTAAAACAGTTTTCTTCTCTTGCGTATGTAACTATAGATTAGTGTAGAATATAAACTTGCAAAGTTCAGGCTTTTCTCTCATCGTCGATCCACGGAGATTGATTTGTAAAGTTCAGTCATTTTCAAGTGCACCATCTTATTCTCCGTCTTCTATCTTCTCTCTATGTTTTTCCGGTCCATCTTGAAAATACACCCATCATTTAGTCTTACTCTTCCTCCCTCTCATTCATCACCATTTCTCTTCCTTCCAAATTATCTCTCTCTCAAAGTTCTTTTCATTTCGTACAGGATTTTCAGCTCAATCACTCTCTATTTATCAAAGCGGGCGATTTCACAGTATGTATGATGATTCCATTTAAATGAACTTTTTTAAAGAGAGGCCCGTCTTCAATAGACACCTATCATTTGATATTTCTCTCTCTTTGTCTTAGTTCGCAACTTTTTTTTTTTTCCTCTCTCTCTCTCTCTATCTTTCAGGTCCATCTTTAAAATATGCTAATCAGTAGTGTCTCTCTCCTCAATCTCTTCGTATCTAAATATCTCTTTCTCTCACTAACTCTCTCTGGCCATCTTGTAAATATGTCCATCAGTAAGTCTTTCTTCCCTCCCTCTCATGCACTAGTCATCAAATTGATCGCTCAATCTTTCATCCTATCGCTCTGCATCTACAATAGGAACGCACCTCCCCTGCATATTTACGATCTATGCCACCATAAATTTGGGAATATCGGTTGGAAATATTATATATAAATATGCCTATATCTGATATTTTGTGCTTCTACTTGTGGGCAGTTTCAAAGCCTCTGGTCATTGACGGCACGTCAAAATCCCACGAGCTCTCCATCGCTTACGACCATTTCTCTCTCTCCCTCCTCGAGCCACCCTTGCTCCTCCAAGAATTCGTCAACCATGGTAAGATTTATATAATCTCATTATCCTCGCATTTATAACTATGCATCTCCATTGGCCATGGGGATGCGTTTATAATAAATCCGCGCGCACACACGTAAATCACTTAACCATGCTCATGTGAATATGTATGGCATACCCATACAGATGCGCGTACACATAACCATCCATATTTATTGGTCATGGGATGTGTATTTGATGTGTTCACCCATACGCATGCTCATACACTTAAAGATGTATATTTATTGGCTATGGGTATGTGAGTATGATATGTTCACACATACACACAACTCTGTACACTTATCGCCTATGGGCACGTGTGCATGATATATTCACCCATACACACAACTCTGAATATTTATGTTCCCACCTGCACAGAACTCTGTATATTTATTGGCCATGGCCATGTGTGTATGATATGTTTACCCATATAGTGCAGGGACGCGGACGGGATGCTTTTCGTCCCGTCCCATCCCGTCCCAGGATACAGACGAATTTTTATCCCGGGGACCACAGGACGGGACGTTTTTCGTCCCATGGGACGAAAAAACCGTCTGTCCAGAGGTCTCGGACGACGGGCGGACGAATCTGGACGGAAAACCACCAGATTCACATCCGACGGTTGAGATGTTGCCACGTGGCCTTGCTATGCCAATTTGAATCAAAGTCCCTGTATTTTTCTGTGAGTGCAGACGGACGACGCTCAGAAATAATTGTAAATATGTCCCTTTGCATTCTCTCTCCTCTGTAATTCCCTAAAAAACTTGAAAAAGTCTATATTAATATATTAGAAATATGGGTTTTTTCGTCCTGGACAAGGGCTGGGACGAAAATTCATCCCGGGAGGACTGGACAGGATGAAAAACTGTCCCGGTATGATTGGATGGGACGGTTTTATTATCGTTGGACAAAAAACCGTCCCGTCCTTCGCCCCTGAACTTACTCTGGACGTCGGATGGGACGAATGTCATCCGGTCCCGTCCATCGTCCACGTCCGGGACGATCTGGAACTATATTTACCCATACACATGCTCATACACATAACTATGCTTATAAATTGGAATTGGGTATGGAAAAGGAGTGGGAAGTTTGAGGTGTGTTGGGTTGACAGGGGGGGTGGTGTTCAAGGTGTACGTGGTGGGAGAGGCAATCAAGGTGGTGAGGAGATTTTCTCTACCTGACGTTACGGAGCAGGAGCTTTTGAGGACTTCTGGCATCTACCGGTTTCCCAGAGTTTCATGCGCCGCCGCCTCCGCTGACTGCGCCGATCTCGACCCCGCTGTTGCAGGTGATTTTTTAAAATTTTCCTCTTTTTCTCTATTTTTTCGTTTTTCTTTCCTTATTCTTTTCTTTTCATTTTTTCTTATCTTCTTGTTTCATGTTTTCATTTTGTTGTTTTCTTATTTCTGATTTTCTTGTTTTTTTACATTTTCTTGTGAATTTCCTTTGCTTATGTTTTCTTTTTATTTTTTCATTTTCTTATTCTCCTATTTTCTTCTTTTCTTACGTTCTAGTTTTTGCATCTTACTATTTTCCTATTTTCTTATGCTCTTTTTTATTTTTCCTGTTTTCTTGTTTCTTTATTTCCTCGATATCTTATCTTCTTAGTTTCTGATTTTCTTATTTTTTTACATTTTCTTGTTTTTTCCTTCTCTTATGTTTTCTTTTATATTTTTTCATTTTCTTATTCTCCAATTTTATTTTATTTTCTGACGTTCTAGTTTTTGTATCTTACTATTTTCCTATTTTCTTATACTCTTTTTTATTTTTCCTGTTTTCTTGTTTCTTTATTTCCTCGATTTCTTATCTTCTTAGTTTCTGATTTTCTTCTTTTTTTACATTTTCTTGTTTTTTCCTTCTCTTATGTTTTCTTTTTTATTTTTTCATTTTCTTATTCTCCAATTTTATTTTATTTTCTGACGTTCTAGTTTTTGTATCTTACTATTTTCCTATTTTCTTATACTCTTTTTTATTTTTCCTGTTTTCTTGTTTCTTTACTTCCTCGATTTCTTATCTTCTTAGTTTCTGATTTTCTTCTTTTTTACATTTTCTTGTTTTTTCCTTCTCTTATGTTTTCTTTTTTATTTTTTCATTTTCTTATTCTCCAATTTTATTTTATTTTCTGACGTTCTAGTTTTTGTATCTTACTATTTTCCTATTTTCTTATACTCTTTTTTATTTTTCCTGTTTTCTTGTTTCTTTATTTCCTCGATTTCTTATCTTCTTAGTTTCTGATTTTTCTTTTTTTTTTTACATTTTCTTGTTTTTTCCTTTTCTTATTTTTTTCATTTTCTTGCTCTCCTTTTCTTACGTTCTAGTTTTTGTATCTTACTATTTTCTTATCTGCTTACTTTCTTATGGTCATTTTCTTTTCTTCTTATTTTTTATTCTCTTCTTTTATTATTCACTTATTTAATCTTCTCATTTCTTTCCTTCTTTCTTTTGTTTTGTTCCTTCCTCCTTTTTTTATTTTCCCTTTTTTTTTTATTTACATTGTCACTCCTGACACCTACTGCAGAGCTCCCTCCCAGACCGCTGCTTGAGAGACTCGCCAGAGAGCTGCGGCATAGACTGGTAATGAATTTCACACGTTTTTTTATTTTTTAATTGAACAAAAAATGAAAAAAAGACATTTTTTGTGTCACTGGGCCAATCATCTTCCTCCACGTGGCAGGGACTGCAGCTCTTCAACATGGACATTATCCGACAGCGCGGATCTAAAGACCGCTACTTCGTCATTGACATCAACTATTTTCCCGGTAAGATTTAATCAAAAAATAAAATATTTTAAATAATATTTTAAATTTATAGAATTTAAAGGAACTATTATTTATTACTGGGAGTTGCAACGCAGGATACGGAAAGCTGCCAGGATACGAGCTGATGTTCATTGATTTCCTCTCAGACCTTGGTCAGAACAAGCCCAAGAGGCACATGAGTTTCAACGACTAAGACAGCGAAAGGAATAAAATAGAGATAGAGAGAGAAATTGGAACGAGCCCATTGTACAGCTTAAAAAGGCCCAAAGCCCAGTATCTCTTTCTCTCTCTTGCCGCATGGAATCGAAAACTAACATTCTTAAGTATTTGTTTGCTCTCTCTCTCTAGAGGAGGTACTTCTCTCTGGGTTAGTATAACGTCCAGATCAATAGAGGTTAGTTAGGGTTAGTATAAATTAATGTAGATCATCACAGGTGAAACTATGGTGCGCGATTTGTCATCCTATAGGTGTATTTTTATCCTAAATTAAGTACATAATAATGTTTTTTTATCAGTCAAAATTCAAAAGCAAGAAAAATACTAAATACCTCTAAATTTACTTGCAACGAATTTACATATTTATTTCCCCAAATAAGAAGTCCAGCACCACGCTGACGTGTCCGACGACCACCGTAATAGAGCCGTTACAAGAACCCCCCCCTCTCAATTTCAAAATCTCTAAGCCAACGGTCATCCCGCAGTAAATACTATAAAAAAAATAGCCGTTACACCTTCCGCAAGGAGCAGAAATAAGGCAAGCCGCTACTCTTCCTCTCTCACTTTCCAAAGTTCGTCTCCTCTCCTTCTCTCTAATGGCGAGCAGACCGACCACTCCCAAATCAGGCAACAGATCGACGGTCAAGAAATCCCCCTGGATGAACCCCTCCAAGAACACCTCCGTCGGCAACGCGCAAGGTACTCAGATCTCGGCAAAAATCTCAAAATTTTTTTACCTTTTGTGACGATTCTGAGCGCAGATCTTCGTTCTTGGAGAGGAATCAACGAGCAAAAGGAGAACAGATCGAGGTCGCCGAAGAAGAATTTCATGTCGCCGACCGTCTCCGCGGAGATCAAGCGCAAGATCCTCTCCGAGCGCAACGACGGCGGATTCCATCGCTGGGAATCCCCCAATCTCGTCATCAAATTCCAAGAACAAGAACAAGAAGAAGAGCTATTGAATCAAGATCGAGGCTCTTGTAATGGCGTCGGTCAGGAGAGTCGAGAGATTGAAGAGGAAGAAGTGTTGGATCAAGACCAGAGCTCTTGTAATGGCGTCGGGCAGAAGAATCGGGAGATTGAAGAAGAAGAAGAAGAAGATGAAGAGTCTCGTCTTCTTCCTCCTTACGATCCCAAAATCAACTATCTTTCTCCTCGGCCGCGGTTCCTGCGTTACCGCCCCAAGCCGAGATCCGATCTCCTCTTCCAAGAAGAAGAAGAAGAAGAAGAAGAAGAAGAAGAAGAAGTGGAAATGACGGAGAAGAGAGAGGAGGACGTTCCTTCTTCTTCTTCTTCCTCGCGCGTCTCTTCGAAATTGAAGATTTTCGTTGTTTTGGTTCTTCTGATTGGGGCTCTGATCGGAGTCTCGGTGGAGAATTTGAGTGAGATCGGTTCTTCCTGGTCGTTGGATTCGATCGGAGCTCGTCTTCGTGTTCTGAAGTTCCGCGGGGAGGATATCACGTTCTTCTACGGCCCTGCGATTCCCCTTCCAGATTACGAGGATTTCGCTGCGGGAGAAGATCGTTGGCATTATCAAGTTCTCGAACAAAATGAAGATCGAGTTCAAGAGCAAGATCAAAATGAAGATGAAGAACTTGTTGAAGATCCAGTTCGAGTTGAAGAGGAAGATCAAAATCAAGATGAAGAACTCGCTGAATATCAGCACCAATTCCAAGACCTAGATCGAGTTCAAGAGCAAGATCAAAATCAAGATGAAGAACTTGTTGAAGATCTAGATCGAGTTCAAGAGCAAGATCAAAATCAAGATGAAGAACTCGTCGATGGAAGAGATCTGGATACTACTGATGAAATCGAAGAGGAACAAGAACAAGAACAAGATCAAGTGGAAGAACGAGATGTGATTATTATGGATGCGTTTGAATCCGTTCTTGCAGATTCCAGCAGCGGAGTCGAAGAAGAACAACGAGAAGAAGAAATTAACGTGAAATCTGAAGTTCTTGACGGGCAGAGAGTAGAAGAGGAAGGAAATCCGTCTTTGCAGAGAGGAGTTCTTCTGATGGGAGCTGCTGGGGTTGTTGTTCTTGCTCTGTCCGCCATAGCTGCTGCTCTGAGGAAGAAGAGGATCAAGCGAGAAGGCGTCTCGGATGTGAGAAGAGATATTTTAAAGGAAGATGGAAGAGTAGTTAGCATGAAGGAAGAGAGAGATTCCATGGCTTCTTCCTCGCCGTCTTACGGAAGCTTCACTGCCTACGAGAAGCTCTCCATCAAGAAGGTATGTCTCTTTCCATTATCTTCAATTTTGGTAGTCTTGTTCTTGTTCTTATTCTTCGTGGTCAGCGTTATCATCATCAACATCTTCGATAACATCATCATCATTGTCGCCATCAGCTCCATAATCATCACGATTTTATATTCGTCTCCGTCTTCATCATCATCAGCACTGGTCATATTTATCATCCTCATCATCAGCACCATCCACATTTATCATCATCTTCTTCGTCATCATCCCCATCATATTCATCATCTTCATCCTCGTCATCCCCATAATCTTCATCATCTTCAACATCAACTTTACCATCGTCTTCATCTTCATCGTCAACATCAACCTCATCATTCTCAACAACATCTTCATACTCATCATCTCATCATCATCAACATCAACGTCATCATCCTCGTCATCTTCAACATTCATCAACGTGATCATCCCCGCCATCTTCAACACCGTCTTCATCAACGTTATCATCCTCGTCATCTTCAACATTATACTCGTCGTCATCGTCATCATCATCAACTTCATCATTCCTGTCATCTTCAACGCCCGTCTTCATCATCCTCATCATCCCCGTCATCTTCACCGCCATCTTCATTAATATCATCATCCTCATCATCTTCATCATCCTCATCATCTTCAACATTATACTCGTCGTCATCATCATCATCATCAACTTCATCATTCCTATCATCTTCAACGCCCGTCTTCATCATCCTCATCATCCCCGTCATCTTCACCGCCATCTTCATCAATATCATTATCCTCATCATCTTCATCATCCTCATCATCCCCGTCATCTTCACCACCATCTTTTATTAACATCATCATCCTCGTCATCTTCATCATTATCATCATCCCCGTCATCTTCACCACCACCATCTTCATCATTATCATCATCCCCGTCATCTTCACCACCACCATCTTCATCAACATCATCATCCCCGTCATCTTCACTACCGTCTTCATCAACATCATCATTATCATCATCCCCGTCATCTTCACCACCATATTCATCAACATCATCATTCCCGTCCTCTTCACTACCATCTTCACTACCATCTTCATCAACATCATTATCCTCATCATCCCCGTCATCTTCACCACCATCTTCGTCAACATCTTCGTCTTCATGATTATCATCATACATCTTCGAGTTCATCATCTTCATGATTATCATCATCTTCAACATCTTCAAATTCACCATCATGATCCTCATCATCTTCATCATCCTCATCATCTTTATGATTATCATCATCTTTAACATCTTCAAATTCACCATCATGATCCTCATCATCTTCATCATCTTCATCATCTTCATGATTATCATCATCTTTAACATCTTCCAATTCGTCATCTTCAACATCTTCAAATTCATCATCATCATCCTCATCCTCATCATCTTCAACAACATCTGCATCGACGTCATCATCCTCATCATCTTCAACATCATCCATTCTATCAATATCATCATCCTCTTCATCTTCAACATCATCCATGCTATCAATATCATCATCCTCTTCATCTTCAACATCAGCCATGTTATCAATATCATCACCCTCATCATCTTCAACATCATCCATGTTATCAATATCATCATCATCATCATCATCCACATTGTTGCTATCATCAATCATCTGAGCTTCGTTATCTGCATGTTGTTTATATAGGATGGTACGATAATGACACCGGTCAGGAGATCGAGCAGGATACGCAGCCATCAGATGGCCCCCACAAGCTGACTTCTTCTTCTTCTTCTTCTTTTAGCATAGATAGAGTAGGTAGCGCAGTTTCTCTGCTTCTTCTTCGTGAAGAAGCTGTGCCCAACTGATGATTTTTTTTATCAGCAACATATTCTAGTAGTTTATGTCACACATATTCAACATGTTAGATGAGTGGAGTTATGTTATGTCACACTTACTGTCCTAGATAAAAAATTTGGAGGAAAAAAACCAAATTCAGAGCACCTATTTAGCAGAAACTCTTGCAATTATTAGGTACCTTGAATTCTCATTGGGTTATGTGTGATAACCAGAATATAGTTTAGCTCAAAATCTAGATAATATAGACATATATAAAATAGGCACCAATTTGACATTCACTAATCATCTCCGGCGTTGGTTGATCCCGTTAAATTGAATTTCATTATGTTAATTTCCATTATAACATTTGCAAGAATCCTTCCCTGCTTGGGTCCATCGGAGGAACATGCAAAGTATGGTAATGACAGAAGAAATGCCTCCTCCAGCAAAATAATTAGGAACTGGTCAATTACTTATGTCACATTGCCCCTTAAGTTAATTAGAGGAGAAAAATACACAGTTGATATGCACTAATCGTCTCTGGCTTTGAATGATAACTTTAAAGAGTTAAGTAAAACTTCAGTAAAAACGCCAGAAATTGTTAGAATCAGAAACGCCAGAAATTTGGAAATAATAATGCTATTATCCCTACAAAAAAAGTATATGAAACGTCATGATAATTATATGAAACGTCATGACCACATCCCTGCTGACTCTCAGGTGAACCCATCGCCATAAAACTTTAGCCAATGTAACAGATGTACATATCATCTTATCATTTTATATTGAGAATTTGAGTTTGACTGATTCATCACCACTCTCAAATGACTGTATAATCCTCTGTGAAGAATTGTTATAAGATGTACTTGGATTATCACTTTATATTGATAATTTGAGTTTGACTGATTCATCACCACTCTCAAGGGACTGTATAATCCTCTGTGAAGAATTGTTATAAGATGTACTTGGATTATCATTTTATATTGATAATTTGAGTTTGACTGATTCATCACCACTCTCAAGGGACTGTATAGTCCTCTGTGAAGAATTGTTATACTCCATGCAGTAACATCTATACCGCTTGATTGATTTGATTACATCAACTGCACTAATACTGATTTCTGATCTAGATCAAATAACTTTAGAAGATTCTAATGACATAATCAGAACACAAATTTATTCAGTGTTTGATAGTTTTTGAATCCATCAAAATCTTCTGATGGATGCTCTCCATGTTTGTTTTTGACATTAGATGAGCAATGCCAGGCCCAGAGAAACTGTTGGTATTGACCTTCGAAAGGTCTTCGGGCCATTCATAGGTTGAAGACTTCATGTAGATATACTCCTGAATCTGGGATGTGATTGGAGCTCACTTGGAGGCAAGATTTCAACAAACAACCATACTAAATAATCGAATAATTGTCCAAATTTTGCACAAGGGCAAGAGGGAGGGAAGGAGAGATAATAGAGAGATATATTCCCAAGATGAAGAGGAGAGAACGGGAGGGGTGAGAGAATGACAGAGGATTTCCAATGAACAGTCACTACTCAGTAGGGGCACGACGTTGGGCTTGCGAGTATATAGAGGATAAATGACGATTTGGACAATGGAAGAGGGAAATTCTCCACAGAGACTCACTGTGTGATTTCATGCCCCAACCTCCATAGAAGTGGGGCTTAATTAGGTGCCAATGTTGGCTTGGATTGGTCTTCCGGGTTGGGCTGATAGTGGTCTTCCTCCTTTCATAAACTTGATGATGGATCATATCCATACTCCCCATATTTAAACAGCTTTTCCTCAAGCTATGGAGGGTGACAATGAGTTCCCATGAACCTTTGGAAGCAAGGATTCCTCACTAATGGGTGAGGACATGGCAGCCAGCTGCCAAGGGATGGAAGGTGGTGATTTTCTCAAGGGTGGCATGCCTCGTAGGGGCTTTGGTGAGTGACGGATTGACTTATTGGGGCAGTGCATTTGTCACATGGAAGACTAGGTGAATGTGGGCATCCTCCAATTGGGTCAGCTGGTACGCGACGTGACCCATGTGCTTCATGATAGGGTTGGGGCCATAATAGTGAGGGAATGATAACATACTAATGATTGATCTAGTTCTACGATATTTACATATTTTAATGCATTAAAATAATTAAATATGTGTGTTATCAAGCTTAAGAGGATTAAATGTAATTTTAGATTGATTTTCTGATTTTTTCAGATTTAGTTGAGTTTTAAGGATTTTTCAGACATCATATTCTGAAAAAACTTTATTTATAATTCAAACTTTTTTACAACTGTTTTGGACTTATATGCAGAGAGATAAGTTAATATATATATTTATTATATTTTATGACTTAGAATTTATTTTATAGTAATTTATTAAACCTTTTTTGGATTTAAAATGAGTCTTCCACATGTTGCCATTTGATTCATCAAATGGTGACCAATCACACACTTCCGTAATTCGACAAATCGAATGGCAAAAATCATTGTGAAAAGGCACAATTATTCACTAATCATTGTGAAAAGGCACAGTTATGGCATCGCGGATTGCAATGCCATAATGCCCAAATCATTATTTGACATGCTGACACATTCTTTTGTAGGGTGGCAACGTGGACCAATGAAAAAAAAGAAGGCATTTAAATTGCAATATATATGATTGAGAACTGAGAAAAATAATTAAAAAATAAGAAAAAGAAAAGTCAAAAGTTGCGGCAGTACACGTGGCGTGCACATGTACCACAACAAATCATTAAAAAAAGAAAAAAGTGCTGACGCGGCACACAGAAGAAACACATGCCACCTCAGATAGTGACAAGGGAATATTCCCTTGTCTCTAATGTGAATGACGAGCGTCAACACTTCATTCACTTAAAAAGAGGGAAAGAAGAATATTTCATAACGTGGTATCTGGCAATGCGAGGCCATGTCATGTAATAAACGATTAATCAAAAAGTTTATCTTTTGTCCTTTTTTTCTTACAAGTACATGTGGTGACTTTTTGAAGCGCGCGAACACGGAAGATGAGGTGATCAAATCATTGAGAATATTTGACAATTGTACAGCTTAGCTGAAAACCAAAAAAGAACAAGCGTTAGCGCCGATGACGAGGAGAGAAAAAATAAGGACTAGGATTGTGCTAAATTCAAAATGCAATGTCTGACAGTCCACAGGTTTGATTGGGCTTTACTTTCCAGGGTTTCTTCTTCTCCCCCTAATCATTCTATCCATACACTCTGATCTATAAATAGAGGCCTAGATCATTATCAAAATAGTCCTTAAACTTGCTTCCTACTCATGTGGGCTGATTGAAAGACAGTATGTGCTTGGTGCCTTGGGTGTGTGGGAAGAAGCATTAACGAATAGGGGGAGCTTACCAACACTCGTAAATTATTATGATCCTGGCGGAACATAAGGATCTATGTTCTGGCCAATATAATTCGATTTCACGATCATCTTTCACCGTGACACCACCTCCGTATGTTCACATAATCTCATTTCACCATCATCAAACCATTCACTTGCTCGCTCATTATTGTATCTGACGCATTCTCTACCCTACTGACATCATGCCTCTTGTCATTCTATTTTAATTTCATTTTTTTTGTTCTTTTCAAGTTTGAATTATAATTATCTACGATCCTTGACTCGATATCACTATCTCGCCAAGTATCTTCTCGTCATTTCACTTCATATCAAGAATTATCTCTTCTCATCTCGATAATCAGCATAGTAAGAATATGAAGTCTTTAATCATTGTTCCCTGTGGCAATGATCCGTGCTCATCAATAGCTAAAAATTACTAAGAACTAATTTATATATTTATTGAATAATCTCAAGTAT